>NC_090695.1:4274166-4589444 GCF_013368605.1 Nyctibius grandis | reverse complement strand
GGTAAAATAGATTTTTATGATTTGAAATGGTTTAAGATTTTAAGACCTCAGTTTGTATATCACAAATCATTTTACAAGAGGAAGAAGTAGCAATGCCATAGTATCAATAAATTAAGCAACTTCCCTAAATTCTCTTTGTCTGATAGAAGAGGACAAGGGTCTTCTTGGCTTTGGCAGACTCTGGATTAAGGTTGTGGCAAGAAAGATTCCTCTCACAGCGTCCTATTCAAGTAAACAATTTAAGCAAGAGGTTCTGTATAGATTGGAGCATGTGCTTTAAGTTAAAGACATGCTGAAATGTTGTCCTGAACAGGGATGTTTCCCTAAAGTAAGGTTATGGGCTAGCTGCCCAGCTTATGATATAATACAAGGAGCGATAGTGAAGTCATGCAGAGGAAGAGTATAAGGAAGAACAGGCTGGGGAATGCAAAACATACAGGGCTGGAGAGGTATCATTGTTTGGAACAAAAGATTAAAACACCTTGGAACAGAACTCTTGAAATAAATTTGGAAATAAAGTGTATTATTACCACAGAGTCATATTGTCAGTAGCAAGAGTGCTGGAGAAAAAAAAAAAAAAAAAAGAAAGAGAGAAAATAACCGACTGGTAATATTTTAAAGGGTAACCAATGCTCACTAGCAGCTGCAGTAAGACATTAAGTAATAGAGCACAGTAATGTTAACAGCTCTCTTGGTAAGAGTGGTAAATGAAATAAACCTCAGCATTCAGTGTATCATTAATCTATAGTGAATAATGGCACTGGTAGTGTAAGGAGATTAAAAAGGGCATTGTAAACATTTGTGGCTGTATAATATACAAATTAAAAATGTGTGAACGCTTGCAGCTGCATAATCTACAAATTAAAAAGTGTAATAGCATAGCATTAATTACTGGCTGATCAATTCGCCCATAATTGCTGGCATGTAGATGAACAATTACAGGTCCAAAATGTTATTTGAGAAAGAGACATTGACCTTGGAACCACAAGAAATGATAATATGTTATAAGGTAATACAGGCTTCTGTCAAAATCCTTTATCAGTATTTGCTGTCGCAGGTTAGTTTGCTTGGCAACCCTAATCATACTTTTTCCTGTATGTTATTGTGCCTGACTATTTTATGTTTGAATTACAGAAATATCTGACTGCAGAGTATTTCCCGTAGTCACTGTATATAGATGCTTATATGCACGTAACTTGGTAGACACATAAGCAGGACCACAGCTTATTACAGGAAGTGGGTTGATATCACAGACAATTAGTAAGGCTGTTGAGCATTTCCCCATTACCTCAGCCCACTTCTGTTTGTTAATAATATGTTTGCCAAATGTCAATGGCTTAGTCTGTTTTGTTCAGATTTCTTGTTTGCTATTTTTCTTTGAAAATGTCAGCCAGAACTCTGCAAATATTTCTGAGAATGGACCTAGAAAAACCGCAAGAGTGAAGAAACCTTGGGACCAAATGTAGAAGGAGACAGCTTTGTGTAAAAAAGGCTTGGGTGGGAGACTGGAGGTATGGCTAACCTAAAACCAAGGATCAAAGATGGGACCAATGAAAGAAGACTACTCTTGAAAAGGGAGGGAAGGAGATAATTAAATCTTTTCGTGTGTAGGCACAAGTTATATATTCCTTAATTGCATATTGCTTTTCTACTACAGGCGAAAATCGCAGTGGTTTGTAGATGGATGTGATTGCATAATTAAAAGCAGACAAATCTGACATTTCCTTGCTTGTGTTGCAACAGTAATAACTTTTCTAACATAATGCATAAATTTTATATACAACATTTAGGCCTTGATTCTGCAGACTATGTCCACTTCCTGATCACTTAAATAATTCCACTCATTTTAATGTAACTTCTATATACTTAAAATCAATCCTATGTACACACAGAAGGTTGTATTGGTCCCCATCTCAGTCCAGAGGCATCCGTAGTTCTGTTCACTTGCCCACAGTATAAACTTCCTTTACCCCCCTGTATACTGTCTTGTTTGATCACACAATTCAACTCCTATCTACATACTTCCAATATTGTTTTTTTCTGTCACGTCATCAAGTAATATTTCAGAGTCTGTGCAACAAAAGAACACCAACTAGTTATTGGCAATAGCAGACGACATATGGAAAGCTATTTCTCTCAAAAAAAAGTTTAGTAGTAGGTTCAGTAAAATCCCCTGACTAAGAAAAAGTCCTCTAGCAACTGAAAGTGTATGACTCCCAATGCTCTCCTCTCTGGACTGGGTCTCCAAAGAATACAAAATCAAATTTAAGGTTTTAGTCTTGATAGTCACAGCTCTCCAAGGGATCTGCACAGGTTAGCTGAGAAATTACTTCCTCCTGTGCAGCACTGACTGTCCATAACAGAAAATGGTAACTCTGACCCTAGGAGCGAGACTTGAAAGTGCTAAGCGTATTTGTGCGTAGAGTCCCAAACCACATCAGTGAGGCCAAGAAATGCAACTTCTCCAGCAACAGCATGAAGGAAGAAAAGCAAAAAAAACCCTCAGACTCACTTACTTGGTTTAGTTTTGTTCTCTTCTCTTTGGCAGGGATAATCTTTAAAATGTCTGAGACACTGGAGTGAGGCAATAACTTCTAGAGTTTCACATCTTATGTACATTTTTCACCATGTTTTGCACTTCTTTAAGTAAAGTTACTCATTGTTAACAGATCACCCATACAACACCTGTTTCAGAAAAAAATTTAAAACTTGAAATTCACAGAGGAGATGGACATTCACTGGAAAAGCCAGCTCACCTTCATCAGGAGGCAGGAAGGTTTTTGTTTTACCCTGCTTCAAGCCATGGCATGTTGATCAGCCGGCTCATCTCATTTGTTTGCACATGTTCTCTGTGTGCTGCCAATGTGCTGGATGGTGATGCCACGAACCCCAGGGAAGCACATGTGGAAATTCTGCTTCTAGGCTAAGAGTGGTGAAGTGTTCTCCAAACACAAGCTTCCTGAGACCCAGTGACCAGGGCAATCTCCCTTTTGTGGCATCTTGAAAAGAGTTAGTGATGGACAAGCACACTGGGGTGTATCCTATGGACATCATCCATAGCAAGATGCTTGAGCATGGGTGGTTTAAGAATGAACTCCAGCTGGGACACAGTTATATCTATCAACATTATCCCTATACAGTTAAAATTGTAATACGTACACTTCTAGTTTCTACCCTTTTTTCTTTAGGTTATGCATACTCTCAACTGTCTTCAGCAGTCCTTATGCTGACGGATTTGTCTGGGGTGGATAACAGCACATCATCAGCATCTGAACCCTTTCTTCCTAAAGAAGAGTATGAGGCTGACGGTGATGGGCTCTTCCTCCTCAGTCTTGGATCATATTAGAGTCATTTTAATATATTTCCTATGTATTTTTATATCTTGCATTGGTCTGCATTTCCATCTTACATCCAAATTCATTATATATTGTGCATTTTATGTATGTGAGATACCATTTCTTCTCTTTGTTCTTTTTGATGTCTGATTTGGCGTACAGCAGTGTGACCTAGGTGGGACATTCTTGGAAGTCTTCCCTAGAAAAAGCAGTGTGTCCCTTGTTAATTTTTCTCATTTGAGATAAGTTCATCTTCAAGAAGCAGGATCAAATTTCAACAGCAACAATAATGGCAATAGGTAATTTTGGGTTTTTTTTCCCACTTTTAGAAAAGAAAGATACATCTGAAAGACTGTGAAACATGAGATTTTCCTTACAAAAACTTCCTACAGATAAGGGAAAAAGGATTATGGAATGCCGACGAAAAGATGTTCTTGTTAACTCTTAGATTGAATTCTTTCTTTGCGTATTTTCAGTGTTATTCATAAAACATTGCACACATTTTTTTTTCAGGGTGTTTGTTTCATGGAACAAAGCAGTACAGAAAAAACTGTCTTTAAAACCTGAAATCAGACTTAAAGTTATGTCATGACTAAATCTTTTTAATTTCTTCATTAACAGTTTGGACTAATTTATTCTTTAAGATTTGTGCAAGATTTCCCAAATCCCCACATCATCTATTAATCATCAGTCATACACTGAAACCACCCAAACCTTAGCCCAGCATTTGTGACTTGATGTTGTATGACCTAGTTCTTGACACAAAGCTGTGACAGGGCTGGGTATTCCTCAACCTCAAGACTTAGTCTGCACTTTAACCGTAAAGCATTTGCCCATCAGTTTTAATTTGCGAGAGAAGAAGCAGTGTTTCAGGGAATTGATGATTCATGTTGTGTTCGATGGGGAAGAAGAAATTTGAAGAGAAGAGAGTCCATTGGTCAAAATCATTAAGAAAGTCCTTATGGAGCAGGCCAGCTAGGAGATGTTTTTTATCTGGTAACCAGCTCATTTTACAGCTCCTTTTACATATAAATAGATCGAGCCTCTGTTTAAAAAAGGGAAAGAAAGATGGAAAAAAAGGTGATTTGACTTCTGAACATCAGGCAAGACTTCTCTTTCACAGCACTTGTACGTCCTGCTATGAGAGAAGAAAAAATAAAACAATGTAGCTCTTGACTTATCCTATGCAATCTTTGTGGCAGGTGGTTTATGCAGTTGTAAGGAATGTTTCTTTCTGAAATTCAACAATTGTTTCCATGACACTGATGTCTATTGAACTGTGTTTATATTTATTACATTGTGGAATGGTTATCCTGTTTTATACATTGGTAGCTTTCAGATGGATTGAAATTTTATATAAATTCTCTTCTTTCACAAGCCAGGGATGAAGGGGAGAAGAAAAAGAGAAGGAGCAGTGTTATTGAGGTGTTTTATAATCTTCAGGGAAATGTATAAAAAATGATTTAGTCTCCAATATCAGTCACAAAATATATGTGCAGACTTTAAAATAAAAACTCAAGTAAACAGAGATTCCAAAATAGAAATAATCAGTTCTTTCTTTACTGGTCTTTCTTTTCAGTGCATCCTTTGAAATAAGTGATAACAGACGCAGTCCTAAAACTGTGAAAATGGTTCTCTTGGTCATTCAGGCTTGGCAGGGCTGTGACATTGTCCTTCAGTTGTGACATCTTGGATGGGGAGGTGTTGGGAGAAATTATGAAGTCAGGACGAATTCAGAGCTGCAGGGAGAAGGTAGCACTATGCCATGCTTCACTGACTGTTCAGCCAGAGGGGTATGACAGAGGGATGTATCCAAGGAACAAGTCACAAGAAGGGCCATTGCAATTACATATCTCTGGTCTGTGGAATGGCTGGCCAGGACAAATGTTTAGTCCATCGAAACCTGAAGGGATTATTTCTACAGAAGAATTTTTGAGGGTAAAATGACAATCTGGCCATGAGACCTACTTCTATGAACTTACCAGTGTTGGTTGCAGGAGAGGATATGTGTCATGGAAATGGCATGAAGACCTAGTAGGTCAGTCTTTGGCTGTTTAGCAGCCACATAATGTCTAAACGTAGACCAAGCATCCAAGCTTTTAAATAGGATGCTGGTGTAAGGCACTGCTTTACTAAGGATACCAGCCTTACGTCTTTTTCCTGACTTAACACATCACATATTACATTAATTCTTTTTTTTTTTTGGATCTGAATTGAACCTTAGGGACTATATCAATCTTTAATTACTGGCACCCAGAGGCAGAGCAGGATTTTCAAAATATTTGTAACACCTGACTCTCACAGCTGAACCAAGGTTGTTTTAAATATATGTCCTTCAGACTGTATAAGCTTATATCAACATTTTTTCCCCTCCTCCCTGTGAAGCATAGCTTAGAAGTCACAGCTGGCACATTAGAAAAAAGAAATACAATAAAATGAATAAAATATACTCTCATTCACGATTTCCTAGAGGCTCCTTGGTTGTTAATTGAAACTTTTGTCTACTTTATTGAACAATAAAAGTGACAGAAACTACTCTCAGGTGTCCTTCAGTATTAAAAAAGGGATAAAGGGTTCCTAGCAAAGGTGACAGAAATTAATGTGGTGAGCCCAGCTATCAAACATTTTGATATGTGAATTGCCTGATATTTCTATAATGCCTTCTTATGATTGGAAATGTTATCGCTTCTATTGAATCAATAGAAAATGTTAAAGCTCCGTGGAACCCCAATTACAAAATAAAGCTAGAAGGTTAACATCTGGGACCAGCAGAGATAGAAACAATTTCTATTGTCATACCTTTCTGACAAGTAAATGTCAGAAACATAACACCTTCCACCAGGCTCAGTGCAGAGCACATGTAAAAGAGTGATTGCAAGGCAGTCTCAAGTCAAATCACCTGTCATCTCAGCTTTGACATGGAATTACTTTTGGTTTATGCATCTATTAACCTTGAACTATCAGCATTTGTTTTAATGTTCTAGTCTGAAGTGACCTAAATGTACTTCTTTAATGCACTTACTGCTGTAGCTAAAAGGAGGAAAGAACAGGGGGGAAAAAAAAGCTGTTAAGATGGGGTGGGTGAAGTTGGTCGTGGTTTCTGTGGCATGACTGTGATTGCAGCAGCCCATTTCCCAGCTCCCAGATGCGGGCAGAAATCTCAGGGACTCACCTGGCAGAAAAGGTGGGAGAAGAAAGGGGTGTCAGTAACATCTCGAACAACGCTTCTGGCCTACAGTGTGATGCTGTATATCTCACTTCTTTTTCTTGCTCTTTCTTCAAGCACTAGGGCTTGAGGGGAGGAAGAATGAAGACTAAAGGATACAAAATCCTCAAACTGTTGCAAGCCAACAGGAGCTTTCAGTGCTCTCAGGTGTGACAATGGCTGCAACATCACATCTCTATGAAAAACATTATGTCTGAAAAACAGCATGTCTGATCTAAGTTCTAGAGTCAGACAACAGTACAGAGATGTTGATGGTGTTCTCCAACCAGTACAGACCACAACAGTAAAAAGCTAGCTGGATATTAGAATATGAGGCTTTTAAAGAGTATGTTAAAAAAGAGTTTTAGAGAGATTATCCCCAATTTCCACTATCATAAAGCAAATCAGAATACAAATTTAAAAGAATTGAAATTACCAATGCCAAACATTCCTGAGAAAAGAAGAGAAAGTCTTTTCATCTGTAAGCTTTGCCTGTGTGTCCCAGCTTAATTTTCCTGTAGTGCAAAGAAGGGCGTGCTTGAACCAACAGCTGCATAAAATATGACCAGGTTTCTCATGTGATTATAACCAATTATTTCTTAAGGAAACACATAATTTTGAGCCAAGCTTTGGAAGCTGACTGCCTACAAAAATCCTTTCCATTGGAAGACTCAGACTTTTGATCCTAAACATTATTTTCACATATTGCATATTTTAGGCATGTTTAGGTTATTCTTAGAGCCCCTATTGGCACAGTGCTTGGGCATGTTATGCACTTTAATATGGTAATCCTCAAACCTTTCTGAAGGATAATTATTCTTAGAGGAATCTAAATTCCAGAGGTCTGGCTCTTCAATAGCATTAATAGAGGTAAGATGCTACTACCAGACAGTGAAGTTTGGGTATCTAGATATAATTTGGAAATCTAACCTAGACATGAAGGACCAAACCTTGATACAGGTTAAATATATGGAGAAGAGTGTAAGAGAGCTTTCTAAAGCATCAAAGTATTGTTTAATGTTCATTTCAAACAGCTATCCCTCTGGTGTCCTATCAGAGAATTGGACATTAAAATATCTTGTTATTTTTATTTAAACTACCACCTTCATCCCCATTTAGGAAGATTTTTACTGCTATCCAATACCACAGACTAAGACAATTTCCCATGACAAATCATTACACATGATTTTGGGGTACCTGCATTGTCTCTCATATGTGTGACTTTCTGGGGTTAAAATTGTGCTTGGCATAACCTCTTCTCTTTCTTGTCTCCTTTAAAGGAAAAATAATTGGTTTGGACACCATTCTCCTAATCAGTAGCGGACAAAAGTCAAAATGAATGTGGTTCTGAGACATAATTCAGATTTCCAGTTATCTAATAACATATTAGGCAAAAATATTGCTGGTTTGTTTTCATTATTTCAGGGTTATCATAATGGATTCAATAAATTTGTGCAAATATTGAAGGATTCATAGACAACATTTGGTCAACAAAAAGTGTGGCAATATGTAAACTTTCTACAGCTTGACACCCTCATGTATTTGTAATTAGTTGCTGTTAAGACTTCAGAACTCAGTCCTACTCTGGTGGATAATTTTTCTGTAGATTGATTTGTCTTCTGAAGACATAATCAGGAAGCATATATATTCCTGTATTTAAGGTACATGTCTTCTGTGGAACCCGATCACTGTGGCGTACATGGAGTGGAAAACTCATTTATTCTGGGTTAATACATCCTCTAATATCCACCATACTTATAAATCCAGCATATTGATGCATTGGTCTCTCTTCACTCCCTTTGAGCTATTCTGGCATATACACAGTGTAAAAGAATGAAGAATCAGACCATTAATATAGTCGCAGTTGTAATTGCATTTTTTATTCATACAATGCTCCAAAATGTGAAGTTAACAGCTTGTTATGTGGGTGTACATTAATAAGCACAATGGGGGTTCATAATAGAGCTTCAACGTGCTAATGCAGTATGAATTCATGAATTAAAAATTGCCATTAATTAAAAATACAGTAGAATACTACCAAACAATGATTGACAAAGAAAAGTCTCAGTAGTCTCCTTGTCACACCTCACTTGTGGCTATTTCTACGGCTTTTGTATAGTCTGAGGGAATAAAGTTTGGTTTGGGGAAAAGGAAGAGGTGAGGTATGTAAAAGCAGTCCCCTCAGAAGGGAATGAGTTACTGAAACGGGACAGAAGTAGAAGCAAATATAGGAAGACAAAGTCACTCTGAAAACTCCAACAGGGAAAAAGCCCAGATGGCCTATGGAAATGATAAAATTAAGTCTTAAATTGATAGTGATACTAAACTTGGGACTTGATTATCCTGACAGATGTGCATGCGACTCCCATTGACTTCAATAGGAGGTGTGCGTGTGTAGCTGATGGGGAAAACAGACCTTAGAACCACTGAACTGTGTTCAGAGAAGGAGAGAGAACATGAAGAATGAAAATCTCTAGGTACAAATGATGACTTCAGCTCTATTCAACACCCCACGGCTGTGGGTGAGTAAGATGTTTTCACTAAGAAGAAATCTTTTTTAAAGTTAAAGCAGAAGAAGTCTGTTACCTGGTGAAAAGATACAGAAATCCCACAGAGAATCAGTTCCCTCCTCCACCTTCCCACTCTCCTCCTCCCACAAAGTGCTGCCAATGCCCAGGTAAGTTTGATGCAGTTATGCTGGTGCAAGTGTGGAGTATCTCTATAAACAATAGTGGTTTCACACCAGTTTACACCAGCTTTATTGAGATGCAGAGCCAGCTTGAGGGGTGTAAAGAAATACGAGATAATAACCTAAAATGACTAAAAAGGTCTTGTCTGAAAACACGAACAATAATTCTATGATTGAAAGGATGTGAACATTATAGCAAGTTTAAGGGCTATTAAGCCAGTTCCTATGTGAAACTGTAGTGTGAATTGTATAAGCATTTGGAATGTGTTGATGATAAAGGGATTCATAAAAGTTGTTATGCTGATTTTATGTTGATGGATGTTAGAATATAAGGTGAATTATTAACCACAGGAAAGTGAGACTAATGTTTAAGTACTGTGATATATGTGTAATTGAAAGCAATTTCTTCTATAGAACTAGGAGATTGTGGGCATAAGTGAAACAAACTTTGAATAAAATACAGGTGAAGTGGAATCTGCTGGGTGCTTAGAGCCAGGAAACAAAGGGAAAATAAACTTGCCTGAAAAACAAATATTACTGCTAGAAATAAATAATTTGCATTTATATAGAAACTTCTATTCAGAAAAAGCCCAAAGCAAGTTACACACTTGCTAAAGCATTTATAAATAATGCTGTATACATAGAAATGCATATACAATACCTTTTTCTAGAGATCATACACCTTTCTTGTAGAAATGTTTTCAGTCATATGAGACTCCAATAAGACCGATACAAAGATTATTTATATCTTAAGAGGGGAAAATTGAAGAAGTCAGAAGTTAATCAACTTTGACTTGATTCTGCTGAAGTCAAGAGCACAACTTTGCTAAAAAGAGTCCAGTAAGTAAAGTCTGATATAGGCTGCTTGTTTGAAACCAGTGGGAGTACTGGTATTCACTCTTGTGGCTAAAGGGCTCACAATTTGACAATAAATGATGTGCCTGAGGTAGCACGGTGAGTCAACAGTAATCACCAGAAGAAGACACAAGAGTTCTGCTTTTCAGTCTTCTCTGTGTCTACAGAAGATCATGCGCCTGATTTTCTGTTCCCTCACAGTAGTGATCCTGTCTGGTAACTCTGAGGACTTGCACCTTAAGGAAAGCCAGGCTACTGGCATGCAGTCCTTTGAGGATGTACTAATGGGAATGGTACAGGTATCGGGGTTACATCTTTTATATGTTATTGGCTGAATGACAACCAACTGAGGCTGCTTTAGCTATGGACAGAAGGAGTATTTCAGTCAGCTGACGAGCAGCAATAGATTTTTAGTCCTGCTGAATAAATGAGGGTGTTGCAGCAATATTTTAATTAGTAAGAATTTGAAATGACTGGCATACTCATGTCTCATGAGCACTGTAACCATTGTGAATTAATGTGGGTAAATACTTTGCATAGCATCATGTGTTCTGTACCAAAATGCATGGGGCTAGTTTAAATTCCAAATCTCTGTGACACCTAAACAAGCCCTAAACAAGAAGTGAATGGAGCTACAGTGATTTAGCTAAGGCTCTGACCTAAAACCTGCACATATAATGTTAATATTAATGTATTTTTACTGAAGATGAAATATCCTTGAATTATTATACTCATTATATGCCACCATTTAGTATTGGTGTTTTTACTAAAATTTAAGATCCCAGTGATGTGCTTATACTTAATCCCAGCATAGAAAACTGGTTTCTGCTAGAACACATATCAAGAAAATGTGGGGAAAAATAGCCCAAATAAGCCATGAATTTGATGTAATAGAGTAGAGGAAAAAACCTTAAAAGGTAAGTCATTAAAAAAGAAAAAAAATCTTATTTAAGTGATTCAGTAATAAAATGAGTGACCTCTTCATTCCACTTAGAAAAGACTCTTAATGATGGTGCATGGTTTTAACCATTATTTGCAATAAAATTTTCCAAGAAGCAAGAAAACATTTATAATAGAATACAATTGTGGCTTAGTGGAAGGACCAGTCAGATAGTAAGCATTTCACTTCTGTTATTCTAGGTCCCGTTCACAGTCAGTACAGGCTGCAAATCTAGCTACTGGAATTTTTCTAGAAGCTAAGATTTTATTTTTAGTTTTTGTCCAAACCAAGAATTTTGTACTTTTTTCAACTGTTGTGAATAAAAGCTTTACATTTTTTTTCTTTCTCTGGTTTCTTTCCCTTCTCCTTCTCCACATGAAATCAGGAAAAAAAAAAAAAGAAAAAGCAAAAGATACCCCAGAGCCATTGATGTTTGGATTAGAGCCTCTGGGATTTTTCATACTTCACTGAGCTATGCTAACAATTTCTGTCTTTTTTACACACACCTAATTTTTTTCCCATTAATTATTTTGACAATGAAATAAAGGCTACTGCACTGTGCATTACTGCATACTGTTTAGACACCGGTGAATGGGGTAAACCTTTTATACAGTGACACTAGTCAATGTTCAAACTCCAGTCTCTCCCATAGCATTCACTTATAATTGGAATATATGTCACTTAAACTACATAGATGGATCTTCTTGTCAGAACTACCACTGGGTTCAGAAGACATTGAGTGGGACACAGGGACACCCCAGATCACACTATCCATGGCTCCATAGAAAATGAGGCTGCTAAGAGCATAAGTAATCCATGACCTGCAAAACTAATGAATCCTGGTTCCTCTTATGGTCTGCTGGCTTTGGCATAGAGGAATATTCAGTCTCCAATGAAAGCATCTTTCCCTAATTCACGCTTTCTCTGTGAATTCTCTGGTATTTAGTAAGACTCACATACTGAAGCTTTACCTTTGCTAAGGCAGACCTTTTCACAGATCTGTCTTTTTATATAGCTGCCTACTTTCATGAAACATATACAGAATTACTTACCTTCCTAACAGTCCTTTTCTTCATTTGGATTAATTTTCTCAAAGATCCAAAAGTCAACAGGGAAGAGACATATCCACATGCATTTCTTTTTAAAATCAAAATATTAAATAAAAAACATCAAATCAATGGAATTGTTGATTATCTGGATTTTCACTTATATTTTAAATGGTTCCACATTCTTCAAAGCTGTGTGATTAGTTTTGTTTTGGCCAGCTCTGCATAATGGTCACATTTCAGAGATGAGGAACCAAAACATGAAATGTGCAGAGGTTCCACGAGGTCATCCAGGAAGGTGACCTTCAGTACAAGAATGCCATTGCATGAATACTACAGAGAAAATTATCATGAGAAATGGATGATCTATCTTGCAACCCCACTACCTTTCATTCCTTCCAATATACCACATCCTCTGCCTGAGCACTAGTACTGTTCAACGGAGATTCCTAGTGTGGTGAGCTAATCAGGGTGGTGGAGCACTGGAACAGGCTCCCCAGGGAAGCAGTCATGGCACCAAGCCTGACAGCAGCATTCAAGAAGCACTTGGACAATGCCCTCAGACACATGGTCTGAATCCTGGGGTTGTCCTATGCTGGGACAGGAGTTGGACTCGATGATCCTCATGGATCCCTTCCAACTCAGGACATTCTATGAATCTATGATTCCAAATTAATTACTCCTGTTTATGGCAGTTGCATTTTGCTATCTAAAAGGAAATGAGTAATTCTGTGAAAGCTGAGCATTATGTTCCTGAAAGTTGAGTGTTTTTTTGCTCTTCAGTCATCCAGGCATTCCTTTAAATGTTTCCTCTTTTATTCTACAGGGACAAATATTAATAACCATTAATAACCATTGTGGAAGTGTGATTTTCTCTCTTTCTCTCTCGAATAGATATGAACTTTTTTGCTTTCTCTCCCTCCTTGCATGAACACTTGAGTTGTGTCTGTATGCTATTAGATATAAGTGGGGGAACCACAGTCCCGTACAGTTTATAATGCTGATGTCCTGGTAGCCTGAGTTGGAACTCACCTACACAAAAGCTACCATAAACCATAAATTATTATCTGAGAAGAGTCAATATTATGAGTACAGAAATAGATGATTTAGTCTCATTTGCCATTCTACAAACAGCCCTCCCTGCCCCCCCACCCCGCCAAAAAAAAAAAGGAAAAAAGCAACTCACACCTACAAACCAACAACCAACAACGACAAAAACCTATTTGCAAACCTTGGATGAAATGAGGGATGCCTTAAGAAATGATGTGGAAAATAGAAATGTTCTCTATTTGTAGTCAGCTCAAGGCAAGTTAGTTTTGGGAGACTTCTACATGAATCTTTCCTTCCCTGATATATAAAATAGCACACTGCAGATTTCTCTTTCTCCTCTCCCACATTTCTTCTTTACATACAGCTAAATACAGGAGTTCAGTGCATATTTTGAAAATAGAAACAGCCCATCCAGGTAGAGTAAAAGTATATGGGACTGGCACTTACATAATTCTTGGAATCCCTTTCAATGAAAGCTCAAACCTATTGCTACTTACACAGACAGAAATAACACTAGGAAGAAGTAATTTAATGTGCTGAAATATTCTGGGATTTGGTGTATTTATGTCCTTACAGGAAGGTCCTGTCAATTCAGGAGCTGATTGCACTCACTCCCCTTTTCATTGCTTCTTCAGTATTCTGTCTTACACTCACCTTTCTTCTACACTGTGAAAATATTTGACTGACTCAATGTTAAAAAAGCATTCATTGTTTTTTTCTTGCTTTTTAGCTTAAAAATTAGTTACATTTTTAAACTTATTATTTTTCACACTGTAAAATGAAACTACAGTTTTTACAAACTGCTTAGGTTTGACCTACCTGAAAATAAAAATATTCTTTTCATTAGAATATTTATTTTATTCACAACACCTACCTAAGCTATTTTGGTTTTACTAAATGGGTGTTTTATTTTCTATTGTTTCATTTTATTTTATTTTATTTTATTTTATTTTATTTTATTTTATTTTATTTTATTTTCTAAGTAGGAATGTTACTTGTTGCCACTTTTGCTATACTATTAATTACAAGCACAAGCAGGAGGGTTGGAGATTAAAAATCTTTCTGGACACCAGTATTTCAAATGATGGATGGAGCTATCTAGACAATGGGGAGTTCAGCTGCCCCAGGAGTTGCAGCCAGGAATCAGAAAGGTGGAGGCAAGCAGTAGAGATGAGATGAAGAGGAGTTAAATCTCATTTCTTGACTCTGAATCTGTGCCAACCCCAGTTTCAACACTGTGTCTTACAGGTGTGTTCTGAGCAAGACTCAGATAAATTATTTACAAATATGATAGACATTTGACCTTGAACTATCCCTCTTAACTTTAAGGCACCTCAGCAACACAGAATTGCTTAAAATTAGTGGAAAACAGTAGTGTTTCAAAGTGAACCTAGTGAGCGTGGTCTTGAGTTTTTGTTCATCTGAACTCAGTAGTAAAAATCTCACCACAGAAACCATAATAACAATAATAGTAATTACACAAATTAAAACCTGGACAGAAGGCCAGCCCCGAAGGCCAATCCTGATTAAATCAATGTGAAAGTTTTACTCTTCAATGTATTCACTTTTGTAAATTACAGATCAGTTAGAACTGAAAAGTAACACTTCTGCTGTGGTTATCCACAGTTTCCTACTGAAATTCCTAAAACCTGGAAGTTTTCACTTTCCTAGTAAAGATACCGTCTTAGATGGGTTCATATTTTCCAAAGAAAAACTTCTCTGGAAATCCCCAACCTGCCCTAGGTCCTACTCTAGGCGCAGACTCGAATAAGAGACTGACTTGCAGCAAGGTGGTCAGCTCTGACCTATCTTGGTTTCTGTTGTCTGATTTCTGTGCTGTGAGCCAGGTGTTCCAGAGAACAAAGGAGATGATCTGTTGGGGAGATCTCAGTGAACAGGAGTGGATACAATGTGCTCTATAGCACTGCAAATACACTGACAGCTGGAAAACATAACAAGAATTTAAGAAAAAGCCTGTTGTCTGCTAACATAGAGACCACTTTTGCATGACTGGAGAGATAGGAATGGGGAGCATTTCTCATGGAATTCATTAGCAAGAGCCCTAGTGTCTAAAAACGAACTCGTCAGGATTGGACTAGACACTTTATGGGCTTTCCAATTATTGAAAAGAAATCAGCATGACCAATAAATCATTACTCTGGTCTGTCTTGGAGACCTATCTTAAAAAGTAATGAATAATCTCCTTCTATAAAAATAGAGGGGGTTTATGACAGTTTGCTCAGACATATCCCAAAGCGCATTAATTTCTTCATTTGACCAACTGAATAAATCTTTAGATTTCATGAACTATATCGACTTCATGTTCATTGACTATAGTGGGAGCTTAGACTTCCTTCATTTCAGCTGTAGCTACCTCCCTATGAAAATCTACATTTAAGTGTCTTAATCTACAAGCTGAATCCTAGAAAACATTTCTAGATGCTGAACTTTCGGTAGGTAAATGTCTCCACTCCTCCCAAAGTCTTTAATAGTGCACTAAGTAAAGTTTTTTTCTGTGATGTTGCTGTTCTGCTGTTTCCAAAGGAAAAGAAAAAAAAAAAGGTTGTTGATCTTAATGTAGTTTTCATCAAGACAAGACTTCCCAAAGCTCCCTTTGAACTGATACTCAGTGGCAATTTAGTCTCAGGAGAAAAACTGTCAGGAGAAAAGCCAAGAACTGAATAGGGCATGGCTATGACTTAAGGGCTGACTTGGAGGCCATGGCTGGGGCATTCAGGGAGACAAGACTTTGCCATTAATCTCCTTCTGTTCTCTGCATAGACTACAGAAAATTATTTTCAAAGCTGACAAGACATGGCTTTCATAAACACTAAACTTACTCATAAAGACATAAAAGGAACCTAAGAAAACATTACAATCACCAAGAACATCACCTTAAGAGATTAAGAGCGATCTTTTGTGGTTCCAGGATGTACGTTTGCTTACATTCAGTGACCAGGTTTCATCTTGAATTACACCACCACAACTCAAATTGCATTTAGAGTTTAGTTTCACCTATACAGTCACGTTAGTGCATTTTGCAGGGTCCTGTACACTGTACATCTATGTTTTGCTGATGGGGTAATAAGCATAGTCCATTATATCTCACAAAAATCGTGTTTCTTTATATTAGTATTTTCATCACTCAAACGCCATGCAGACAGCACACTCACCTGGCCTCATGAGAAAACTGCAAGGCTTTGAATATATGTGTGGAGGTGAAACTGTGAACCCTACCTGATTTGTGACCATGTGTAGAGGAAATCTTATTTAAGATATGAATGTGTATGTGTATATGAGTATGTATAATACTGCTACTGAGCCTGACTGAAATGGGAAAAGTCTTGGAAGTAAGAATTAAAGACAGGTAGTTTATACTCTGGCTGGTCCTGTGTGAGTGTTTAAGGAAAAGGAAGGAACTGAGTTGTTCAGTGATCAGTCAAAGCCAAGGAGTCTGCTTCAGGTCTCTCTATCCAGCATGGCATATCATGGGCTTCTTCATAGCCTCTTACCCTCTGCTCTTGGAAAGCCTCTCAAGGGAACAGTTCACCACTTTTGGGCTTTTGTGGGAAAGCCAAGAATGGGTGCGAAGAAAGCTAAAACTGGGGCTCTGATCTCATTTCTTCTAATGGTAGAGCTGAACCACATTGTCTGTCCCATATGGAAAAGAATACCAGTGGTAGAGATTACCCCCTGCACTCCCAGCAGCCTCAGCCATGCAACCCTTCTTGGGAATGTTCATAGGAGATATGGATGAAAGCAAATGCTTGGACAAAACCTCAGAGGCACGTGACATACTGCTTAACAGAGCTTCTGCCACTTGCAGCTGAAGGAGATTATGCAAAAAAATCCTTATAATACCTTGAAAATGAGCGATGTCCATTCACTACTGAGGTTAATGTCACATTTACTGCAGCACAGCCAAAATATGCTCTCACATCAGGACATGTCACTCTGCTTTGCATAGATTTCGTTGCTGCTGTGAAATATAGGGTGTTGCCTGAGTTCTCAGATGCCCACAGACATCTCCTGTGGGCAGCACTGAGAGCTGCACACCCATCTCTGATGGCAAATATGTCTGAAGTTTGAGAAACAGGCCCCTGATTAATGGTGGTTATTGCTGTTTCAGATTAGCAAATCTGGCGTCAAGCAGTGATTTCTTACTTCCAGATTATGATAAAGAAGTCTAGCTGTAGACCATTATACACTATAAATAGACATCCTTCTGTACCACAGATAACAATGATATGTGGGGTGGCATACTAGAGCTGAAACTCCTTGCATACCAACCATAAGCAGCATTTATCATTCACCCATAATATTTGTGCTGTTAGAGATATATATATTTACCTTGTTGCAACAGACAGACAAATGGATGGAATAAATGTATTTGCATGAAGATCTAGAAATAAATTAGCAGTATCTGGTTATCGGGGCACAAATTTGAACTGTCAGAAATATCTCTACGTATGAAAGAGGCTAGAGAAAAAAACAAACTAGAAAGGAAACTGCTCTCCTCTCTGTGCAAGCAGCTTGGGAAATGCTTAATCCAGTTTTCCCTGGGGAGCAGGAAAAACTGGCATAGTATATGTCCTGTGGAGCAAGAACAGCCATAATGGGAGATTTTAACCTAAATGCATCCTCCAAGTGATGCTCCTCCCTCTGCTGACACAGCCCTGTAGTCCCTTTCCCTGGGCAGCAACAGCAACAAGAGATGTGGCAGAAGCGCATTGACACCATTTGGGTCAGAGTATTTTTTAGGGGTGGGGTTATTCCTGGGTTCACCTTTCATATAGACCTGGGAGGTATGCAGTCTGACTCCTGCTCAGATCTGTTCTGCACACCATTGGACACTGCCCCAGGAAGCTCCTGTCTTCAACGATTTGTTAGGCTTCCCATACACCACTTTTATTTATTTATTTTGTGGTAATAGTGTATCTATGTTCAGGCATCAGGCCACCCAGAGCTCCAGAGGATGTCGCAGCAGCGTCCAGCTGATGTTGGCTGGCCTTGTGCAAGATGCTCTGGTGATTGTTGCATCGGTGGGAAAGGAAAAGATGTCTAGCTAGCTAATAAGTCTCACTTTTTACAGCATCCGATATTTTGTATCAGAGCCGTTTGAAAGGATATCGCTTTGCGAGATTGATCCAAGGCTGGCATGAAGAATATGCACTCAGATCTCTTTTAGAAAGATTTATAATATTAACCTCAGGCTATTTTTAAGTCACCGTCGATCTTTATAGACGCAGTGCTGAGATTCATTTGTTTTCCAACTGGCAGAAAGTCTCTGTTACCTTTTGTAAGCCAGTATTGAACAATTTGGCTTTGGGTCAAACTGCTTTAATGAACTGTCTAGGGTTCAAACTTCATGCTGCCATTTGCAGATGTTCAATAGTCAGTCTGTTTTAGCAAAAGGAGTTCATTAATATTTGCAGCTAAAGAGCCTTCATAACATTGATGTGCAAGTGTCTGCTGTAAATCTTTTAAGTAGCTTAAATCTTCTTTATATAGAGGCATAAGGTCTGATTTGCTTCTTGCTTACACTACTAGTTTCCTGTGAAATTCCTCCTGGTTTTTTTTTTTTCTGACAGGTCTGAGGATAGTATCAAGCCTACAGATTAAAATCCTTTTTTCTAAACTTTGTGCAAGTGCTTTGTGGACTGTAATACACATAAAGACATCTTAATTTTCTATAGATGTAAACGATTCAGCTGCAAGTTTGTAAAGTCCTTATAAGTTTAATAGAGATTTATATCTTAAAAAAACATTGCAGAGCTTATTTTAACTCTTCTATAGAAAATTTATCAGACTGATAAATTTCATAGGAGTTACCTTTTCATGACTGATTATGATTATATTTCTTTGTGACATTCTTTCATTTTCTTTAGACTGGACCATCTGCACAGAGTTAGGAACAACTTTTTTATCATGGTCACCTTAGGCCATCCAAATATGTTGAAAGTCTTTTTAACAAGGAAAAGAAAATATTGCTCTCCTTGTTTATGGCAGGTAAGAAAAAAAGGCAAAGGGCTTCAGCTACAGCAAGGGAAAATATAGGCTAAAAATAGTGTGTGTGTGGGGGGGGAAGTATTTAAACAGTAAAGGTAAAAGTTGGGTGGATTGACCAGGAAAGTCATGGACACTCAAGCACTAGTGTTTTTTCTGAATAATAGAGTCAAAAACTGTCAGGAAGGTTTAGATATAGTTGATCCAGCCTTGGGACAGGAAAATGGTGTAGTGACCTCTCATGTTCTTTTTTTTTGTCCCAGGCATCTATGAGTGTATAGCTTAGGTGAACTTGTGGAAAAGTCAACAGAATTTAATCAAGAGGAAACAAATCAAGTTGCATTGACAATTTGGCCCTGATTCTCTTTTTAAGGGGGAAAAGACAAACAAACAAAAAATCACACTCATATACACACACACTTCTATTTTAAGACTTTTTTCTCTGCAAAAATCTGCCATATCAGCCTTTGTAATTTAAGAGAACAGGACTCTTCTCTAAGTCTACCATATCAATTTCTACAGGCTATAATTTTTTGTTGACTTTTTCTGATAATGGAAAAAAGTTTTAGAGAAATTATCAGTCTCTTCCAAAGCTTTTTTCTTTTTATTAATGAGTGTGTTCTTCAGTTGCACAGCTAATTAGTGAGTAAGTAAAATCCAACAGAATGAGTGACCAGGATGGCAATGATGTTTTAGGACATGATCTATGAAAAGAAAACCCTTCTAAAGAAAGTAAATTCCAACAATGTTTTCTTAGATCTAAAAAGAGCTTCACCCTGTTTATTTGAGAAAATGACTTTTTTCTCCATAGTGTCTCTTGGAAGTGTGATGTGTTTAGGTAGTGATTTCTATGACCTTAAAATAGCCTTTACTGTCTTGGAACTGCAGGATACTCAGCACATCTTGACTACTGGCTTGCTCTTTAGACGCTCCAATGATACCACATATGCCCATTCAGCTACTTCTTGCTGAGTTTCTTTTCTTTCCTTTTTTCTTCTTTTTTTTTTTTTTGGCTGACTGCAAACACTATATAGTTTAGCTTCCCTACCAAGACTTTGAAATGACTAATTCCTGCAACATATTTCAACACATCCTTAACTGCTAATTGAAGTCTGTGCATAAGGCGGTGAACGGTACGCACCGATGGGAACCTCTCTTGCAATAATGTGCCGAATCTGCTCTTTATCTCATTCATTGCCGACGTCTCGTCTGTTGCAAGTCCAATCAATTTTTGTAGCTTTAAAAGATATGTCCTCGGTTAACTTTCTACATGCCAAAAAAACGACGATGGAAAATTAAGCATTACCTTTGCAGCAGTGAAACTTGATTGCTTCCAGAAGACTCAGGGAAAAAATGTTGTTGACATTTTTTTACTTCCAGTCTCTGCATGGCAATAAGGTATGATGGCTGATTTATCAAAGAGAGTGTTCTCATCAAGCAGGAGAGCGAGGGAGAAAGTTCACGTCGCACAAAATGAGCTGCTAATTTCTTTTCCATTTCACTGACAATATGGTATTGGAGCAGCTGTGATTAGAACAATGGATGTTCCCAAACTGTGCTCCACTTAACTCCTGCAACTCTGCAAGGTCACACAGTGGGAGAAGGAATTAAAGGCCTTTTTTTGCCTATTCCTTTTTTTTTTTTCTTTTCTTTTTTCTTTTTCTTGAAGGGAGAGAAGGGGAAGGCAGGGTTAATGGAGACTGGGAACTGGTGGAGTTGTCCCCTAGCAACTTTTGGATGTCTCTGTTTTCAAGTCAATAAGGAAAACTTGAGAGCTGCCATGAACAAACCTTTGTTAACTGAACTGAAGAATTTGGAAACAACAATGAAGCCTGCTGAAGGCAATGAATGCTGTGATGTGTCTGTATGTGTGCTTAGCTACTGATTTTACCAAAATTTGCATCAGGCCCCCAGTCTAACAGTTGACAATTAAAGAATAATGACTTCGTTCTGAGGATACACTTCTAGGATTTGAGAAATTTGAGTTCAGTTTCTTCTTCTCCGGCATATTCTGAAATGTCTTTGCCTTTGCTTCTGTTTCTCAAGTCTCAATGGAGTAATAACATTTCCCTTCTCCATAATTTGTGGGATTAAAAATGTTAAAGATTCTGTGGTATTTAGAGAATTAATAGGGCTATGTAAGTGTTTGTGATAAAGCCCTTTATAGAGCCATTCTTCTGCTACAGCTAACCCAACAGACAGGTGATAAATATTCTAACTCCTTGATTTTTCTTTCTTCACTGCAACTTGCTATCATTTCACTTTCAGGACTTGATTCTTTCCCTTCAATGCTGGCTGTACATCAATATTGTCTTGGGTGGAATTATACCTCTACTCTGGTAAAGTAGAAGGCGGCATGATTTTCCTACCCTGTCTGTGCTTAATACGTTGGAGGTTTTTTTTTCTCTTACAGTTGCATTAATCCATGCAAGATGAAAAATGTATTCTAAATTATTTTTCACACACTGTCTTTAACTGTACATAAACTACATTCAAAAAAAAAAAACTTTGTAGCAATTAACAATGGACAGCGGAGCTTCTGCAGTCATTATGCTGTACTACATTCTAGATGGCAGGAATGTCAGACTCCTTTGGGATATGTATTTCATTTTCACCAGTTTTGATGGATTCCTCAACTACTTTCTGATCTGCATTATGTAAGCTTGGATCTCAATTAACATTAGTTTGAGGCAGTTTGGTTCTAGGGCTGCAGAGATATTAATCTATCATTCTCCAGGGCCTTCTCCATATGAGTAGTGTCTGCAATTCTAAAAAGAAGCTGCCAAGACGACGTCATCACACAACATTTTTAAAGCCAGGCACAAGCCTCAGTGCCATTTAAAAATAAGCAGAGAAAAGATTGTTTCATTGAAAGTGATTAAAAGACACTGCTGGTGTGTTTATCTGTATATCAGTCCCTAAGATGACTGTCACTGTACAGATCTACAAATGACAGTTATTGATGGACAGGTAAGGTTTGTTTATGCTGAGGGGTATTTCATCAATAGGTCTTTTTTCACTCTTTTTTTCTTTTCAGTATTGGGACAGAATTACCCTATTCTCTGAATTGTACAGGACTCTCCAGCTGACACAGAGTTGTTTTGTACTGTTCCCTAAGCAGTCCATAGGCCTCTAGCAAAGTAGCAAAGATTATACTTTTGGAAAAACAGGAGTTAAGCCTGTTCTGGTTGTTCATATCTCTCTGTTAAACAAGTCCTGTGGGTATGTTAATCAAATCCCTAGGCTGGGACTAGACTAACATATAATTTTTCTGGAACCCATATAACACACAACTGACATATCCTTTTTTATATACATTATTTTCTTCTTTATTAATTTTTATTGTACTTTTATCTTATTCATCTCTAGGTGAAAGATTTGGCCAGTAGTCTCAGGAACATAGCTTCTCCTAAAGAGCATTTCACTGCAGGGGAAAACACCACTGCTCTCAGAAGTATTATGATGTTGAGTTCATGTGCTCCTGATGTGGAAGGAAGAGGAGTTCCTTCCCCTTTCCACTCTTCTGCACACTTGCCTAACGGCAGAACTAATTTGCTTCCTCATGACCAGAATTAATACATACCTGTTCTTTTCCCAAACCAAGCATGTTCTGTAACCTGGCTTTATGTGTGGACCTTATTCAGTACATGCTCATGGGACAGCAGAATCATTCTTTACTCTCCTCATGCAGAAATGCATATCTCCCATAAAGACTAATGAAAGTTGCTGCATAACATTTATCTGTGAAATTATTAAGATCAGCAAAAAACTGAAAAAGTAGATTTCTCAGTTCTGTGTTTGGCTTTCTCTCAGATTTCCCTGCCTCTCTTTTAGGGAGAAAATAGCACTGATTACAAATAAATGGGGAGCATTGTCACTGAAGTGTGCCTGTTTTCTTGCCATCCTCTGGCCTTTGGCATGTGTTGAGATACCCTTTGTGTTTCCCATGAGATGTGTTTTTGTTATCTATCAAGTATCATAACAACACCCTTTAGCGCAAGTAATAGAAAGGCACTTGTGGTTTTATTTAAATTCCTAGGGTTACCCAGTATAGCATAATTTCCCACATAAGTTGGAACCCATGAGTTTCGCACTGATTTTTAGAGTTCCTGATTTGAAGTAATTCCTAAAGCTTCCAGAGTCAGAGACTTCTGTGTTTAAACCTCAGCAAAAAAAACAGCTGTGTAAAGTGAAAGGCTGTCAACAGTCTCAAACTCCTGCAGGATCATCTGGTCCCAGCACGCCCAGCTTGAACTTCTAAATCACTTGTTAAGATTTTTTTTTTTTTTTTGCTGTAGTCTGATTTTGTTTTTAACATTTGCAATGGCCCTGAGTAGACCATGTCATTTAAATGGGGAAAAAAAATGATGAAAGACTAAAACTGTAAAAGGAACAAATCAAGGGCAAAGCCAGAATTCAGATTTTAATGAAGCAAGCAACCTTTTACAAAGGCAAACGTACCCCGAGTCCTTCACAAATGTGGTTCAAACATGCACTTAATGTCTTCTTTAATATAATTACTTTTATATTGAAGTTAAACACTCAAGGCTCTGCTCTGCTGTCACACAGTATGTTACTCAGTTTTCACACTCTTTACAAGCCCTGGGTAAGCTACATGGCTCTGCCATGAATGTTCATAAATGAACATATAATTCAAGAGCTGTCTGGTTGTGTGAGTGTTTTCAGTATTTATTGTTTTCTGGACTTAGAAAATCAAGCAGTTTTGAAAAAGAGCCCTTCCTCATAAACACTATTTTAACAACAAATACTGTAATGTAGAAAAAATTATCTGTGCTCTGCTTGAACCTTCACTATGTTAAGAGGACTTTGAGGTACCTTGGCAGCACAGATGTTCTGGAGTTGCCCCTGTATAGATAAATGGTTCTTTTGGTGTTAAGTATCCCAGTATAGACTCGGGGTTGAATCAAAAGGCAGTTGTTCAGTACCAGTCAAAAATGTGTTCAGGAAATGTTAGCAAAGAAATATCCTTCTCTCTCTCCCTCCACACACTTTCAGTTTTTCTAGAGGTATATATATGAGGGTGTGTATGAAAAACAGAAAATGAGAGAAAGAGAGGAAGAACAACAATGTATAGGAGCACTTAGAGAGAAATCACTGACCAAATGACAAAAAATATCTGAGAGAAAGAAATCTGCTTCCAAAGCTGGCAGGATTTGTGACTTGAGTAAGAGGTAAGATGAAAGGGGAAGATTTTTGCCCAGACCTGGAGTCTAGAGGACTCAGTCAGTATACATACAGTTTATGTTTTAGGATAAGGAGTACTGAGTGGTATTTGAGTGAATGGTGGAGATTTTTATCAAGTACCCGTATCAACAGAGATGAAAGAGAAACTAACCCCCCAGATACAACAGTTTTGTGTTTTCACCAAGACCCAAAAGTTTCTGAATCACTGGATTTGTATTTCCCTTTGGAACAGAAATCATTCCCTTCCAGTTATGAAGGAGACAAATTTATTGTTACATATGAGCCACAAGCTATGTCACAGAGAAATAAAGAATGTCCTCAAAGCAGCAAAGCAAGTTGGTAGGGAAAAGACCAGACTACCAGAATCATGATTCATAGCGCCTTACCCATGGCATCTCAATTGTGGCTTAAAACTAGTGCCAGTCTCTGCTCTCTTACATATCAATTTCTACTGACTTCACCAGTTCCAAGCCTAAGGAAATCCACAGTCCAGACAGAAAGTGCTTCTTCCAAACTGTTCCCATGAACTGTATCTCTCAGAAAAACTTTATATCAGCCAAGCTTAGTGCTGAGTCTTAAGGTTGCTGAAGATGCTGCTCATTTTAATTTCAGATCTTCAGTCTGAACAGGATATTCAAGGTTATGAAACTTCATTACATAAGCAGAACTCAGAAATTACACGGTGTTGCTCCTTTATGACATTTATTTAGGGATTTTCAAGAACATTACACTTTTTTTCTATATCAGTTCACAGATGAAAAGTGCCTATTGTGAACCTACTGGGGAACTAAATCTGTATGCCTCAGTTTTGCTGGAAAATGTTAAATATTTTATAAGACTTCCCATTGTCTCATTCATGTGTTTTAGGATACCTGGAATGCTTCATTTTGTCACCCAATTCATGTGTATGTTTTAGTCATTACAAAAAGGGTTCTGGCCAGTTGATGTAGCGAGAGATTTATGAATAAAAATTACATTTGAAGTGGATAAAGTAATTTCTACAAAACTGAAATCTACCTGTAAATGCCATGATCTTTGGTCTCACCAGAATATAGTCAGATTCTTTCCACATCTCACTGATCAGCTTGCCTGAAGGTTGTTTGATAATAGGTGCTTTGATATCACTTATAAATGTATATAAAAATATACCATTTATAGGTGTCACCTGTCTTTTGGCCAAATAAAATACTTGAAGATAGGTTTCAACATGACACTAAGAAAATTTCCTTGGTGTCAACTTCCACAATCCTTCCCTTATCTCTTCTAGGTAACTCTTCATCACCAGACTTGCAGCGCTGAACCTGGGATTAAATTCAGCCAAATTTATGTTTTAAAATGGGGTTTGAGCCTAACTTTAACAGTGTTGAATGGGGAGGGGTTAGAGAATGATTCACCTTATAAAAAATAGCCATCGAAATCATCTGGGTTAACTTTGCCTCTGAAGAAGCTCATCTTTCTATTCTGTATGACAGGGTAGCTTACTAGTTTTGGCTAGAAAACAACATTTAGATGGCTAAACTTAGGTGAGATAAAGAGCAATCTCAGTAGCAATCCACATGACAACTTGAAGATCTCAGTCTTCCGCCATTCAAGTTTCCCCAAAACCCTGAATAAGAAAGAAAATTTAAGATCTTCTGCAGAGCTGGGGGTGGGGAACCTTGCTTTCTGTTTCTTTTCACAAGGATCTGAAAACTTGAGCTCCCTTCCTCCCAATAGCAGTGGCCCAGATGACAGGAATCAAAGCTAGCAACATTGTAAGGGTAGGTGAAGTAGGGGAAAGCTACCCCAGAACAACACTGTTGGTTAATAGAACAAATTAACAGGTACATGACAGCATAAAAATTAGCAGATTGGGGCACCTGAGAAGATCACAGAACTCAGAAGACAATGTTTCTGCAGTGAAATATTTTCAGTGCCTTGTTAATTGTTCTCAAACGTGGCTAGCTGTATATAATTCAGGCTCAAAAAAATTCCTTTCCCCATGAAGCCTTACACACTGTATTAGCTGCATGATTAGAGTTTTTGCTATCCTATGACATTTGTGGTATGCGTCACAGTTGGAGACAGAATAGGAGTTTGAATGGACTGTTGGCTTCCTCTGCTGTATAAAAATAATTTAAAAAAAACCCAAAACCAAGCCAACAAAAAGTACACATGTACAGATCACTTCTCAAGTATGTCTATGGCAATGTGCATAAATATGAAAATAGTTTATCTATATATTTATATCTATATAGCTATATCTTTGTATATAGACAGATATACATTCACTTACTTTTCTTTTTTTGGTTACTTTTCAATTTTATTTGGAACTCTTGGCAGCTAGTGATTGAAAATTGTTTTGTGTTTAAAAGCCGAAGAAAAGTTTAAATGACCTTAGAGGGCTAAGTTGTGTACTTGTAAGACCTCTCGTATGATGTCTAGAATTGCTGTTGACAGACAGAGCCTGATTGACTGAAAATCAATGTGATCAGATGTTTTTATGGATTATAGTGGCCTCAGCTAATTACACAAGATTGTCTTTCTAGATCCAAGAGGTTTCAAAGCAAACTCCAGGTAGATGTATGCAGGATTAATCTGCAGACTTGACGGTTTTTCCTAATTGTCTTTTATAATAGCAGAAACTGGATCATCTCTGAACTACTAGAACAAGTAAATTCTGTGTTACTATCCCATATGCACATCCTCATTTACTCTCTATATATTTGCCTTCAAGCATTTGTTTTAGTGATTATAAACACATCCCAAAATTTTACTTGGACTTTCCAGTTTGCTAAAGCCAGAATCTGTCTTCTTTCCTTGGTCTTTTCTTACTGTGAGAATTGATGCCTGACCAAACTGGGAGATTTGTTCTTATCATTTACTTTTGTATCCCTCTCAGACAAAAAAAAAGAAAAAAAAGGGAAGGATGTGAAAACACTGGTCCAGTGGAGTCTATAAAAATGGGGGGGCAGAGCTGCTTCATTTTGTTTAAATGACATTACTCATCTAAAAACATCTTTTCACTTAAACAAATTAAGATGCGTAAAATAAGAAATAATTTATTTGCAGCTTAAATGACCTTTCCTCCCCCAGGGTTTGTTTTTTAATATTATTATTTCTGTTTTGTTTTGACTATAAGAAACTTTCCCTGTGGTTTGCCCTGTTTGTGACTATATCTAGGTCTACAAGAGATATACTATAGTAACACTAACATTTTACCATGGTTGTACTTTGAACTAAGAAGAATTCATTCCTTCCAAAGTTATTCATGACAATCAGAAAAGTGCTTTGGCTACATTATCAGTATTTGCATGTTTAAGGCATTCTCCTATGGTATAAGAGCTCAAGGTGTAAGTCCCTGCTTTGAAACTCTTTTTCGCTAGCCATGAGAACACTTTATTACAAGACATTGCCTTAAAACCAATGTTTTCACAAAAGGGTTTCAGTGTCCGTAATCCTGTCTTACTTTGGAAGGAGGCCTTGATGGAAAAAGACAAGCTACTCCATGGTAAAATTCACTTTCAGCTTTACCAGTTTCGGCTTTACCTCAATTTCTCCAGCTCAAGAACAGGGACCAGAATAATGATCTATATTTGATGAACACTGGATCCCAGCGCAAAGAAACCCAATAGTTTTGAATCAAATGGGTTTATGAGGTTTAATTCATTAATACTGCTAAAGATCTTTGAAATCCTGAGTCGGAGCTGCTGAGATGTAAATTTCTGGAATGGCTGTGCACACACTGCCTATTTACCACCTTGTGACCATCTCTCAGTGTTGGTGTCACGTAGCATGGTGTATTTTAGCATCAGGCACTGCAAGGGACTATGGCATGGCCAGGATGCCCAAGTTCACCTTGATCAAGGAATGCCCTGTGCACAGCACACCTCAGCAGGCATGGGGACACATTAAGAATGGGCCATGAGGTTGGCTTTAAGTCAGTCCCTAGCTCTTGTCTGACAGTGGAGACACAGCTTTGAAGGTGCGGCAGATTCAGCCCTTAGGGACAGACTGACAGGTTGGGAGATAATGTTAATTTGAAAGAGTAATGCTACTCTGGTAATCGGTGCAAGTGTTCAGAAAGACACCAGGAAAAGAGGTGATTTGAGGGTGTGCTTCCTTCTGCTCGGCAGAATGCCTGACACACACGGTGTGGTCAGTGAGACAGATCAAAACTTGGTCCCTGCTGGATCTCTGAACCTCCTGCCAGAGCAAAAAGAACTGTCTCTGTCAGAGAGGACCAGGGTCACACCAGCAACTGTTGTGTGTCAGACACTGCAAAGGCAGGACCCAGTCCTTCCCAGAGCTGCCATAGGCTGCACCATCACCAGCTCACACTTTCCTTGTCATGTCTGTCTTCCATCTTAGATCTTCAGCAGCTTATTCACATTCACATTTGACTCCTTATGACACTATTTACAAGTCACGTCTTCTCCCCTTGCTCCCTCCCCAACCACGTTTAGGGGGTGGGGTAAAAGTGGGGTGTGAGCAGGTGTAAACTGGAGTACCTGCAATAACTTTAATGGAATTTACAACAGCTATGAACCTGGTCCTCCATACTTTATCCCTGATTTATCATTTTTACAACACTTTACTGTGAGAGTTTATGGCAATTTATGTCATTACACAAATTATACAAATTGCCATTAACTGATGTAATGTAGTATAAAGAATTGGAAGCATGAAGAAAAAAATTATTTGAATTTTTCTTCTGCATGTTTGCATTGCTTTATAGCTTAATTTATCAATTCAGTTAATTGAAATTTATATCATTAGAATAAAATGCACTGAGGTGCTTTCTTTTCACTTCTTTTTGTCTGGTTTTTAAATTATTGTTTCTTCTTTTTCTCTTTTTTTTTTTTTTTTCCATCAGGCCATAATTGCCAAACCTTTTCTCTGTCAAAGGAGATAAGCTGAAAATGACAACCATCATTTCTATCTCTTTCCCCAGAGCCTGAACATATCACCTTTGTGTTAAATTTACCTCCACACATCTTCGCTTTAGGCTTGTGAGTTAATCCCAAACAGTCTCTTTAATTCTGAAAACATAACACATTTTTGGAAGAGGAATAAGCAGCCTATTTTGGTTGCTTAATCTCTCCCTATATTTTAGAGACCTTTCATTCTCCAAACACAAATTATGGTCTGTCACTAAACAGTTCATCCCAAAGCTACCCCTCTAGTTATTAATAGTAAAATTACAGTGCTGTATTAATTTTTCATCACAGAGGAACTCCGATCATTTCTCAGGTTCTTTTTGTGATGTGTGCTACAAAAAAACACAAACTAAAAGGCTGTGCTTCCCACAAGAGCTGCAAAATCGTATGAGAGAAGAGGCAACCTACACCAATCTACAGACAATGGCTGAACAAAGAAAGACAACGTTGATGATAAAGACAGGGTCACAGCATATTCCCTGCTGCTTTCCCATTATACAGATTTTTCATTTGGAGGGTTGCAGGAGAGGCAAATCGGAAACATGATAAAGGAATTTGGTTTTCTTCTTTCATATGTGACCTGATCTCATACTGAATGAGTCTGTGAGCCTGACAGTGAAGAAAAGAAAGAAATAAAAATACCAGCTTCATAGTTGAACTTGGGAAGTTCTATGTGGCCTCAAGACTAGTCTGATATTACCCCAGTAAAAAGACTTATTTTCTTTTTTATTTATTTAAAGAGAAGCTAGAACTGGAACACATAGCTTGAGATCCAGAAGGTTACCAGGATTTTGAAATTTTTGCAAAATTTCCTTATATTCTGAGTTGTGCAGTCTGTAGAAGTGACAGCCTGATTCATAGATAGGGCAGGAACATTTTCCCTGTGCCTGATTGCAATGGATTTAGCCATATAGATCCTTCATGCATTTTTTCTAGGTGTATTGCCTCTTTAAATCAGTTTGGACTGTTTGCGTCAAAGACTGCCTTTCATGCTCATTAAGTACAGACTATCAATTTACAAAGGCCAAAAGGTCATTTCCACCTTTGCACGAATAAAAATATCTCAACATTAACTGAGTGGTGTAAGCGTGTCCTCTCATGTTGAGACTGACCAAGGCTGTTTCTTAATGCAATGCTCTTTTCTTTCCTGTTACCCAGCTGTTGGATGATCTTATACTACAATTTCTCTAGGGCAGATCTTTTCCCTCCTTGAGGATCATCCACATCACTAGGCTACTGAGAAGAATTCATTCTTGGTTACCTCTCTGTGGTCCTACATGCCATCCTGCATACGGCTTATCCTTGACAGGAGGAAGAGAACTGAACACCAATCTCTATTTCCAATATGATGAAAGAAGAAACAGCCTCTCTGTATTTCTAGATAAAAATTAAGGTGATTGCAGTGCTTGGGGAGTGAACTCAGTTTTGTCAATACATGTTAGGCTTATTGAATCATCATCCTTGAGGACCAAAAAGCTTTTGGTGAAAGAGCAGCTAGCTGTTGAATTCCAAACATCCAGAGACAGAGAAAGGTCCCAGGGTATTCAATCCAGCCTTGATTGTGGTGCATCTGTAGAGTAAGTGCAAAAACAAACATTTAAGTATCCAAACATATTTTTTGGTTGAAAGTTATGTGCTTGGAGATACCTACAGTGCAATTTATTTCAACCCATTTTAGCTGTCCAGAAGTTGCTATGTACTTTACAAAGTTATTTGCCTATACTCTAAATTCAGTGGGGAGCTGCAGAGAATTATTTATATATTTTAGATTATTATCTTTTCCTGGCTTATGTTTTTCGTTTTTAGATGTATAAAATTATAGGAAATGTATTACATTCTACATGCACATATGCAGAAGTAAGGTTTTAAGTATTACCTGGTAAAATCATGTTCCAAAACTGTGCCTACAGTGAAACTGAAGTGTTGATTTGGTTTAGAAATCTACTCATTATCCTCTAGTATTTCATGTCCAGTTCTTAATAAAATCACTGGGAGCCACGAACCCAAATACCACTTCCTGGGTTTTCAGGACTTTTATTTTTTAATTATACACCCCTCAAAAAACTCACCAACTTAATGATTATTATTCTAGGGTCCATACAAACGAATAAGCTGCTATAGCTCTATTGAAATGAGTGAATTAACTGCAGAGTAGTTGGCCCCAAACTCCTGAGCAACTGAAAAAGGTTTGGGGAGAAAAATGGAAAGAAGCATAAAATATTAATTGACTTTGACATTCAGAATCAGTAAAGCATAAATATACTTTTTTCTCTATCCTGCTTTTTTTATTTGATTTAGATTTCTGCTCAGCTGACTACAAAGAACAATCTAAGCACAGTGTATATTTTATCAAAATAGTAAAAGTTATGGAGCAATGAGCAAAAAGGCAAAAGTAAGGGCAAATGTTTAACTGCAAATGCAAAATCTTTTCCTCAAAGGACAGGTAAATTTGATGCAATTGCTTTTATTACTAATTTTACTTCACTGCACTTAAATGTGCACCTAGAATTCATTCATTGAAAATTTAGCCCATATGTACCACAATCAAAAATATCTCTAGGGAAATGTGATCATATGCTGTGATGACTTCCTAGGGAGCAGCAAAAACAAAGGAAAAATAGCTACTCCTATTTCCAGATAGAGAGGACAAACTGAAGGTAAAAATTAAGGGGGAAAAAATGACTAAATTATAAAAAATATCTTAACAAAGGTAAAATTGCCCTGTAAAATGAGCTAAACACTGTTATGTCATTAGAGTAGACTTCAGAAAAATATTTTGAATGAACTGTACACTCGAAAAGATAATACAATTTTCCATTAAAAGTCTTTATTTCCCCATTGTTTTTCAACAAGCTTACTTGCTAGAATTTCAGTTTCTACAGAGTTAACTTTCACAGCAGAGGGAAATAATGAAATCCATACAGCCAGTCACTGTGACAAGTTTTCATGAACTCGGATTATAAAGTGGGCAAGTAGTCATCCTATCTAAGGATGGAAGCCAAGGAATTCAGGAATAATTAAATGAAAATCGGGATTTCTCATTAGTAAATTTTCTTTCCTTATAGTAGCTTAGTGGATAACATCTGTCCTCTATTTGTTACCCTGAAAATGACCTATCTTTGAAGATATGCTTGTAAAATAAACAAAGAAAGTATGAGGAAATGAATGCAGAAGGTCCCTTGGATAAAAAGGAGGCAATGAAGAAACAAATTAGAACAAAGCAGGAGATGCAATGGGGAAAACACAGCTCTCTTATTATTTCTACATTCATCTTTTTCTGTTTTGGAGACTTCCTTGAGGGACTAATGAGCCCTGGGAGAAGCTAGCTGAGTTTTCCTAGCAACTTGCAGCAGTTGGAACTGAACATATGGTTTCAAGTCCAGCAGCTGCTCTTCTTTTTCCAAATTAACACAGCTGTTTGGGAGGTTCTAATAAGTCAAATGAAGGGGGTAAGACAGAAGGTATAGGAAGACCAGGAGAATGAAAACACTTACAGTAAATCCTGACTTTACACCTTTATTGAAAGTTGTAAGATGTTAGCCTGCAGAAGAAAGACAGGAAGGCATATCTGCTCTTCTGCATCAGTGAGTATATTTTCCTTAGTATGACAGGACTCAATACATGCAGCCCTTGGATTCTTCACTGATATTGTCTAATGGTGTTTTTGTTAGTACCAATCTTGAAAGTAGTGAAGACATTAGAACTAAGGTATTTATTTCAGGACGTCTTATGGAGTCCCAAGATAATATGGCTTCAGCGTTACTGTTCTTATTGGCTAGCCATGAATTTGAAGCTGGTGCCCTGGAGATGAAGAGCATATTTGCTCAGTATAAATTTCGTTAATTTAACTGGTAAAAAAGCACGTCACAACAATACAATGTTCAGTTCTGGATCTAAGCGTAAGAATCTACTATAAATTTGAGAAAGTCCTTGCATTCATGTAGGCTGCCACACAACAGACCAAACTGGAGTATCTTAATGAATGAACATGGCTAGCAGTGTGCCCAGGTGGCCAAGAAGGCTAATGGCATCCTGGCCTCTATTAAGAATAGTGTAGCCAGCCAGTCTAGGGAAGTGATCATCCCTCTCTACTCGGCACTGGTGAGGCTGCACCTTGAATACAGTGTCCAGTTCTGGGCCCCGTGCTTCAAGAAAGATGTTGAGGTGTTGGAGCGAGTCCAGAGGAGGGTGACCAAGCTGATGAAGGGTCTGGAGGGTCTGACCTACAAGGAACGGCTGAGGGAGCTGGGGTTGTTTAGCCTGGAGAAGAGGAGGCTCCGAGGTGACCTTATTGCAGTCTACAACTACCTGAAGGGAGGTTGTAGTGGAGTGGGAGTTGGCCTCTTCTCCCAGGCAACTAGCAATAGGACAAGAGGACATAGCCTCAAGCTTCGCCAGGGGAGGTTCAGGTTGGACATTAGGAAGAATTTCTTCTCAGAAAGGGTCATTAGACTTTGGAAGGGGCTGCCCAGGGAGGTGGTGGAGTCACCATCTCTGGACGTGTTTAAGAAAAGACTGGACATGGCACTTAGTGCCATGGTCTAGTTGACATGGTGGTGTCAGGGCAATGGTTGGACTCGATGATCCCAGAGGTCTCTTCCAACCTGACTGATTCTGTGATTCTGTGAACACTTCCCACAGGCTTATCACCCTCAGCCCGTTGTCTTCAGAACTGACTGTGGGATGACTATCCTGTTGTTGAAATAAAACCTTTGAAGAGCCAGAAAAAACACAAAAGAGTATTTCATAATGCTAATGCATCAATTCAGCCAACCTGGCTGTCATCCTTTTATCCTGACATCTGTATTTAGTAGCCCATGAACAAATGAAAGGGGCAAGGTAGAAAAGTATCTCAATAATCTATGTACTGTCAATCAATCATTGAATACTTAAAAATACTTGCAAAATATTTTCTTTTTTAATTTTCTTTCTTAGATACTTATTGAAATCTTCACCCACCATTTTTTTCTTTCTTTTTTTAAAAAATTTAGTTACTTCTGCTTCTAAGGTGTTCATGCAAGTGAAAGACTGAAGATCTAGGCTACGACTAAGCATCCTTAGGTTTGGCAAAAGGCAGCTTCTGTTAATCTGTCATTTGCCTTTTATGCACAAAAGCACAGTTAGAGGTATGCTCATGTGTGCAACACTTTTTACATTTCAAAAAGAAACAACTTTTTTTTTTTTTCTCCTTGTAAGTCTGTTGGAACTTTTAAAACTGAGGTTTAAAATACTCCTTCTACTTTGTATACAAACTGATATCAATCTTTCAATTTGTGGCAGAAAAATACTGGAGATTTCTGACACATCTGGGTTTCATCTCTGTCAGCAATACTCTGGTGGTAGCCTTTTCAACTTCACTTCACTTGAGGTTAACCCATCCTTCAAATGAAACACTCTAAGCCTAATTTGGCTGTATGGGGAATTCAGAATCATTCACTCGACACCATCGTCTTCTTTCTGCCTTTAAACTAGAAAATAAAACCTGAAAGAAAGTCAAATCTTAGTATTATTCCTCACTGTAACTTATCTTGAGGGAGTCTCTTTCTTCCTAAAGCTGCTGCTTGATGGGTATTTGCAGCTCTATGAGAAAGGTAGAGACTCTGAGCTTTTTTGGAAGAAGGGAGTAGCTCTGAGCCCTACTCAATGTATCAGCATCACAAAGAGATGTTGAAGCATGCTGAGCCCTCAGTCTGCCATTGCGCTTTCTCCTTCATCCAGTGACATGGCTTCAAAAGTGAAGCTATCAATGCCCCCAAGCAGAGGAAGGTCAGTTTCCCTCCTCCTCTTTCAAACACTGACCTAAGAAGTCTCAGTTCACTTCTCGATTGATTCAAAACTTGATTATTTGATGTTGTGAAGTAGCAAACGTTGTTACTTTTCTCCCTCTTTTCATCTGTCTCTCTTTTCAAATAGAAACTGCTGGAGAAGCCGAGACTATCCCTTGACATACAGAGGTCCATGGCATTGCAGGGCCCTGAGCTTGGTGTCTAACTGGAACAAAAATAACAGTAGACCAGTTTTTCAAACAGGCAGGCTTGGTTTATGTCAATGAGATGATTCAAGTTAGCGAGCACTGCTCTCAGTAGGATGTGGTTAACAGAGCAGGCAATAAGTGAGCAATTAATAAAAAAGAATTTGGGTATGTACAGCAAGTTTTCTCTACAGGTCCACATCTGGGACTTGACACATCTCATTCCCTGAGTGCTTACATGAAATAAACCTGTGAACTAGGAGAGTTTAAACCTAAGGTCCTGTGAACTAGGAGAGTTTAAACCTAAGGGCCATCCTTAAGCTTATAACATTGTATGAAGCAAGTGCACTGCAAAAAAATGTACATAGCAAAAAAAAGATATATATATGTGATCTTATTCGCAATGGAGTAATAACAGGGAATATCAAGGTGAGTTTGGGATGTAGTGAGACATCAGCTCAAGTTTTTTGCTGCTTGCCACACAACCTTACCATTATCTTAACACATTTAATTATTAATACCTCCACAGTGATGAATCAAAAGTGCCGCATTTGACTGGCACAGGATGGTAAGTGCTTTGAAAGTCATTATCCTAAACACAAAAAGATTTTGAATAATCCTTCAAAATGTCAAGGCACACATCACATCAGCAATTGTTAAATATTTCTTCTGAGGAAGAAGTTAATTTAAAGCACTTTTGATGTTTAATGCCCCTCACGGCAGCAGTCGAAAATTAACCCTCTGCATTTGCCTCCCTCAGATCTTAGCAGTGTCAGTATAATGTTCTAGGGTGGTAGGACATTTTCAATGCATCTTATTAAAAAGAAATCAAGGGCAGCTTTAGGAAGCTTGAAGGATGAAAATCTCCACCAAACTTCTAAATCGATCCATGTGAAGGAAGGAACAGGATATTTTCTTGTCAAATCTATCTATAGAATGGGCCCATTAAAATTCTCCTTTTACTGCAGAAGATTGTCCTCTCTGCTGAGTGTATTTCACTGAGGAAATATCAAGCTCCTGGGCAGAATGATGCCCCCTTCCTGTGGGAAGGATAAAGCTGATTTTGGCAATTTTTTTAATAATTCACCTCCCTTGCTAGATGAGCGCGAATGGGGAGAATGTGTGATGAGAGTCTAACAGACATGTAGACATATGTATCTGTTGTTAAAAGAAGCAAGCACTTGAGCTTTTCTGATAAACAGCAACATGGCTGGGAAGTTGTGAGTTGACCATGAGACCAAAAAAATTTTGGAGTCTTGGGAATAAGATTAGTCCTCAGGACGAGATGCAGGAAGTACTTGTCTGGAAACTTCTGAGGGTTTACCTTATCTAGGGAAACCATCCCTTTTGAAAACCTGGTGCCAAATGTTGAATCAGAAAACTGAATCTCTGGGATTTCCAAGGATATAAAAGTAATCATTAGCATGAGTACTTCTTGCCTATGGTTATATACATCCATTCTTTTAAAATAATTACTTATTTTTCCTTCTGGTTATTTAATTTCTTCACACCAAGCCTTACCAATCCCCAAATGCTTAAAAACACTATCAACAGCAGAATTTCAACACTACCATGATATCTGAAACTTCTCCTCACCCTAACCTAAATATATCCACTAAGGAGATAATAAGCCTCAGATATCTATTACAATGGGGCATTGTTTTCATTTACTCCATGGGAGACCCTGTAAATAACAGCAAAACAAGAAAACAATCAAAATTTTGAAACTGCATGGCTACAGATGTATGAGAGAAGAAAAGAAACAATACAGGCCGGAAAACGTTCTCCATTTTCAAGGAAATGTACTGTCCCTAAATTTTGAGAACAAGCCACTTGCTGAAGGCAGACATAATAAAGTGTGAAGTTCCAGAAACATAGTGAGGTTGATTGTGACTAAAATGCCAGAACAATATTCAGAAATCTTTAACCCTTTTGTGTAAGTAAAATCTGGCTGGAAGTCTTTGCTTCCTAGTGAAATTGCTAGTTCATCCTCCGTCTGGTTGAGTTCATAATGTTGCCAGAAGCTGTTGACTGGAGCAAATAATCTCTGATAGCCACCAAATAAACCAGAAAGCTCAGTTAGCTGTCTGGTCCTGTAGGCATGCAGAAGCAGTGTTAGATTTTTCATTTATAAGAAATAGAAGTGCTTGACAGGGGTCTGTACTTTGGAGGAGAATGTGGTGAAGAAACCTGGTGAGATTACTAAAGATTTGTAATGATCATTTGACCTGTTATATAGTACCTCCTACAGCAGTACGAAGCATGTGTTCTTTATATATTTGGCAATCAATATCAACCTCTGTGTTTAAAGTCTCTGAACAACTTGGTAACTGAGAGAAACCAGCCACCAGTCAGCAAAACTGGACAGGTCTCAGGTAGATCGTCTTGTTAACAGCCCTGAACTCCCTGTTATGAAGTGAGTCAGGACATGCAAAATAAATCTGGATCTGCTTGCTGCTCTTCTGCTCTCAAGGCATCAGATTTAAAGAGCTGAGTGCAAGACTTTCACAATGTCCATCCCAACCAGGCTGCAGGACCTGTGTTGTCTGTGTTTTCAGGATGACACCAATATGCCTCTCTCACCCTGGGACATGGCTACTTTGTGGGCTAGCAGCAGCCCAAGTAAGGGAGGACCATAACCACGGTGTGGCAGAAAAGGAAAGGACCAAAGTTGGTGGGACAGCCTGTAACATGATGCAACATGCCTGTCTCTCATGTTAGGATCTCAGGGTCTAAAGGGCTGTGAACGACCCTTGGAGCAGGCCCACAGTTGTGCATGTCCAAGACTGTCCTTTCATAAGCATAGATAGAATACATCTCTGGGTCTCCATACTGGGTTTTCTATACATAAAAGATGAACAATACTTTTCCTGTGCCGATGACTCTCAGTTTAGATGAAGGAAACACTAAAACCAGACAGAATAGAAGTGACATCTCCAAGATAGAGAACAGCATGCACCTTCAGTGATAAACTGTACTGAATTCTGCCTCACAAAATGAAGTATGTTGGGTGTAGAAGCTAGCAAATGCAGAGAAAAAAGACAAAACTGACTGTCATATCGTTACCAGAATAAACATTTTCAGTCAGACATTAGTAGGCCTTTACCCCATCTGACAGCACATAGAAGAGAAGCATATCCCAAGTCAGGAAAGTATTCCATTAAAAAGTCTTTCAGGATTTTATAAAAATGTCAATGCAAAATAGATATAAAATGTTAAAATATGCAGTGCAAAGCAACGAAGATTTGTATCTGTGGGAGTTCCACCAGTGTCTTCACTATTCATTTATTCGGCTTTTAAGTTCCTTTCAGAGATATAAAAACATTCCTTACACATGTTTAGAAGCCTGTGATGACCATTCAATTTACTTACTTGGGTTACAGAAGGCATAAGTGACTAATTAAAAAAAAAAATATCTAAGGTATCCAATTCTAGGCCTAATATTCCTAAATTCATAATACCATAAGATTGGGCATAAAATAACCTGAAACTCTACAGAAAACCAAAGAGAGAAACAACATTTAAATTTTATTAATTTTGGAGAGCTCTTTGCAAGGGCAAAGCATTCAGTTGTTACACATGCAGTTTAGTGAGACACTTTATAATCAACAAAGGAAAAAGAGTACTAAAAATTCCAGCATTGATGATATTGAATAGTGAAATCCTGCTCAGTTAGGGAAAATAGCAAAGCCTCGATCAAAAATTCTTAAACACAAATAAAATATTTTCCAATTAAACTGCCAGTGATGAAACTAAGCCATACAGAAGAATATACTGAATTTAGTTTTCAAGTTCTACAGACTACATCTTGTTTTTTCCCCTTCTAGCCACCAATAATTGAACAAGGTGCTCAGACCGTTGAGCAGAAGAATTTAAGAAACCTGATCCAGCTGTAAACCTGTGGCTAAAATATTTCCCAGTAGATTCCTTTGTACTATTTATTAATTTTATTTATTTATGATGAAAGACTCCAGAGGAGTCTTCTAGTGTTAGTTTTATGGTGCATGCAACAGTAATATCAAATACTTGAGTAACATTCTTCATGATAATGTGTGCTTTTTCTACTTAAGAAAAACATATACCAGTGAGTAACATGCAGTTCGTTCCATATACGTTCTGTCTTTGGTCTTTCTGACAAGGATAACACTGAGTGCCAGGGATTATGGACATAGGGAATTGAGTTTTGTTATTATGAGTGAAGCTATCAGTATATTTCATAGATTTGTCCTTTTAAAGGTTGGAAGAGGTCAATACAGGTATGTAAATGAAAACTGTATATGACACAAGCCATAGATCTCAACGTTGCCTTCAATGACTTCATAGCCTGTTCACGAAGTCACCAAGGAGTCAACTAGAAGACATCACTATCTAACTGGGCCATGTTTGAATCAGCACAATACCTGTTTGGTAAGTAAATTCGCAGCAGTCTAAAGTAAACATTGCTTCCAGCAAAGCAGAAATGGTTTGCTGTGATCTGATTGTCCATCACATCCAGGCATCCCATGCAACTACTTCAACATCAGTGCAGTCACACCAGTGCAAAGCAGGCAAATGTGAGAGAAGTGTGTGTGTGGTACAGTGCTGCTTCGCCAAGAAAATTCTCATCTCGCCTGTCATTCACAAGGAGTTGTAATACCCATGGAAATGCATTGTAGATTTTACTGCCTTTTATTCTGGAACCATTTAGTGCATTTACATTTTCTGTGAAACTCAATCGACTTTCCAGCTTTTCTTTTTGAACCTTTTCTTTTTCCCATTAGTCTGTTAATAACTGTTGCTTTCCTGGCATCCTTGTTCTGTTGGGTTATTATGCATTCCTCAGCATTGTGAAAAATGGAAAAATATCACATGCTTTTCAGCTGACTTAACACTGTGTAAAATGCTGAAATTATTAATTGAACATCTTGATTATAAATTAGGTGGAAATAATGTTGAAGAAGCAGCCTCTAGTCATATAGGTTTATTATTAGGGCTATGCACTGGATGATTTGAATTCCATTCTAGTAGTGGTAAATATAGTTATTATGGAAGAATGTGAGCTCATGGATTTTGGCTGAATGTCAGCTGAATCAAGCAGGATATTTCATCCGTATTTTAAAATTGCATGTCCTAAAACAATGTCTGTGTTATCTCCCACTTCCACCCTTACAAGAATAAAGTGGTTATGATCTTACATAAGATAAGGAAATTATTTCAGTCACTACAGAATAACTAATTGCCAATAATACTGTTGTCAGCTGTCCCTGTGTGCAGCAGCACCCTATTGTGCTAAGCACAGTAGACTCACAACACGAAGTTTGCAGTATTTGTATGATGACTGGAGAATTGCAGCTGCTGTGGGAGATTTCATCATTATTGCTGGTGATGTTAGATGACCTTATATAGTTTGTTTGGATGCCAGACTCATTAAGTGGAAAGATATTATCCAGACTTCATGGGTGCAGTTTTACCCTCCTAGTGTATTTAGCAGGGCCAAGGTTTCACGATGAGTCACTCAGTCAGATACCACTCAGTTTAAGGCTACCTCGTAAGTCATAATTTCTTATCCTCCTGATTTACCTGAGTGTTACAGATTGTATATGCGTTGGACTATCATTTGTGCTTTAGTATATACAACACTGACCTTGGTAGAGTCCCAGGCTGGCTGAGCCGTTTAGGCGCTACAGTAATAGATACGTTAAACAACAACTGCAATTGTTGTTGTCTATCCAGACAGGCTTGGAGCTCAAGATCTTCTGTTTGACAAATGTGCTACCTTACCACTGCTGCAGCACTGCAAGGGAACCCTATTCATCTTAACAAATAATGCAAAAGCAAAGGCAGATTTGATTTGAAGGAACTGAAAGGGCCATCTATGTTTGTTTGGGTGCTCTAGAGGGTTAGGTTCACCTGAGAGGTTAAGAGCTTAGCTCTGTCCTGGATTGAAGTAAGCTCTTAAATCTGAACAGCTTTTCCTTGAGGCTGCAGAAATCTGATGAGACCTTCATTATTTCAAGTTTCAGAATACCCTATTTCTCACTATTTTCTTTCTCTCCTTTTAACTCCAAGCTGTTTCTCCTCCTCAGATAAGAAAAAGACCCAGTGGCTGGTGGCAATTCTGGGCTGTAGCCTGGTGACCTGTTTTCAATTTCCTGGCTGTTCTGGTTCATCTGAACTTTCCAGACTCAGTCCTGTAAGTCGCTTGTTTGGAGCAAGTCACTAGGAGATGAGGGATTCTTATACTGGTAAGGGATACTCTGTGCTTCTCAGGGTTATTCCTTGTACCCTAGACTCTCCTTCCAGACACAGTGAGATGTGGGAAGCCTGAGGAAAGTAGGGCTATACCATACTCTCCTGTGTAGAAACAGCATACGGGGAGAATAGCCAAGAACATGTACACAAAAAAGCAAACAATTTCCACAGTCCCACTCCTTCAAGCCCTTCTCCATATCTGTATGAAGCAAGTAATAACACAGCTGCATAGAGGGCTACACCCAGGTAAGGGAAAAAGGGAATATTGCTCTAAGTTGCCTAAAAAAATTCCACAAAAAATCCCAAGCAAAAGATATACCTGCACAAGGATCCTTCCTTAGTTCCCATGTGCAATAGTTCAGACAGCTGTGGAACCAAGCAGAGAGGATACAAAATTTGATCAAGAACCCTGAGTTTAATGAGCAACTTGACAAGTCAGAAAACCTTAACAGATTTCTGCAGTAATTTGTGTGTAATACTATCAAACAAAACTTTCACTACGTAGCATGTAGTGCTGCTGACACAAAAGGGACCCAAAGAATGTCAGTGCAAATTGCTTATGGAAATCTCACTCACATTGTCTGGAATTGTGCATTTAAATGATTCTGTTCAGGAGGATGGGCTCTTGTGTCCCATGTTGTCAATAAGGTGCTTAGAAAATCAGACGCTGGCTATGGGTGATTACTGGACAAACCATGAAGAGCACCAGATTACTTTGTTCTGAGTCACTTTAGATGCCTTTGTTCTACAAACTTTAGGTGGAATTACAAAATAAATTCACCTGACTGATGAGGTGGCTTGCCTTGCTACAGCTTTATATCATGGGTGGTCAACTTAATGGTATCAAGTTACATGTGGCTTAAAACTTGCTCAAGTGTGACTCATTTCTTGGGCTACAACATCAGATATTGGAGGTCATTGTTCAGTTTAGCTGTGCACCCTGAAGTTCTGGCTTTCAAAAAAGATGTTCAAGGAGGTCTGCTAAAGCCAGAAATAGCAGCAGATCAGCCTCATCCTCTCTGGAAATGTGAGATCAAAGGCAAGCTGTTGTCCTCAATGTTTACATTCCTGGAGCTTCTCACCTTGTCTATCACAGGCATGTGATATCTGTTCTGATGGTACAGGCATTTAACATCCACTTCATGGTTTGGCTACATCGTCCCAAAATATTGTAATATTCTCCACTAGATTAAGAGAGGCCTGCAGAACGTGCTCAGTGTCAGCTTCTCTTTTTTTTTTTTGTGTGTGTGTGTGTACTTTTCCTTATGTACAATTAAATATTTTAGCTGTCCTCTATTGATCAAACTTTATTCTGGACTTACAAGCTTCTCAGGTGCTTGGTTTACAGCTGCTTCTTTTGTTCTCAGTGTTAGATCAATTTACAGACTTGGGATAGGAAAGAACTCTTCTAAAGTAGAAGTCACTGTTCAGTTATTTTCATTGTGTTTGTTTTGTTTTACTCATTAGTGTGAGAAGTTGTCAGTTTTTAGGAAACAAATGACAAGAGTAAGCTTGTAGATAAAGAAACATGTCTTAGAAACCCTCAAAATGGATGCAGCTGGAAAATCAGAAATACTTCAAATATTCATTAAGAAATAGGAGCTTGTAGCATAGAGTTGTCCAGAGTGATTTGGCATGGTTATCTGATCCTAAGCAAGACTATTTCTTTGGTGATATCCAAAACCCAATGTTGAGGTGTTGAGGAATGAGGTTCATGCCACAAAGAGAAAAATACAGCAGGACTGGTATGGAATTATTAATCAATTAATAGCTAATGTGTTTGTAGGTCTCCCCTTCTTCCTGACACCACCAATTCTACAAATGTATACCAATTTTTTATGCTGGTTATGGAGTAGGAAAACACCAACATAACTTTCCCCTGAATTTGCATCTGTATATGGTCTTACAATATATTGTTAAAGACGAACTACTGACCTGAGGATTTTGAAGTACTAAGTGTCTTGTGGTAAAATGCAAGAAGATTTTTTAAGCTGTTACTCAACTTCTTGAATGTAGGTCCTCTGTTGTCATACAAGAAGTGTTCAAAAATGTTTTAGAAAGTTAGAGCTGTACTAAAGGATATCATGGCTCATCCATCTGGTTCCTTCATCTCTCTGTATTAATCCCAAATGCTGCAGAGGAAAGTGAAAAAGGACTAAAATTATCAGAAGCAGTAAGTTCCAAGACATATGTCATAAAACACAAGTGGATAAAATGTTTCTCCAATATTTAGGTGTTGTTTTTTTGCCATGAATAGCAATACCTTATTTCCTCAGTTGTTATTATTTTTAATATTTAAGACATAAAAACCATGGCAAAATGATTGCCACTTATTGTGCATTTTTTGTGTTTAAAATCTTTACGAAAATATTCTGGTGTAGACCTTCACCAGCTTTGTTGCCCTTCTTGGACTTGCTTGAGCACCTCAATGTCTTTCCTGTAGTGAGGGGCCCAAAATTGCACACAGTATTTGAGGTGCAACCTCACCAGTGCCGAGTACAGGGGGACGATCACTTCCCTAGTCCTGCTGGCCACACTATTTCTGATACAAGGCAGGATGCTGTTGGCCTTCTTGGTCACCTGGGCACACTGCTGGCTCATATTCAGCCAGCTGTCAACCAACACCCCCAGGTCCTTTTCCGCCAGGCAGCTTTCCAGCCACTCTTCCCCCAGCCTGTAGTGGTGCGTGGGGTTGTTGTGACCCAAGTGCAGGACCTGACACTGAGCCTTGTTGAACGTCATGCAGTTGGCCTTGGCCCATTGACCCAGCCTGTCTAAATCCCTCTGGACTTAATGAGATATAGACTGCATTCACATGATCATATTTAACATCAAGGGGCCACTTCCATATGAAAACTCTTGTTATCTCTATTTCACCCTCAGTATCTTCTGTTTTGTAGCAGACAGTCCTACATTTGATGTCATAAAAATCAGAAGTGGAAGTAGAAATATCTCTTCCTTTTTGAGATTTCTTTTGATACTAGGTAGAGCTGTCTATGTTCATCACCAAATTACTAGCAAAGAAGGAATCTGAGGTCTGACAGAAAGCCAAACCTTACATTATGGAATAGAAATAAGGGATCATTGACACTTGAATGATATAGTTTTAACAAGATGGTTCTGATTAAGCAACACATACAAGAGTGTTGGGGAAACTCAAAAAGCCACAGCCAGGAATCCAGCTAATGTGGTGTCTGAAACAGTAAGTTAGATATGTTTTTAAACAAAAGGAAAATGATCCAGGTTAAACATTACATCAAATAAAAACCAAGCAGTGAGTATGGTATTCACTTGTCTAAATTTTGTCTATCTAAATGTGAGGCATGCAGTTTAAGTTGAGCACCAAGACACCTTCTGTAGTCAGCAGAGAGAGGATATGGATATCAATTCCAGATAAACAACAAAATTCATGAACAACAAATTCATAAACAAAAAGATATCTGGGTTGGTGGGGAGATCAATCACGCTCTTCCAGCGGTAGAGAAGGTCTGGAATTGCAGCTAACATTCGATGCCTAACATTTAGACAGATAAAATTAAGTGAGATGAGTCTTACCCTAAATATCTACCACCCCAACACTTTTCTTCGTGGTTGGATTCATTGTTGTTAATGGTTGATTTCACTTTCAGCTCTTATACACTGGCAAATTGTTCTTGCTCTCTGCTTTTCTATATTTCAGGGGAATGTTTATACTAAGTAAATAAAACATTGTCCAAATGTCCTGGTTTGGCCTACACCAGGCCGATTTTCCTTTCAGTGATTTTTACTTTCAGCTAAGTCTCCTCTAAGTAACTGCACTTTCTGAAACTAACCGCATGTTTTTGCAGACAGTGTCTGCTTCCAGGACTGATAACGCTCGAAGTTTGTAGTTATCACTGAGGCACCGGTAGGGATGTTGTGCAGAAAGGCTCTTGCTGTACTTATTCTTGAGAGAAACCAAGGTCACTGCTGAATTCCTCATTGCTTACGAGTGAAGAGCCGAAGGGGGGTCGCAGCTGCAGAGGGGAGCGGACAGGGCAGGTGACCCAAAATTGACCAATGAGGGTATTCCATCCCATACACGTCATTCTCGGTATAAAGTGGGGGGATCACGAGGGTCTCGCCTCTTTCTGCTATGGCTGGTGTCCAGGGAGGACTCCGTCTGTTTTCCTGCTGCCCCCGATCCCGATCCGTGCGTTCCTGAATCCAGCTCTCGACCGTCGCTAGGCCCAGCCTGGGCCTTCCCGGAGCCTGCCCTGCAGTGCCGGTGGTGACGTGGCTGACTTCAGGGGAGCTCAATCTTGGTTTTGTATATATATTTGTATATATTTGATTATTTCTATTATTATTATTATACTTTTTTTTTTCATTATTATAGTTTATTAAAACTGTTTTAATTTTCCAACCCGGAAGTCTCTCTCCCTTTTCCCTTTCCCTTTCCCTCTGGGGGGAGGGGGGGGGATAACAGAGGGCATCTGCCGCAGGTTTAATCGCCAGCCCAGCTTTAAACCGTGACACCAAATTACAGGAAAAGCAGTTTTATGCTTATTTTTTAAAAAGCTTACATAAAACTCACATAGTAAACTTCATTTCTCAATTGTCGCCTGAATGTTAAAAGAAAAAAAAGTGTGTGTGTGTATTTTTCCTTATAATCTGTTTAAAACGTGTAAATTTGTTAAGCTCCTTTACTCCTTATTCACAGATACAAACCAGAGTTTGCAAGGATTCACTTTTCAGAGATTATTTCTGTCCTGCAAAAAACTGTCTGATTCGTGTAAACAACAGCCCAGAGTAAATGAACATACAGTTTGGATTTTTGATTTATAGCAATGAACTGTTTTGTGTAAAGCAACCAATGATCCTCAAAGAAAGATGTCCCGAGGCTTTAAGGCAACTGAGACTCCTCTCAGAAACTGACTTCAAGTGGAGCAACCTGGTTGAAATATCATCTCCCCAGGTTGAGCAAGTTTTTCATTTTTAATTGAAAGTAGGAGTACTGGGCTAGAATATAAAAGGCCTCTCAGTTGTCTGCCAAACCCTCATGACACTACACATCAACACCTTTGTTTTCATTTATCAATGAGTTAATTCACAGTTTTGGAGAGGAAATGTATAGCTGGATCTACTCCAACGTCCTCTGATGTAAAATAACCCCTTGTATCTACCTGTGTCAGTAGTTGAACTCATGCTGCATAGCTCTTGATTGAGGATCAACTTGAGCATGTTGTTATGATGCAGGTGGACATAAGTGAGCAGTGGAGAGGATTACAAAGTAATTGCAAAAGGGAATATATATATATGTAAAAATATCTTTTTTTTTTTGTTTATTTTACTTCTGGTAGAAGTTTAAGAATTCCTGCTTTCACTGGAACCCAAATATGTTTTTTGTTCGTGTTCATATTTTCTGCAAGACTTCATGCTGGGCAAATTATATCCACAGCAGTGCAGCAACAAGGAGAGGCAGAGAGGCAAACAATTTAATCACATAAAGAATTCAGAGCAGGAAATTAACCTTGTGCATTTTCCATCCCACCAGCCTGAAGGTCATTACATTTCAATTGGGATGAACAAAGGAAGAAATTCCGCTTTGTGACAAGACATCTGACCAACTAACTTCCCATTAAGTTTATAAGATGGATGCTAACAAATGTCACCAGTGAAGGCTTTCCCTGAGCAAGTACAGCCAGAAAAAATCAGGTCAAAATTAACAATCAGAAAACCACGAGTTATCCCAGCTTTTGGGAGACCAGCTTCCTTTGCCCTCCTTTTGAAAACACCAGCTGGTAATGCAGAGCCTTGTTTCCATTTGGGGACCTGAAATACAGATCTGCACAAGAATATCCTTGGATGTAGTTTATCTCAAAGCACTAGTCCTTCGAAGACATTTTAGGATGACTTTCTGGGAAGCATGGAACTGTCTTTCTGACTGACAGTGAATGGTTCAAGTTGCTACAGCTAATGGCATTACTCTCATATACATGGCTCACATAACCAAGACTTGAGATCCAGCAGTAAAATCCTCAGATGTTTTGTGCAGACCATCCTATGTAAGCAGTAGGAGTGTGTTTACTCAGAAAAGCAAATAATAAAATTTATTACCACCAATTATAAAAAAAAAAACAAACTGAGAAATTTGTCCCTTTAAAAGCATACATCAATCACCTTATCAAAGAATTAGCAGAACCACAGATTTCTGTGGTTTCTTTTCACATGTCAAAAATTGCAGTGGATTCTGAAATTTGTTATAATAAAGTCAAAGAGAAAGAAACAGGCTTCCTCCTGAAGCTTTTTCCAAGCAGTAAATGCATTTATTTATCAACCTGCAGTATCGGATATACCTGCTCCCGGTGGACTCACTTAGTACCAGCAATTATTGCTGAACAGAAAGCTTATTTAATCTATTATGGGTCAGAATTTTTAACAAGCTGCTTAATTAGAGTTCTCTCTCTCTTTTTTTTTTTTTTAACAGCTTAATAGAGTTTCATAACTCCTGCCAAGATGAGTCAGGTGTTTTCAAGCAGATGAGTGTGATGTAAGTAAATATGCAACACGATGTATCTTCATTGTATCTTCCATTCAGAAGTGGGGTCAAAAGCTTCATTAGTTCAATAACATTTCAAGGAACTGTTTAAAACTTTTAGTAAGGGCGTAATATCACACACAGTCTTTTTTTAGCTGTAGCCTCCTAAAAGTTAAATTAGATGTTTAATGAAAATTAGTCATCTAGACTCCTTATAAAAATTTCAGATGGCTTTATGTGAAATAAATCCCATTTTTGGAGTCTCTTTCACCAGGGAACTACTGCCACATAACATTTTAATTGAAATTATTTGGTATCAAATGGGAATAACACCTCAGTTGTTCCAAACAATGACCTCATTTGTTATATGGAAAATATTACTTTATGAAAATACAGGAAGAAATAATAACAATGTGGTACAGGTAAACAAGTAAGTCAGCAAGCTTTAAAAAATTACTCTCTTAATTTAAAGAATAACAACAATCCTGACACAGATATCCGGCATGAAGATTTTCCACCTAAATGATGGAAGTCTGAAAAAAATTAGTAACTGAAGAGGATCTAATTTAATGGAAAGTGTCAAATAACTGTGACTGTTACTTGCAGCACAGTTTCTACCTCTGATATGGCCTGAATTCACTGAAGCAGGTCAGATATCAAGGCTCTGGGAAGCTAGCTCACTAAGACTTCACTCTTGTACTGCGACAACATACCTCAGGTGAGGTTGTTGGAAATGTTTCCTCCTGTGGACTTCAGGATTTCTATAAGTTTTCTCTGGAGTATTTTCCTTGAAACCCGAGAAGATGTTAGTCCATAGAGGTCTCTTGACTTTGGTGGTGATACTCCATTGTATGCCCATCAAGAGTCTGGTCCTGGGGAGTTTTTATCAACTACAAACACAGGAGTCATGGGACAAGCTCACAGTTCCAATGAAGTCAGTACAAATTTTATTATTGACTTCAACACCACAAGCATTTTAATCATAGGTATTTTCCAAGGTCACTCAAAAACAGACTTTCCTGTTAACTTAACAGAAATATTTGGGTGAACAAAGATGCTAGAATGAATAGACTTTGCAAGATCATTTGCTAAACTATCCCAGTTAAAGCACATATTCTAACAGAACGTGGAACATTTACAAGTTTAACATTTGCAAACGAAGTAAAACTAATAAAACTAGTCTAAATATTTCTTGGAAAAGACTATCAAGCTAAAAGTAGTAGAACTTTCTGATGAAATAACCAAGGAATCTGAAAAAAAAAAAAAAAAGGCCGTATTATCCACATTTGATTTTATAGCCTATCTGTCTGATAAGACAAGATACTTTCTGGGAAAGCAAAATAAGTCTCAAATTTACATCACTATCTTGTTTCTTCTGGACAGCACTGAGATGAAAAGCAGCTATGAAAGGAAAGGGAAACCATGTAGGTGAAAAACACACAGTCTCTTACAGGCAATTAGATTCTGTTTATAAAGGTTTCTTTCTGCAGCTGAAAAAATATTGAACTAAACCTCTAACCTTATTGAAACAGAGTCAAGAGATTATGAATACCAACCTCTAAGGAATCAACAAGCATACATAGGATTTCTGTTTGAACAATGATCTAATCTGTGCTTTTATTGTGTGCTGTTGGTAAAATCCTGGCTCTGCTGGAGTCACTCATAAAACAATATGATTTTGCTCCACTTTAATTGTATTTCCCTTTCAAAATATACGCTATCATTCTGGAGTTCTGAAGCTGATAGAGTTCAGATCGTATTCTTTAAATTATACTAGCCTAAATTAGTAGAAGTAAAATGTACCTCTCATTTATTTTTACTGATTCTGTAATAAAGGACCAGAAGAAGACAGAATGCATCTTATTTGGGAGATAGTAGTGACGCTCTCCTCAGGTAGAATAGCATTTTATTTCAAGAAGAATGCCACTGAACTCTCTGTGAATCAACATAATGTAATAAACCAAGTTATTTTTTTGGTCTTTATGGCATTTATTTTCTATATTTAGATTACCAAAAAGTTCTAGCAGAAGACTAAAACCTTAAGATCTATACAAAGACCTTTTATAATTAGGGCGAACAGACAGACACAGTGCAAGATATCCCATTCTGAGGGACATAAACGAATTAGAAGTTTCCAATAGACCACGAAAATAATTTGGTAATATCTGAAATAGATCTGTCTGTCCATCTCCCTATCAACCCATTCCTTTCCTACAAAGATAAAATTTCTCACAATCTAGGCAGAACTTCTTTGGTTTGCCAGTTCGTTACTCTGGTATGTTTTGAAATGTCAAACAAGCATTTACTTCCTAGTTATGTGTATGTAAGTGCTTTAGAGCATATGAATATATGCGTTAAAGTTCAGGATGCATTTATATCCATTGATCAAATGAAGTCTTACCAGCAGATATGTTCTTTCACAGAGATGACAATTTCATGATATATGCGAATTATAAGGCATTTTGAAGTCTTTTTGAGATGAACAGATCTATAAAAACCTAAGACAATCTCAGACCACTAGTCAACCATGACATGGTACATAAAGTCACCATCCGTATGACAACTGCCTGTAAAAATAACACAGGTAGCATCAATGTCTTCAGTAGCTAGTGACTTTGTTTATTCCATTTCAGGTGCCAGAGTGGATCCAGTCCAGCCCAGGAAGAATGAACTGGCATAGACGGAATGACAGACATTAGGCATAAGTACTTTTTATATCAAGCCTTTGGCAAGTTAATAGTTGGAAAAATCTGTTCTCATGAACACAATCCAAAATCTGCAAGTTGTGCTACTAAGGCATATGATAACTTCTACTATCCAGGGATATGCTAATACATACCATCCTGGGATATGCCAAACCTTTGCCAGGATAATGGCTCATTCCAGATGCCAGTCAAGGTCCTTTTTGACAGCCTTAGGGCATTTCAGTACAAAAGCTTTTTTGACTGGGTTGTTCAGAGAAGAAGATCTTTTATTTCTTTTTTCCCCATCAGAAACTGTAAATAAACTTTGAATGAAAATAGGATGGAATATTGTATGGTTCCTCTCATTCACTATGACTTATAATTACACATTTACTGTTCTGGTTTTAGGTTGTTTTTATCTCCCCACATGTTGCTCTAACACAAAAAAATTTTCTTTCCCATTATTTATAGACCACGGACAGGGGACAAAAATAACAAACACAAACATAATGGAAAAAGTGAGAAGAAAAGGTAGAAATAAGTATTTATAATTTGTGTAGTTTCAGAACACTAAAGTAACAGGTTTTTTACAGGTAGAATCAAGAGATTAAATAGGATTAACTGTCACACATGGTCAATTTTTCAGTGAAATCTTAAAGTTGGTGGGATGATGTATTCACAAAGTATTAGCCAGTTCTCAATTATTAGATTATGTACCAGATAAATTACTTAATGTATGACTAAAGCTACAGAGAGTTTAATTTCCAATAGGCAAACATCATACTGGTAACACTAACAACTACAATTGTGGATTTTTATTTATTCATTTATTTATTTATTTTTAAATTAAATTTATGCAAACAGTTAAAAAAATGCACAAGGACTGAGTGTCCCTGTGAATGAAAAGGAAAGGTCAAGGGATTGCATGATTTTCGTGGAAAACTGATAACAAAATATACTGTGTTTACTTTTGCATGGGATTCACTGATAGTTGTGAGTCATAGATGAGAAGAAAAATGTGGTCCTCCAGAACAACACAACTGATAAAAGTTCATTGAGGTTCAAAGATAAATTTGTCAATAAAAAAGGTAATCATTAAACCCAAAGATACTGTAGGAGGTTTGGCCAGTACATTAACAAGTAATTACCCTTAATTAAATGTAATTAATATCACTTAATATTAATCAGATAATATTAAGTATTAGAGTAATATTAATATTACTTCATGTTAATTGAGATGAATTATTAACAACTGGAATAGCGTACAAGAATGCTAAGGTGATTTTTTCATTATTTAAAGATTTTGAGTCAAATGTATACAGTTTCCTGAAGTATACAGTAGTTCTGGGCTTCTCTGAGCTGCTTATGTGGTTCTCCTCCTGTGACTTATCCAATACATTAATGTTGTAGCAGAAATTCAGTTGCGTACTCAGTTAAGTTAACTAGCTACAAATAAGCTACTTTACTTTGTGAACACGTTAGCTTTCATTCTGAAAGCCTGTGGTCTATCCAAACTGAGAAGTCACCTTTTTTTTTTTTCAAGTCTAATTAAACTGATCGTAGGGACGGGCTAATGAGTCTGGGATTAGGTTACCACTTCTGAGTAATTACTCCATAAAAAATCAATTTACCTCACAATCAGCAGTGCTTTTTATATATACCTTTCATATACATTTCTCAAGAAATGCAACTTTGAATGTCTGCATAATGCAAACAAGGACCTTAGGCAATGAATGATTGAATGACCTTCACCAGGAGGTCTAGGAAGAAGCAAGGACTAGGACACCTTCCCCAAGTTTGACATTAGCAGCTCACTCCTTGGTCATTTTTCTTCTTCCTAATTTGTTTGGATTGACACAAAAGTCTGTAGGAGAAACTCTATTGCCCACATGGTAAAAGGTTTCAGAGTAGATGGCCTTTTTGTCCTTGACAGCCAGGAATGTCAAGGGAGCTATGAAAATACAGTACAGGCTTAATACGAGAGTTTGTGTGTATAGCTTTTACTCCCATGCACTCACCAGAAGGTGAAAAAATAATATTAAAAAGTCAAGTGATCATACAAAGAAAAGTTCCTCAGATCAGTCCTATTGACCTTGTTCTTGCTTCTTGTCGGTTCCCCACATAACACAGTGAATTCTTACATATATCCCTGGGAAATAGAAATCTTCACAGAGATACAGCATGAAGGAGAAACACTTAATGGGCCACATTACAGCAAACTCTATCGATCTGCTTTCTTTTACTTGTAGGCATGATTGAGGGCTCAAGTAATTGAATTTTCTTCTTGTAGTCTGACATTTTATTTTCCAAATTTTTTTTTTGCTTTGTTCTTGAGACATGCTAAACAAACAGAGCTGAGACTGAAGCAGGGGCAGCCTAGGCAAGGACAGCAGTCTAAGCAAGGAGACCTGAATTCCTACCATTTTTTTTACTGCTAATTCGACTTTTATGTGCACCAAAATCCTTCTGGGTCTTTCCATGAAGTTGGCAAATGGAGAAAGCAGTAACTCCTTTAACTTGAAATTTAATCCTGATGATCACATTACTTTCACCCAATCTCCATAATGCTTAAAAAGCCAAATTTTCACTTAAGTTGAACCTTACTATAGTAAATGTAGACATCCAGCAGAAATTATAAAAAGACAATTTTCTATGACCATCTAGGAGTCACTTATCATCCTGTTACAGAGACCTTAGGCCAGAAATCCTAGACAGTTTAATGAAGTAATTTTGGAAAATCATAATATCTCAGAGTATCTTACTCTCCTTGTAGTCCATCGTCAGAGGACATGATTGAAGGTCCAGAGATAGGTCAGTTATTACCTTATCAAAAATCCCTTTTATCGCTGCTGAGGATTTATAATCAACCAAGAGACATGCAGCTGTCAGGATGTGGCCAAGAACACATACAACGCAGGGTTGGGCAGAATACAAATGATTGTATAAGATCGATCAGATGATTTTTATAAGATCAATCAGGTGATTTGTGCTTGCACTTGGCTATTCAACGAGTGTATCTACAGCCGTTGATGACCCTACCAAGTCCTTCTTGCTTTCCTTCTTTTTCTTGCCCTATCCCTCCACTAAAGCAGATTTTAGGACTTGAGACAGAAAATTCATGGTCAATATGAGTCTTGCAAAATATTATTCACAAATAAAAGAGTCTATAAAATCAGTCCCCAAAGAATGAATAATCGAAAGAACTGGGAATAATTAATATATTTTATTTCTTCCTTCTCTCTGCCTCTCTTGTTCTCTCTGCCCTTTCTATTTCCTTCCTTTTTTTCCTGCTTTTCCTCCTGTTATGAAGTAGTTATAAAGCAATATTTACCAGTGAATAACACAGCAAGGCTAGAAAGAAAATAAGAATGCGCTTCTAAGTCATCATGGAAATTATTTGGATAATTCTCAGATAAAGCATGTAAGCTTGATTGTTGTATATTTTGTTTTGTTTTGTTTTGATTCTGGAGTTTTGTATGCTCCAGCACAAGCCTCTGGTCTTACAATGCCCTCAGGTCCCTTAGTGAAATGTGTTTGAAATAATCTAGGAGAAAATCTTTGTGAAACTTTTTCTGCAGTGATATTGACAAAGTGATCACACATGGTGATGGTAAAGGGGTGTGTATTCCTGCTTGGATTACATTCTTGCATTCTCATCAAAACTGATTCTCTAGTACAAAAGGGATTTCCATTAAACTCACAGCATTGCTGTTATTACCCTGGATTAATGCCTTACTGATAGAGGAACCAGAGGACTGGGGCAGACATTTTCAAGGAGAAATGTGGGTCCTTGCAGCAGACTAAAGGAAAATGATCTGCTTGCAAGAGTCCTTTATTTCACTTTTTATTTCAGTCCATAAATGTGAGTAATTTGCTTGGTAGAACAAATAAAAGGGTACTTTTATTTTCGCCAAACACCAATTAGTTTAAAAATATATTCTATATTTCCGAGGAATTTATTCAGGTTCAGACGTGGTCCTTGATTTTTGCCTCAGTGAACATGAAAAAAAATGCATATCCAGTCCCTTTTGTGTCCAATTTATTAAATGTTGTCATTAGACAAAGAAGGAAGAAAAGTATAATTTAACTTCTCTAGTATATCCCAATAGTCAAATTGTGTAGAGGAACCTTAACACAGAAACCAATATGTTTGGCCAACAATTCTATATTACTCTACCTCTCACTGAACACAACAAAAAGCTACACTATTTCACAGAGTCTTACAAATTAACTGTTTTATACACAAGCTTTACTGTACTGGGAAATATATTTATAGACCCCATTTCTTCTGTGACTTGCAACCTACTTAGCTCTTTTGAGCTTAACAGGACAAATCCTGTATCTCCTTTAAATGCCTTGAAATCAAAGTAATTTTGTTTTCATGATGCAATAACTCTACTATGTTGTCTCACTTAAGCAATTTCTGAGAAGCTTTTTCATCCTTTCTTATTATTGAACTGACCTCACAATAACAACAGAACTGTTTCCCACAAGATAACTGCTGTTCTCTTTCTTAGGCATCCTTGACAGTATTTCATTCTTCTGCTTCCCCCTCCTTCTAAATCTGCAGGTACTCTATCAAAGCCCTTTCAAATGTGTTTGAATGCTGAGGGAGCTGGGTCTGTTTAGCCTGGAGAAGAGAAGACTGAGGGGGGATCTTATCTATACTTACAACTACCTTAGGGGTGAGAGTCAAGAGGATGGGGCCAGACTCTTCTCAGTGGTACCTAGTGACAGGACAAGAGGCAATGGGCACAAACTAAAACACTGGAAGTTCCATCTGAACATGAGGAAAAACTTCTTTACTTTGAGGGTGACAGAGCACTGGAACAGGCTGCCTAGGCAGGTTGTGGAGTCTCCTTCTCTGGAGATATTCAAAACCCGTCTGGACATGACCCTGTGCAACCTGCTCTAGGTGAACCTGCTTTATCAGGGGGTTGGACTAGATGACGTCCAAAGGTCCCTTACAACCCTAACTGTTCTGTGGTTATGTGATTCTGTATCTCTAATTTTACTCTAAATTCCTTCCAGAAACTTAGTACAAAACTAAACACAGAAAAACTTCCTGCAGAAATAGCTGTAGAAAGTGACCACATTTCAGGAAATGAAGAATTTTTTTTCAGCAAAAAGGTGCATATCTTTGATAGCATGTCTTCTGACTCCTGTTTTTCCTGTTTTTTACCTTTTTTCCCCAGATTTTAGACTGTGATTATTTTCTTGTATCTGATAAATTGTGTATAAGGAAAAGAACAATACAAAATTTAGATTTTACAAAACTTCTAATCCAGGAGATCACAAACCCAATAGTATGTAAAGTTAAACCCACACATAAGTGCCTTCTTGAGTTAGCATCATGCTAGGGTAACAATATGGATTGCATTTGCAGCATTTCCACAGGTAAATGGCATAGAGGGGGATGCTACAGAATACTAGATATATTTAAATCAGAAACTGTTTCTTTTTCATTTTGGTGGAGAGGCTTATGACAATATTGAAAATTAAATTGTATCCTCTTTTGTATTTAATTCAAAAGCTAATAAAGCAACTAATTTCCTAAAATAATAAGACTGGGAGCAGAAAAAGTCTTTTAGTCAGCCAGCACATCTCTCTGAAGTGGAGGATGGGCATGTTTTAGGGATGGTTCTGATAAGAAGTTTTGTTAGTATGGTGAGCTTTCTCTATCAGTCTCCAGATTTATAAACCTCACTTTGTTAGTTAAGAGCATGTGTATGCACAAGGGCAATAGCATGACATTGATTTCTTTAGGAGCTCCTCTTCAAAATCAATGGAAAACTGTGTTTAAAAATTGAAGGCATGTTATGGCACTAGAATGCAGTATCTTACAAACTGATCCAAAAGACCCTTATGTTAAGTTCCACCATCTAGAGTTTAGATATCCAGCCAAACTAGATATTTTGACTCTTCGTGATCAATGTAGAGAAATAGGCACCATTTTTTTTACCTGAAATGTGATTTATCCTTCATATCCAGACTGAGAGTAGTGAGGGAAATGCTCAGTTAACCATTTCCTCTGGTCATATGTGAATATTTCTGTCTGTAAGTTGTTTCCTCAGCTTCTCAGTAAGTACTTGAATCCTTACAAGTTCCAGATTTCTTCCTGTTTGTAGTAGTTTTCTATTAAAATATTTTTGGACCCTAAAACAAATACCAACATAAACCACAAGTACAAATGAAGTGTATAGTGAATAAAAATCCATCCTAAGAATTGTATCTCAATATAGCCAAGGCAAACTCCCAATTTCCAGTACCATCCAGTATACAGAGGAAATTCAGACACAGAACTCTTTTGTAATATTTTTTAATATTTTCTAGTGTTTCCTTGTCTAATATGAAAATGCATTGAGAAATAAGCACTCAAGTCACACAGCAGTCCTTTGTATTTGACCTGTGTCCAATACTAAACAAATGGCTCCCAGCTTCTCAGCCTTTTTCTCTGGAAAGCCCAGCATATTTTCTTGCATTTTGTTTTCATCCACCAATAAAAGTCCAGCATGTACAGAATGCATTTCACCAGCATGCATTTGTTGTGCCCAAGAAAAATAATAACCATTTACTTAGACCAGCAATCTAGAGGTTGGTATTCATAGATTTATTTTGTCTAATTTTACACACACTTTTTAAGTGGGGTCAAGGAACTGACTGGCACAAATAAGAAGGTAAAAAGATGAGCTAGTTGTGTCAGTCAGCTCTCGACTGATTGGTAGTAAAATGTATGACAATTTTAGTCAAGATGAACACATCGAAAAGCATGCTTAGAAATGCCAATCACAACTACAGAGATATTATAATTAAGTCTTATATTATTATTGCTTAAATAGTGCCTAAAAACTCAACCAGGATTACATTATTACCCTGGTACATTAGCTTCAGGAGATACACATAGCAGAGGACGATCTCTGCCCTTAAAAGCTTATAATCTAAGTAGAGAAGCAAACAAAGCCTGGGAGGAAGGAACAGAGGCACAAAGAGATTAAGGGTGAAAACCTAGTCCTATTAAATGAAACGGAAGTTTTGCTATGGCCTTAAACAATGCTAGAATTTCAACCTAAATAGCTTTCCAAAGAGACACAGGAAACCTGTGTCTGAGCTTGGAAGTGGACCTTGATCTCTGCAAGACCCTCTTCTTGGATTTAACAGAAATCTGTTCCACAAAGCAGTACAATTTCATACATAAGTTACTAGGACTTTTTGACTTCTGAACTAAGCACACAGGGTAATTTTCTTTTCTTGATATAGCACAAAAAATAAAATAAATAATAATAATACAAAAAAAAAGACAAAGTGACACAGAAGCTAGATTATCAGCCTCAGAAAGATATTTAAGGATCTTCATCCCATACATATTTACTGAGTCTTAGACTCCTAAGTGCCTATATCATTTAAATGAGAGGAGGTTTGGGCATTTTTTAAACAGTATGTCAGCATGATGAAACAAAAACACAGAATTGTCATATTTGACCATCAGTCTTTCTCTTTCCTTATTGCCTGTCTTCTATTATGAGGAAAAAATTAGGAGTGACTTAACTCTTGAGCAAAAGGAAAAAAATCCCTTTCTTTCACTCCTTCAGCCCTCCACATATGATGGGAAGAGGGCAGAATTCGGCAGTGTCCCTTTAAATTGCCTTTGATTCCTGCATATAACTCTTCTCCTGGGTTTTAGTGCCATATTGTAATGTTAAAGTGTAAAACTCTGCATCTGCTGAGGCATTTGGCTGGAAAAGCAAGTATGTCAATGGCTGTCCCTAGCTGCCATCACACATATGGATTTTCTGTGTTCAGCTCTACCATCTGGTAGTTAGACCTAAATTCATTCCTCATTGAATAAGGACTATCTACCATATCATACTTCATTCTATCTGCTATCCCTTTTCATAGCCTTGTTTTATGAAATTTTATATGGTGTTTGTATGTCCCATATGTATGAAAATGTTGAAAGTGTTCAGAAATATTGAGAAAACAATTTCTCTCTGGATATACCCTAGCCAAACATAGAATCATAGAATCGTTTTAGTTGGAAAGGACTTTTTAAGATCATAAAGTCCAACCATTAACCTAGCAGTGCCAAGTCCACCACTAACCCATGTCCCTAAGCACCACATCTATAAGTCTTTTAAGTACCTCCAGGGATGGTGACTCAACCACTTCCCTGGGCAGCCTGTTCCAATGTTTGACAACCCTTTTGGTGAGGAAATTTTTCCTAATATGCAGTCTAAACCTCCCCTGGCACTGCTTGAGGTCGTTGCATACATGCACACATATGTATGTGTACAGGCACATGCACACAGACACACAAAACCAGAGCTGCTTTCTCCAAGGGAGGAGCAACAAGAAATTCTCCTTGAAAACACAATGCTGTAAATAGAATTTCTAGTGCTGTTGATTAAAACTTGGAAATGAACATAACAATCTATAATCAGAAACTAGTGTCATTTGAGAAGGACAACTTAATAGTGCAATGAGGATGTGGGTTAGTATCCCATCCAGTCTCTTTTCCTTACTTGTGACATTTTTGGTAGTAGCTTAATTTGGTGACTTTTTCTTCCCTCATTACTATTTTGTCACAGGAATAAAACACTGGGATTTTATGGCTCCCTACCAGAGCAGGTGCAGCTGTGTTGGTTTGACTTTTTAAATCCCTAAATGCCTTAACCATCTTTCCTTCTCCTTGCCAGCCCTGCTTATGTCTTCCACTTGCATCAGTTTTTAGGATGAATTGCTGGGTCAGTGAAAAATACATATTATTGAGAAGTTGAAAATCTTGGAGCCCGCAACACCTGAGGGGATCTCGAGCTCACTACTGATTTCTGGACCAATAGACAGAGCAAGGACTATTTTGCTCCAAGACCCATAAAGGGGATGAGATGAACTCAGATCTCTGCTGGTGCAGTTATGTATTGCTGGGTTTACTACTGTCCATTTTTCTTTGTGATGTGTTAGGAATTGTGCTGGCTACTAGTGACAACTTCCTTTTAAACATGTTCTAATTCTTAATAATCTGTGGAGTTTGGATTGTCCTTGTGCCAGCAAGGTAGAGAGGTGGCTGAAGGCAAGTTCTGCTGAGGATGCATAGAAAGGAGTGTGTCTGTTGATGTTGCAAAAGCCTTTGAACCTGAGCAACCTGTGTCTGCTTAAAATAATTTTTCTATTGGTTTAAACATTTTTGAGGGAAAGTATCAGTCTGGAATAGTTACTATTTGTTAATAAATAAGTAAAATCTTACAGCTAGCTCTTCATTGCAATACATTTGTCATAATTTTCAGTTTCAGTGAATGTAGGCTAGATTGAGCATAAACCATTATTACATAGCCATGGGTTTGGAAAAGCTTTTGGATATATATCATGGTGTCTTAAAATTCTGTGATGTAACCAGATTCTCACTGTACCCTCCTTCAGCCCAGCCATTTCTTCCAGACCTACACTTTTGTTCTGACCTTGGTTCAATTTCGACTCATCTAGCTTCCGGTGCTTAATTAAGGCCAATAACTAAGGTGGGTTTGGCCAAGTAGAGAGATGTAGAGAGTGAGTCAAGTCCCTAACCATGGGCGTCTAGGTCATTTTTGGTTGCTGCAATGTACTGGAGACATCCATATGATCTGGCACATGTGCAGCGAAGCTCCTCCTGAAGTGCCAGGCAAGATAACCCAGGAAATCTTAAAGGACACTAAATGCCTCTGTTTAGGCACCCGAATGTCATTCCTCTTCATATCTGCACAAAGTTATTCAGCGTTTCTAAGATCTGAACCACAATAATATATTCTATTTTTCTGTGACTAGTAGCCTTCAAAACCAGCACAAAAATAACAATACAAGGGAAAATTAATCATCATAACTTCTGAGCAATATGTGAATGGGACTTTTAACCACAATGTGTGATTGGCTGCAGAAAATTTCTAATGCTGTTCTCAATGTGTTAAGTTACCTGAGATATTAGCACACAATTGGCCAATATGACTCAGGGCTCGTGGGAGACTCATGTTTCTCTGGAATGGCAGCTGGAAACCAGCTAGGATCTTAGGACATCTCAAAGGGCACTAAACACTGAATAAGTGAATCTCACCCCATGAAAACAGTGGTGGAAGTAGGTACCTTCAGAAGGCAATCTATCTGACCTGTCTGATGCTTATTTCAGGAACAGATAAATCACACTTCGAAAGTACCTTATCATTTCCATAGATATCAAGTGGATAGCCCATCCTAATGTTAAACCTGTGAAATTTGGTGAGATGAATCCCATCCTATTGTTAGGTTAACCTTGAACAGCTATGAGATATGGGAACAAACAAAAAAAACAGACCTGGCCAGATGTCAAGAAAATATGTCTCAGCTGCAAGCTCTAATGAAGCAAGTACAGATGTCCCAAAAGAAATGATGGAAGTAATTGAGTTTTTAAAAAACCTAAAAAATTGGATGCATTAAGGTCTTTGAAGTTATAATGAAAGGGAAAAACATGTGTTGGTGTGAATGAGACAGAAAAATGGCTTTATATATCTTTTTTATTCTATCCTATTCTCCTTTATATTATAGCTTGTTTTCCCCTTTCTTTCTTTTTTGCGCACCCCCCCCAGGCACGTTTTTTGATCTCTTACATCACACATGTGGCTCTTCATTGCTTCCCTTATTTGCATTTATTTATCTCCTGATGACTGCATCATCACACAATGAAACAAAGTTATTGAACCTTGAAACAGTTCTAGATTGCAAAGATGACACCATAGTAAATTCACATTTGAAATAAAACCTAATCAAATATTAGGAGAGGATATGTATCAAATGAACCTTCCAAGAGTGTCTGCATTATAAACCTAATTTTTCAAGACCATGTTTGCATTACAAATGTCCAGCCAAGTTCATCTCCAGTGCAACTCATACCAAAGTCAACTGAGTTACACTAAGAATTAACTGGAGCCTATTTATCCATTACAAGATAGTTTAATTTATCTCTTAGCTTTAACTTCTGTAATTTTAGAGATAGCAAAAGACTGTAGATAAGATACGTTTGTAGTATTAGATGAAACTAAATATTGAGACTTTATCTAATTTCTTATTTAAATATGAATAAACAAACAAAACAAATCTGTGAATGATATGTAGAAATTTTGGAGGCATTTTTGGTTTTGTTTTCTTTTTCTTACCAAATGTAATCAATCAATCAATCAATCCATTGCTGAGCAGAATATAAACTGAATATGTGCATCTAATTTTATATGTAATTAACATCTGAGGTGTAGAAAAATCTAAAAATCTAAAAGTTGAATTCTGTAATCCTCATCCTCAGTAACTGTTTTAACAAAAGATAGTGAAACTTTCACTTTGTCCCTCAACTTACACTTTTTACTAGCTTCTTCCTTTTTGTGGACCTTCTGAATTCTGTTTTACGGACTTCAGCTCACCACAGCATTGTGCTTCAGGAGCTGTGGATGCCACTGAAAAGCAAACATTCTTAACAAGTAACCAAAAATGAACATTAATTCATTTAGTTCTTAGGTGTACCTTGTCTCTGTATCTCCAGGTCTCATTTGCAAAACAAGAGAAGGAAAAATAGTTCTGCCTCACAAAGGAGTTCTGATACCGAAATTCCATCCAGACATTAAATTACTGAGGGCCTTACCAAAAACAAACAAACAAACAAAATCAGAGAGTAGAACTCTTCTAATTATGGCTTTCTTCTATTTTTTTAGAGACAATATTTGAGATAATAGACTACATAACACATCATGGAGTGGGTTTATCATGGCTATTGTCTCCTCCCAGTGGTATTACACAAAAATCAGATAAGAAAAATTACTTGGAAGACCTCTGGTATAGTGTGCATATGGGGATAAAGGGGAAAAGAATTCAAACAGTTTGGCAAAGCTTTGCAACCATGCCATCAACAGCTCAAGCAGCTGACACAGACAGAAGAATAGCCTTGGAAGCTTGCGTTTGAATCTTTTATCAGTTGGATACCATTATGATTTCCAATAAAACTGTCAGTCTTCCTAAGAAAGCTCTGGATAACCTGATTTGACCCAAAAGGAAAGAAACTCTATGCATGGTTAAGAACCGAGAGGTTGAAGTCCTGTTCTTGGGATCCCAGCATGGCATTGTAAGATGGGACTGGAACTGGCTCATAGCAGTTCTTAAGGAAACCTCAACATCTATATCTGAATCTTTTTGCTTTTGACTGGCTGTGATTCAGATTATCTTGCAACCATTGTTACAAATTTGCTGTTGGCTAATGAGATGTACCTATAGGTATCTCAGTTGAACCGTGCAAGAGCTGTAGTGGTCACTTCCAGTATTGGTAGCTGTTTTTCTCCCTCTTCTGCCTCCCTCAAAACCTTGTATGACATGGACAAGTTGTATCTGCTTTACCTGTTTTATGAGCTGAGAAGTAAAAAGGATAAGAGCTGTCAAAAATATAACAATATCATCAGAGACAGAATATCCTTCAAGTGTCTGCCATAGAAAAACTCCTCTGACTATGACATTCAGTCTGTTAAAAGCATGTCAGCAGAAAACCCAAACTTCTATCCCATGAGGATCAGGGCCTGGGTCTCAGGCAAGCACAGGAGAGTGGAGCAGCATGAAGAACAGGGGTGGAAAGCAGGTCTGAGGGCCCCGGAACAATGGTTTGTCATTCACATGTTTTCTGAAACACTTTGCCCCCTCTTCCATGTGGTACCCTACACACATCCAAATTCCTCCACAAATGTTGCTAAGCTTTATGAACTTGCAGGTGCAGCAAGAGGAGACACTTCCCGACTGTTTCATACCCCCAACAGTGTGCTGCCCAGACAGTCGTCTGCTCTGTCTACACTTACACACTGAGCTCTGACTCACAAATGAAATATTTGCAAGTGTTCAGCATGCTAGTAAATAATACCTTGCCTGCACTGGGCTGTCATTATTCTTGCTTAATTAGAGCAAGGGCAAGCCAACATCCAGCATATTTTGAGTTGCTTGGACAAATGCTGCATATAGCCTAAAAGAAGCAGTTTGAACAACACACACAGAAATACTTCACAGCTGTCTTAATATATTATATGTTTATAAATAATAGAGGTAAATAGTAGGCTGGAGTATGTTTCAGCATTCAGGCTTTTAAAATGCTTGTATAGCCATTTATGCACTTCTTGCAGACAGACTATCCTAAAAAATCACAAGGTGAAGATTTAGGTAGTCAGCGCCTCTCTAAGCAAACGCAGGATGCCAAGGACTCACTTCAGAGGAGAAAAGGGCATTGTCGAGAGTGAATCACTTCTGAATCATCGCTGTGAACTTTTCCAGGAATGCCAGTTCGGTCATTGCAATGTGAACTTCAGAGCATAGATTTTATATGCATAGGACTGTCATAAATAAATCATAGGAAAATGTAATGAGAAAATATGTAGCACGATGTGAAGAAAACGTCTATACAGAACATCAACAGAACTTAATAATTCAATTCAGTGAAGGTCTGTGTAAGAAAAACCCAGTGATCTGTGTGCTCTGTACTATGGGACTTGAAGAATCATGTAAGTTTATTGCAAGTTAACATACTATTCAAATTCAAATGCGTATGTCATTGAGTAACAGCACTTCAGGTTCCAAATAAATAAATAAACTAACAAGTAAATAAATACAGTTCATGATCTGCTTGATCCTAGGATGCGGTATGCCCTGAGATCAAGAGTGGGTGTAGGTATGCAATCCATCTCAAGGTCTTACCTAAATAAACATGATGAACATGGGTTGACGTGTTCCTGGATTTGAAGGATGGAGGGATTCTTGAGGCTACAGCACTGAAGCAGGACTAGGGAGAGGGGGTTATATTTCTGGCATTAACATTGACTTCTTTAATCGAGTCTTAAAGACCAGATTTTCAGGACTCCTTACATACAGCCAGGTTTTCAGAATGACTGAGCATCCAATCTGTGCAAAGCTGAACTCCTGTGAAAATTAGCTCTAGTCATATGCACCATGAATTTTTTTCGTTAAATACAACCCTGTTAAGACCACCTTGGTTCAACTTTTATGGGGAAAGAAAAGTAAACTCCTACCTTGTCTATTTATTTCCAGACAATTTAGACTAAACTTTTGTTCAGGGAGTACTACATGGCTGAGTGTCTGTTTGACTTAGGTACACGAGATATTTGGCTACTGTTAACAGTGCATCGGTCAAGTTTGTCTCTTCTCAGAAACTTCCTTTTTAAAAAGAAGCATAAGTCAAAAAAGGCAACAAGCAAATAAAGTAATCTCTCAAGCCCATTGCTGAGACCCAAAGACAAATCGGCATCTGATAATAACGTCTATCAAATTTGAAGCACAAACTGTTCTGCTACTGATGAAAAGCAAATGTACTGAGATCAGTATGGAAAAAGCAGTATCACATCATTCTCTACCAATCTGTGTCCTTTGACATGAAAAGCTCTCTCCCTTCCTTTCTGTGGGTGGAAAAAGGTCAATGACATTTCATACGTTATTCCCGGGCCACATGCAGAACCAAATTCATGATTAGGGATATAGGAGAAGCATTTTTTTGCTAACATTATTGATACAATTACGTTGTTTTTTTCCACTTCTGCAATTACATGATAACAAAGTGTTAACTTTAAAATACGTTGAAGGCAAGATTATGTTGCCTGAACAATGGCATCAACTGAGATGACCTATGAAGTCTGAGACTTCAAAATGGGAATGACAAAATATGACATATAATTATATGAAATCCAAAGCCTTCTAGAGTGTTGTCTGGAGACTTAGCCGCTAGTAATCTCTCCAGACATTGAAAATAGGACTAATATATGAGAAGGAGTATGTAAGGTAAGCAATAAACATAAAAGAAATCTCATGAGTTGTCAAGATCTGATTTCGCTGTTCAGTCTTTATATGAATTAAATAAAAAATGTGAGGAGTATCTTGGGGATACGGTTTTATTTTTTTTATTATATTCTAATTTACTTTCTGTATTTTCACATACACGTACTTTGACTTTTCTCTGCCTCACTTCTCTAGTAGAAGACCCTTGTGCAAGGATAGAAGAAAAGGGAAAAAAAAAAAAATCACCTCTAGGAGAGAACAGGGAAATAAGATCTGACTCTGAATAAGCTGAGCCTGTCTGTTTGTCTGGCTGTTAATAAGTTTATCTGTCTGTCTATCTGCCTTTGCAAACTCTCACTTGTATTAAAAAAATTCAAATGTAGACCTATTTCAGCAGTCTGTTTGTCTTCAAAGGCAGGCAGAATCCTTTCAACTTTGGAGTTGAAAGTAACCCCTAATTGCAATTAAGTGCTATAAGAGTAGCAGATAGTTTTAGAAAGCATTGGAACAGTATTTTGAAGTATTTTATGTCTCATATCTTGAAAGAAAATAAAAATCTATTTAACTTCAGAGACTACTAAGGATCTGAATGTGCTGTAGAAGTTCTGGGCTCTCGTACTGACCTTGGAAAAGTCATCTCATCTCTCCATGCCTTGGTTATCCATCTAGAAAATGGGAAGTATAATATGTCTTTCCTGTCTACTTACAGTGTAGACTTTCTGGGCAGGGACGATGTCCTGCTGAGTACATATATCAACAACCACAGCAAGGCCACAATTACTACTGGAGTTTCCATGAGCTAGTGTGGATTAATAACTATAAAATTCATCATAGAGATGCTGCTAATAATCCCATTATGTTTGGTTTTATTTCTAAAGGGGATCCCTGTTTTCTTTCCCTTTCTGATGTTTTAGCTAAATTCTGATTTCAGTAGTGACTTTTTCCTGCCTAGTTTCAGTTTTTTACTCTCAGGAGAAGAGGCATGATACCAAGTTAAGCAATGCACTGCCAAATGTTTTCTGTACTCCACTACAGGTTGACTATATTCTCAAATGAATTTTGTGAACATATTTTTTTCATGGTTTATAAGTTTCTTCAAGTGTTATGGAACCCTCAGAGGTCCCCAAACTTGTTCTTATTCCGATTTACATTTTCATGCTCTTTAAAGGCTCAGAGCACTGCAGAAACTTTCAATAACATACCAAATGACACAACAGAATGAGGTCCATGAGCACCATTGATTTCCTTTGACATACAGAAGATTTGTTGCAAACCCTACAGAAAAGGGGAAGAACCAACATCTATGTCCCATGGTTATCTAGACAGTAAACTGTGTTTAAAAAAAGTTTATAAATGTATGCTGCTTTGAAGCAACTTAATAGCTCAGTTCAGTTCAGTCATTTCAGATCGGAATTAAGAGCTTGAGGCTGGTATTGAGTAATAATGTTCCCATTATTAAAATGTTAGTTTGGAGGCTAGCTATGGAGAAGGTGGCTATCAGTATTGTTCTCTAAATTAGCTGCTATGTGGTAGTGACACTCTATGAAATGTGGACTCTTCTAGGAACAGATTCATGCAAATTAATTTAGGTATCAAATGGACTTTCCTAAATAGCAGCTGATGACCTTGCACTCTTTACACATTCCCTGGGGAAAGAAAATCCACCTGAGATCTTTGTTGTGGTCTGTGTTTTCCCATTCAGTACAGTGAAAGCATAAGGTAAGTAGTTTCCTAATGTAAGAATTGCAATTAAGGTGGGATGAATCTTGCTTAACAGGTTGAGACCAACACTGACAAAAAAATAGATACAAAGTAGAAATTTCCCTGTGAGATTGAAGCCTCCTCTCCTCTCCTCTCCTCTCCTCTCCTCTCCCCTCCTCTCCTCTCCTCTCCTCTCCTCTCCTCTCCTCTCCTCTCCTCTCCTCTCCTCTCCTCTCCTCTCCTCTCCTCTCCTCTCCTCTCCTCTCCTCTCCTCTCCCCTTGGAATTAGGGTCAAAATATTTTATGTAAAGAATATTTTAGAACATCAGAGAACATTAACAGTTACCCAAATGTGAGAAGTTATATCTCTGACATTCAGGACTGCCCATCTAATGCAATCAAAACCCATCAAATCAATCTCATATATCAACCTGTGGCTTAAAAAATAAGAAATATTTTCTATTATTTCTGTATTTATATAAAAATAAAACAAGCAATAACACACTTTATGTTTTTAATTAGTTTATCTTGATTTCTATCACATTTAAATGAACTCTAGCTGCAGATTATTTTTCTTTTATTTTTGTTTTTCTGTACAATCATGGATGATCAGCTTATTTTTAAAAATGAAAATAGATATTGCAATACAATTAGACAAATCCAAAAGCTGGCTTGAGGAAAAGAAAATTACATCAAATATGATAAGATTTGCCATACTGGATTTTTATTTTCTAGATCCATACATTGATACAAACATTAGCAAAAATAGGAAACAACATACAGACATTGCCATGTCCTAGTGTTAAAAACTAGCATGTTACAAAGAGAGAGAGTCCAGTTTCATGAAGTGCTCTGCTACTTCCTCAGGCAGATATGCTACTGATCTTTTCTTGTGCAAACACTAAAAGTTTAAAAACATGAGTGCACAAACAATTCTTTTTCAATATAACTGCAGAGGGATAATTGAAGAGGATGAGCACAGGCAATAAATATTCTGTTTGGGTTATTCATACATTTCTGATACCCATTCTATGATTATCTGCAGAGTCTCTCGAGTTGAACCTTGTGCCTATGTTTTTCCCCTTGGAATAATCTGTCAGATGACAGCCTTCCAACTCTTGTCCTTCTCCTTGGTACCCTGCTTCAGTAGCCAGCCAGTGATCTGCAGCTGCTAGTGAAACTCTAGACCACACAAACATCACGCCGCATTGCAAACAGAGTTGGAGACTGCATGCCAGAGCGCAAGAACAGCCAAGTGGCAAGGTGTCAAATAATGTTGCCCCCACTGAAAAGGATAAATTAGCAGTCTTATTCCTCTGTTTCCGCCAATTTCCAGGGGTGAAGCCAAGTAACAGCAAACTTGGCCTGTATCTATCAACAGGAACATGTCTGCAGCAGTGCCAAGCTTTAGCGCCATCGTGCCTGCTCTTTCCTAGGTGTTAAGAGTGGTGAAGAAATAAAGGCCAGGACTTGAGCTATAGTCTAGTACTGCACAAGTGCAGGGAAGAATCTAAAACCTAGGAAAAATCTGTATTAAAATAAACATAACTTATAAAACCAATATATACTTTTAGTATAAGGCCGCTGAGCACCCTCAAGTGAAGTAGAGGAAACTTAGGTCTGGATTTCATCCACCTAATTTTAAAACTAATTAAAGGAATTAAGAGACACCTGAAGATGTCTCTGCAATTAGGACAGATAAGCACATCAGAGAGGTGTTTTGGACCACCTGAATTATAGTGCTTCCCTGTTCCTTTGCCTATGTAACGTTGGAGCGTACTGCTTCCTGTTGCTTTTCTGCCAGAGAGCAACATACTAACATTACCCTGTTAATTACATACCCAGTTGTAACAGGTAGTTTGTTGCAGTTCACTTGACATATTTGTTAAGTTTGATCTTTAACTCTCAATAGTATTTGGGTCGTTAATTCCACTAGCTTCAAGAGACTTGTCCAAAGTTACCTAGAGACACCATGGCATATCCACTGAAGTGCTGAGTTTGTACCTATTTTGTTTGTCTGATTCCCAAATATGTGCTTCCAGTATGCTCCTCTTTTCAATTGCCAGAGATACTGTCAAGTATCACATTTGGTGAGAACACAGAACCAGCCTTCAACAGAATTTCTCTTGTGTGACTTGACCTTGATTCCAACTTCTACACTTTTCTTTCTACTCTTGAGGTTTGTCATGATCTCCTTGTTCATCCACTTGAGTCTCCTGACACCTTTGCTTGATTTCCTGCTAGCTGGGATGGACATTCTTAAGCTTGAGGGGCATGATCTTTGAAAACCATGTAGCTCTCCTGGTCTCCTTTTCTTTCTAGGGCTGTATCCCATGTGATTCTTCCAAGTATACATGATTCTTCCAGGGTTCTTTCCCTAAAAAGACTGAAGTCTGCCATCCTGAAGTCCAAGGCTTTTATCTTATATTTGTCTTTTTAGCTTCTCTCAGGATGCTGAAAGACACCATCTTATGGTCACTGCAGTTAAGGTTGTCCCTGACCTTCACATCCCTTATAAGCTTTTCCCTGTTTATATGCATAAGGTCCAGCAAATCATCTCTCATCAACAGCTCCTCAGACACCTGGGTGTGAAAGTTGTCATCAATGCACTCCAGAAACCCTGTAGATTTCTTGTGTCCTGTTGCGCTGTCCCTCCAGCAGGTATTGAGGTGGTTGAAATTTCTCATGAGAATTGTGTCCTGCAAATATGAAGATTCTTCTATTTATCTGAAGAAGGCCGCATCTATTTCTTCCTGACCCGAATCTTCTACCCGAGTCTGTACCAGGCAGCCACAACATCACCTGTGTTGGTCTGCTTGCTAATCCTAACTTATGTGCTCTCAGATATCTTGTTATCTCCTTCTAGGCAATGCTCCCGGCATTCCCACTGGTCTTTCACATCGAGTACAACTCCTGCTCCTTGTCACCCCAGCTTGTCCTTCTTAAAGATCCTGTGTCCATCCACAGCAGCAGTCCAGGCGTGTGAGCGCTCTCACCATGTCTCTATGATCCTAATGAGACTGTAGCCCTGCAACTGTATGCAGTCCTCTAATTCCTCCTGCTTGTTCCCCAAGCTACCTGCTTTAGGGTACAGACATTTCAGAGAGGCACCCAAACATGCTGATTTCCCAGAAAAGAAATGAGGAGCTTTCCTCATAATGTTGTCCTGCTGGCACTTCCTTAATTGTGTACATACAATTGAGGAATGCCACATACAGCCTTGTTTTGTTCATTAGGATGTGTCCTGTCTAAATCACGCTGCACGCTTTCTTTGCCAAGCCAGCCCACCACTACCTCACTTTGATTGTGGGTCATCATCCTCTTTTGTCCCATCTCCTTAATATGTCCATCATGTACGTCTCCCTCTAAGCTCCACGGAGATCAGAGTGTATGCATGAAAGCCTCTAAGAGGTTATAGGAAATAAAAGAGCCAAGTTGTTTAGCAATAATAATTATTCAGAAGTTGGGTTAATTGGGTTAATATTCTCAATGAAAGCAAGTGCTCTTTCTTGAAGATGTGACATCTTCCTATTTCTGTCAGCCACTACTCCCTCACTATACTCTCTATGGACTGGCATAGAAATTCAGCTGCCCTTCCATTTACCTGTTAAATGTCTGGCATTTTCCTCTGCTGAACTCCCTACCTGCTGTGTGCCTGGTGTTTCCTGCTGTCTACTCCACCTGTCCACTTTACTCTTTTATTTCCTCCTTAAATGTTAACATGGCACAGATGGGCTCTTACTGCCTGTGACTTTCTAATGGAGTTGTTGAATGTTAATGATACTTTGGAATTTAAAAAGAAAAAGAGATGGACGGCCACTAAAACAGCAAAGAAAATAAAGGTATGCATCCAATGTATTCATCTGTCTGTATGCAACAAAATGAAATAGCTCACTAGAATGTTCATTGTTGCAGTATAGAAGCATTGAGAGTCGTCAGCCGACACAAAGATTTCCCTGTAGACAATGAAAAAAAATGCAAATTATTACTTTTTCATATCTGACAATAATATAAATATGCCATGCACACAAATCCATAGCATAAAAATGAGAGTTAAAAGTAAAGATTTTTCAGGGGTAAAAGAAGTCTGTTCCCATCTTAGAAAATAGCCAAGGCATTAACAACCAGACATTCCCAAATTTTTGCCCCTTTGGAGGGCCCTGTCATTTTCAAGCTACCATCCATTCAGAGAGCAGATGAAGCTGCTGGCATACTCACAGCTGCCTCATCTCTCTTGATGTGTCCCTGTTCTTGCTTAACAAAAAACTTCTGTCTGGTTCGGCACCACCTCCTGTCTCCTTTTCCTTCCTCATCTGAAACTGCCATATGCCAAAGGGGTCCAAGAGACATCCAGAAGGATATTTTAGGCAGCTGGATGGCTGAAGTTGCTCTAGTTCACAACCATAAGATCCCTGTGAGAAAACGCAGCTGCTACCCTGAATGAGCTGCCACTGGAAGGTCAGTTCTACCCTCCAAACTTAAACAATCCAGAAAATCAAAGTTCTGAAAAAAATTACTTGTCTCATTGTGCTGAAGTGATTGAGGAGTCTCACCTCACGGTTTTGTACTGAGACATATGTGAAATGTGTGAAAGCTGACTAACATTCCAGATTTGTTCATAGTACCACATATTTATCTTTACTCTGTTGAACAGTATCCTAAGCACCTCAGTATGACCAATATACTTGTACTTTCATCTCACCCGATGCTTTCATGATCTAGATGCAGGAAACTGGAATATGGTTGCCTGTATTTTTTGTTGGGAGTCGAAAAGAAGAGAAAGTACGCAGTATTGCCAATACAAAGCATTCGATAGGACTGAGTTAAAAATCATGCTATTTCAAAATAAAATCAATACATTCTGAGACCTTTTATTTGCTAGCTCATGTTTCAGATGTGACAATTGGACTTTCACATCTAGTTCCTGCTTCTGTAATGGCTAAAAGAAATCCTCCCTTCCTCCCCGTTTTCATCCTGCTTCCTTCCTTACTCCATTCCTTCCTGCCTCCCTTTCCACTTCCCTTTCTCTGTGAAAATTTAAGAATGAGGACAGCCCAGCAGTACGGTGTTAATCTGCAGCTTTCAGGAATTTATCAGTGCCCTGCTTTGCTCTGGTATTTCTGTACAAATCTGGGTAAATTGTTTCAGTTCTTATATTTAAATCTACAAAATCTGAACAACGTATAGGCAACCTTTATAGAAGTATTGTGGAAATTCATAAATTCAATAAATAAAGGTAGCTCAACTGTAAGAATGGAACACTGAAAATTATATCTGAAATTAACAGTGAAGTTCCCTTTAATACAGCCATGTCATGCAGCCCTGCTTATAAATCCACCATTTCACATCTTCAAACTATTTTTTACCCACTCTGTTTCTACCTAGAGATTATTCTGCAACTTCAAAGCTCAGAAAAATAACATCTATGTTTTAATTTTAAGATGAAATAGAATTTTATTAAATCCATTTTTATATTATCTACTAGTTTATTTTTTTTAAATTCCATTCTCATATTTACCATCATTTATCATTGGATTTGTAGACTGAAATCATATTCCCCTCTCAGCCTTCATATGGCTAAGCCAAAATCTTTTTGGTGTAAAACTGTCTCTCTGGGGTTTTTTTGTCAACCTATTTCTTGTGATGTTTCTGAACTTTTCTTGAAAAAGGGCGACCAGCATGTGATGCCAACATCCAAGTAAGACTACTCAAGCCCATAGTACTTAAAATATTTTGCCTGACAAATAAGAGCCTAAGATTATATTAATCTCTTTCACAGATGCATCACACTAGTTTTTCATAGATATTTTATGATCTGTTAAGATATTAAGCCTTCCCCTTTTTCTGTCCTTTCTGATTGATAACCTCCCAGCTTATAGAAGAATTATCAGTTCTAATCCCCAAGTACATTTTGTAGACCTAAATTTCACAGTACTTTTCATCTAGTTCTCAATATCATTGACTTGTTTTTATCACAGTCCTCCCTTAAACTTGTATTTTTGAGGTACAAGTCACAAATATGAATAGTTTTAGTACTAGACACAGACTGGTCCTAGAGTAACTCATTTAATATGAATTCCCTTACAACAAAATTTCTCATTGCCTTCCTTTATTGTGGTTACCTTTCCAGTTAAGACTATACTCTTTTGAATATCTGTTCAAATTCTTCCGTGTCATTTAGATGAAAACTCAGTTGGTTAAATTATATTTACCTGAAGAAATCTGTCATAAGCATGCAATACAGGCAATGATTTTCACTTCTTTTTTTCTTCAGACAAGAGGATTTTTATGTTTTGTGAATACTTAACCCATTGACTTTTATGCCGAACTCCTCTAAACATTTGTGCAATTCTAATTCTAATTTGATACTTTTACTGATTCATGTTTCAGTACTCATACAGAGGAGATGCAACACCTAGTCAGCATCTAGAATGGTGGGTGTTCGCTTTCTAGAGAGAGCTGCAAATCATAAAGTCATAGAATCATAAAATAGTATGGGTTGGAAGGAACCTTTAAAGGTCATCTAGTCCAATGCCTCTGCAGTGAGCAGGGACATCTTCAACTAGATTAGGTTGCTCAGAGCCCCGTCCAACCTGACCTGGAATGTTTCCAGGAAAGGGGTATCTAGCACCTCTCTGGGCAACCTGTGCCAGTGTTTCATGACCCTCATCATAAAAAATTTCTTCCTTATATCTAGGCTGAACCCACCCTCCTTTAGTTTGGTTTTAGTTTAAAACCATTACCCATCATCCTGGTTGCACTAAAGGATTTGGTTCAAAGCATACCATTTGTTGCAAAGAGCAATCCACTTAATAATTTATTCAAGTGCCTTGTAGGTGAATTCATCTCACCTGACTTAAGGCACTTACCTGACATGTCTAACTGAGAAGTGAATATCCCTCCACACTCATGAAGAGAAAAATAGTCAACTTCTGCAATAATTCAGACCACTTTAGACTTGAATTACTTACTTGAGTCCTTACAGGACTTCTCTTGCATCATTAATTTTAGGGATAGATTACAGTGATTTAACTTTTAACTTAGGTGCCACTAGTAAGTTTCTAAAATTTTCTAAGATGAATTGAAGCTTGTAGAGAGAGGAAAATCATATTTTTATACATTCAGCAGCGCCGTCAGGGTAATTTGGGGACAGATATACTCTACCTATCTGGAGTATATCCTTCATGCTTCAAAATGCATATCTTGTGCCCAAAATCATTAAGTATAGAGGGTTGGGACAAGATTTTCACAGGGGAAAGTCTGACTATGTCTATGGAAGGGTTATTGTACCTTTCTCTGAAACATCTGGTGCTGGCCAATATTAGCAACAGAAGACTGGACTAGATGGACTGCAGGTCTGATCTGGTGTGGCAGTTCCTATGTTCCTGTGTTCTTCCTCCACCTGGTGCAAGGGCAAAACTGTCAGGTATAATGAGGAAATCTTTATTCAGGTCCCTGGGTAAGACTGTAGAGTTGGCAATTAAAAAATAATCTTTTGAAAAACTCAGAGAATTGTGCCTCTTTTACTGAGAAAATGTACATCATCTATACTAAAATTTTCCCAATTATTTCCCTATTTGTAATTGAGTAATATTACTACAGATAGGTGAAGGGGACATTTCCAGAGAGCTTGTGGCTATTATTATTCTGTATTATTTTTATTATTGCAATCACGGAGTAGACTTCATTGTCTATGTGCTATATTAGCATAGGAAAAAAGACAGTTTTGTCTCTAAATGCTTACACCCAGATTAACTTCTTCTAGTCTTAGACCCCTAACTGTATGACTACAAACCAAAGTTAAGTGGGTTTTTTTAGTGAATGCTGTTAGAAAGGATGAATTCAGGTGTCATAATCTAGGTACAATGGAAGACACAAAGCCTTGAAACTAATATACAGAGTAATACAAAGAATCAACAAGAAAATGTTGTCCATCATTGTGTAGGTAGTGATCTCAGTACACCAGCAGCTTAACTATTCTGTAATTTTTAGTTTTCAAGAAGTGTAGCATAGTTTTAAGAATACTGCGAAGGTTTTCTCTCTTTCCCTTTAGATTGTATTTGTAATTATTTATTAAGTAAATTGTTGAAGAATGGCACAGTGACATTTTGTGTCTAGAAAAATTTCTGTTACCTAATTATAGGTATTTATTTCTGTTTGACCTGTCTTAGAGTATGCGTTGATGTTCCCAAAGGTGCAATGCTCCTGCAGTTGCTTTATAATATCTACCATTCCCTTGGGGATGTCTCGGAAGCCCTAGATCATGACTTTACCAACTCTGCCTGAGGTTCTTGTAGTTTCAGTTTTCACTTTTCACAATCTCTTATCATAGCTATGTCTGCTGCAATTTTAGTGAACTGGTTACCAATTAAAGGCTAGATGCAGGTATTCTGACTTTGTCACTTAATCGAGTTATCTAATTGAGGCATACAGTCATCCTAGTTTCCCATTACATTCAGTGGAGAGAAAAAAAAAGCCTGCAGATGCTGTGTCAGATCTAAAATAAGCTGAATTGTCTTTTAGAGGTGCTTATTTCTTCCTTCCATTGACAGAAGAAAGAATGCAGCTGAACAGGAGCCTAAATTTAGTGCTCCCAGGAAGCGAATGGGATATTAGGAAGGATAAATCTGGTTATAACAGTTGGATCATGAGGTCAAGTGCTAAAACTCATTACCCTGCTGGAAATAGTGAAATGGAATTACACTTCTTCAGTACATTGTTCCCTCTTCCTCTCACCTTCCTCTGCATGAGTCGGTGGCTGATCACTTTTTTCTACCTTACTTGGTTTCCTGCCTTAGCTATTTGCATCCCTAACAGATATTGTTGAAAATAAGTAAATTTTAGTGATGACAGCCTAGCAGCTCTCATTTGATCTTAAATATCAAAGCTGGAGTGCAATATAGGCTGAGCAAGGATCTGTGGTATGCCAAAAAAAAAAAAAAAGCCTTAGTGATAGCGGTGAAATGGACTATTCATACAAAAATCTAAACTTAAGTTTTGAAATAGAAAATGAAAAAAACAAAATACTCCAGACCAAACTCAACTGAATTCTGAATTAATAACATTGTAGTCATATTGCCTTGGGTTCTGTCCAGAGAGAAGGAAAAGAAAGCTCAGAATTGTTCTGAGTGTTCAGTCAATATCATTGTTTCAAAAGTAGACACAATACAGGGGAGAGAAATGAAAGGTCATTAGCAAGCAGAGGACTATAATAACTGGATTGTGATTCTTGATCAAAACTGAAGTCTTTTTATTATCACTACTGTTTTTTCTTTGATTCACAATGGGAATGAGACTTCGTTTTCTGTGTATCAAATAAAAAAAAAAGATAAAGAGCTAATAAAATAAGAGGTAACATATGGAGTGTGGCACTGGCTGCATAAAGATTATGGATTTTATTATTTGTTGAAATGGAAATGTCAATGTAATCTCATGGGTTGACGCCATGGAAATTCCATTGGATTTTCCATGTTGGTGATGCATTTATAACAGATTTTTGGACTGTAAATGTGCAATACAGTGTTAACCCATTAGGTTGTCTGTCTGATATCTACTAGCTTTCAATATTTTGCTAACATTAAAGCACAGTGTTTGTATACACACCTGGATTATAGAGAGATAAAAGCAGTCTCAATCAGTCATTCATTTTATAATTATTTAGTGTTTTCTAACTCTTCCAGTTCATAGAATCATAGAATATTAGTTGGAAGGGACCTTAAGGATCTTCTGGTCTAATCTTTCTTAGCAAAAGCACGGTCTAGACAAGATTTCCCAGCACCCTGCCCAGCTGAATCTTACAAGTGTCTAGTGTTGGGGAATCCACCACTTCCCTGGGGAGATTATTCCAATGGCTGATTGTTCTCATTGTGAAAAATCTTCCTCTTGTGTCCATTCTGACTGCCCCTAGGAGTAACTTGTACCCATTATCCCTTGTCTTTTCCATGTGACTTATTATAAAAAGGGAGTCTCCATCTTCTTTTTAGCCACCCTTTAAGTACTGGAACACAGTGACGAGGTCTCCCCTAAGCCTTCTTTTCTGAAGGCTGAACAAACCCAGTCTTTTCTCATATGGCAGACTTCCCAGTCATTTGATCATCTTTTTGGCTCTTCTCTGGACCCTCTCCAGCCTGTCCACATCTTTTTAGTATAGCAGGGATGAAAAATGAACACAGTATTCCAGGTGTGACCTGCCAAGCGCTGAGTAGAGTGGGATAATGACTTCTTTATCTCTGCTGGTAATGCCCTTGTGGATGCAACCCAGCGTCCTGTTGGCTTTCTGTGCTGCAGCAGCACACTGTTCACTCGTATTGAGCTGCTTGTCCACCAGAACCCCCAGGTTCCTTTCCACAGAGCTGCTCCCCAGCCAGCTAGATCCCAGCCTGTGCTGTGCTCCTGGATTACATTTTCTCAGGTGCAAAACTGTCCATTTGTCTTTGCTGAACTTCATAAGGTTCTTGTTAGCCCACTCTTCCACCCTATCCAAGTCTTCCTGCAGGGTGGCTCTCCCTTCTGAAGTGTCAACTTCCCCACTCAATTTGGTATGATTGGCAAACTTCATCAGGGTACACTTGATCTTATCATCCAGATCACTTATGAAGATATTAAACAGCGTGAAGTCCAATATAGATCCCTGGGGGATCCCACGTGTGACAAGCTTCCAGTTTGAAAAGGAGCTATTCACCATTACCCTCTGTGTGTGGCAGGTCAGCCAGTTCCCCACCCACTGCACAGACCACTAGTCTAGACCGTAACGCATTAGTTTCTCTAGAAGGATGCTGTGGGAAAAGGTATCGAAAGCCTTGGAGAAATCCAGGTAGACAATGTCCACTGCTTGCCCTACATCAACTGAGCAAGCTGCTTCGTCATGGAAGGCAATCAGGTTTGTCAAGTATGATTTGCCCTTGGTGAATCCATGCTGTCTTTTCCCAATCACGTGCTTCATTTGACTTGTGATAGCCCCTAGGAGGATTAATTTCATAATTTTCCCAGGGACTGAAGTAAGACTCATGGGCCTATAATTTCCTGGATCCTCCTTTAAGACGTTCTTCTAGATGGGGGTGACATTAGCCTTCTTCCAGTATTCTGGAATGTCCCTCAATGTCCACAACTTCTCAAAGATTATGGAGAGTGGCCTCAGTTCCCATTATCAGGGAGTCTCAGGTACACTTCCAGTAAAACACTTGTTCCTTCTTTCTTTTTTTTTTTAGGGAAGATGTCTTCCAGGTTACAGCTATTTACATATCTGTAGATCAAATCGTACTGCATACAAGGTTTATGAAAACAACCTGCTTACAAATGCACGTGAGTACAGATGGAGGCATATGTTTCCAGGTTGTCTTTAGAGGGAAGAAATGTTGCAGATGTTGAAGAAGCACTGTGGTCTCACATAACTCTTCAATACTGCAGAATAAATCCCTTTAGTGTCCCATTCTGGAGTGGCACTCATTTCTCACAACTTTTAAAACCTTATTCAAATGAAGTGTGCATTCTCCCTTGACAGTCAATAGAAAAAGTTAGAAACCACCATAAAGAGATTCAACTCATAAGGTTAGATCTCTGTTTTAAACTGACAGAAATCTTCCTGTAGACATTACTTTCTTCTGTCATTGATTATAAAGGGGCTCTTGATCAATATTTCTCTCTTGACAACTGATATTTAGATAGATAATACTAAAAATTAAGAGATTAACTCCAAATCAGTTTATTCATTTAATGTAAAACATACTAAAAAAAACAACCAAACTAAAAGAAACATAGATTGTTTGGTAAAACTTCACTAAAATATTCCATGTCGCTAATGAAATGGTTGGCTTTAGTGAGCTACACAGTAGACACAAGTCATATTATTTATGCCAGACTAAAATGCATTCAAATGTATAATTTGATTATCATATTATAAGAACAGTCTAGAATTGGAAAGAGAAGAGGTGAGGTGAGGTGAGGTGAGGTGACATGGTGGTGTCAGGGCAATGGTTGGACTCGCTGAACCCAGAGGTCTCTTCCAACCTGATTGATTCTATGAGGAGAAGAGAGGAGTAAAAGTAATCTAGTAACAGAAAGTGCACACTGAAGAAAATGAAAAGACTGGAGCTAAATAAGTACATCAAACCTCAAGGGAATGTGAGGAACAGGAGAAGAAACAGAAGAGAGAACTGAATTGCTAAGGTGGACTTCTATACTGCCTTGAAGACAGAAGCTGAGAATGTCAATATAAATAAAGAAGATACACTTAGTTTTATAAGAACAGAGTATTGAGGAGATGAAAATGACATAACGTGGGCTGTAAAGCAAAAGAAAAATCTTAGCCTCAGCTTCTTGTGTGACTTATGGAAGTAGGTGTGCAGATCACAAAGTGAAGTAAAGCACAAGAAGGGAGGGAGTTTCAGCAGCAAATGTCTGGGATGACCACATGCTTTGGTAAGAGGTTTTCAAAGGAAAGGGTGTTTTTCAAGGTGGTGTAACCCACAGCAGAAACAGAAAGGGTAGAATTCAAATATTTATGAAATTAAAGTGAATCAAAGTTTCTTAATTATAAATAACAACACTAAGGTTTCTGGCTTCACTACCAAAGAAAATAATGGATCTCCTCTTCCCTCTTCTCCCTCTCTGGACAGTTTTAATGCAAAAAGATCATAGAATCATGGAATTATAGAATCACTTTGGTTGGAAAAGACCTTTAAGCTCATCAAGTACAAGCGTTAAAGACTAGAATTCTTACAACCCTGCATCATAAGGAATATACCAGTTTTCCCTGGGACCTCTCAGAGAGACAGCTTTTACCATACCACGGCTTTTCTAATTCACAAAATGCATGACATGAATTCACTCTACCCATCCCCTCAGATGGATTATTTATATCTGCCTTTTCAAGTTATTATGTAACTACCTCGACAGAGCCAAAATGTCTTCCAAGACTGCCAAACTTTGGTGCTTAGTTTACAATTAAATTTTAGACAACAAAAAAGTAATCTTTTAAAATAAATGCTTAACATAAACTGTTCAAGGGAAAATGGAAGGGGGTTTTGAAGACATCCAGACAGAAGTGTCTTCAACCTGTCTTTGCACATTGATTATCCACCAATGTTAGGTAAATGAGAGCCATTTAAATTTTTTTAACTGGCTCATCTGAGGGATAAGGACTACGTTTCAACATTTTTGTGGACTTTATAGTTGACTATACTGTGTAAAAAACATTACTAGCACTATTTAGGTAATTTAATTGCTGCTGTAACTATTGATATTATTGGTTATGTCTGAAAATGTCATTTAGATGGATGCCTCTGGAAATACAGAAGTAGCTACAGAGAGGCAAGGTGATCTTTCTAATTCCACAAAGTAGTATAATGTTACCATCAGAATACTCGTGAGCCTTGGGCTCTAATCACTTAACAACATTCCCTGACTTAGATCATTTGCACATTAAAATCGGTAGATTTTATTTCATCCAATACCATTGCAAAAGATTTCACTCTAATATATTTGAAACTTCTTTTCGTTTTTCCATTCCAAGCCTGTTTCTGACTGTGTGACAGACTAGAACATTGGATGGAAAATTCAGCATTTGCAATTCAAATTCCAAGTGAAGGTTTTAATGCTGAATACTTGTGGATATCATTTAAGAGGCCTGTAGAGTTAAACAATGTAGATTTTTTCCCAAATGTGGTGAACCGACTTTACAGATATTATTCAGTTGAGATCTGGAGGTGATATTGATATGGTGCTTTCGCATAAAACTCACAACAGGCAAGTATTTTGTAAATTCAGCATTTAGGTCTCTCTTATCCATTAACAAGAAGCAATGCAAATATCTCCCCCTTATATTCATGCCCCAAGCTATGCAAGGGGAATGGAAAAGTTTTTTAGAATTACAAATAGAACCTTTAAATTGTAGAAACTTGCTAATTTCGTTTATGAAAAGCATTGCAGAACTTCTGCTTTCTCTCCCAGTTGTTATTCAAATCACAGTCTCAAGCTAAAAAAAAAAAAAAAAAGAGACAGACAGAAAAAAAAAAAAACAGGGAAAGAGAAAGGAAATAATCCTGTCAGGAATTTAGTGAGTTTTTCTTTTCAGAGATCAGGCAGAAATACTGCATATTTAAATATGCAAATTGAAGAAAAACTTAGGCTTCTAAAAAGGAGGAAAAGAAAAGGGGAGGGGGAAAGAAGTGGAGAAAATATAGAAAGAGTTATGAACTAAGTTTTCAAAAACAGATACATGGAAAATATGTGAATTCACCCATACAATTTTGAAAGTAGAATATGCATTTCAGTGTGCAAATTGTGAATGTACCTTTTCAAATATTAAAGATTTATCTTTCTTATAGTACTTCACAGTTTTTGAAGCCCTAAATATAAATTAAGAATATTTTTTTTTTTAATAAGAATCCTGAACAAGGATTTTGCACCTCCTAAATCCCACTAAAGCCCTCAAAATAGGATTTAAGAGGGACTTACGTGGCTCATAGGCAATATGTAGCTGGGAGAATTTCACCCAAAGGGATAAAGCATATTAGCATTACTTCTGCAACTAGTTTCACTACAGTTTCTTGGACTAATTACCTAAGATGAGAGTCCTTGCTCCATATAGTCTTTTAGTATGGCAAGACAGATAATTTAGAAATGTTAAATATTACAACAAGCCAAGGGATCGGATATGCCATGACGGATTTGCTCAGTCAGACTTACAGGTAAAAAAAGCTGGATACAAGAACACTTGTAAAATTTGGGACTAATGAGTTAACCAACCTTCTGAACATCTCTGAGAGATAAGCAAGTATTCCTCCCCTATTTATAGACAGGAATACTGAAACAGAGAAGTCATAAATTGTTCATCACCAAATACTGAGTGTGTCTAGACTATTGACTTAGTCTGAGTGCGGTGCTTCCCCACAGATGAATAGTTTTAAATTAAATTAAAGGAAGAAATAAGAACAATGCTCACAATTTGTTTTCAAATAGCATGATAAATCAGTTGAAAATATTACTCCAAACAAATGTGGTAAGAAGTTCAAAGCTTCAACTGGACAACTGCTAAATTAATGGACTGATAATAAACAAATTGTATTATTTATTCCTAGATTTTAGCTAAATGATTTTCCAACTTTCCATGTCCCAAGTTGTAGTCCTGGAAATGAAACTATTCCTAACGTTTCAGTAGGAAAACAAGGTGTAGCCCTGATTTCTGCATCAAAAAACAGGGAACATTGTGTGAATCTTTAAAGAAGTTATAACCTTGCCCTGAGTCTTTTCCTCAGGTTATACAACATTAGGCAAGGAGCAGAACACTTCTCACATGACCCACAATATTAATGTACACAACAAGTATATATTTAATTGCCAGAAGCCATGTTGTTCGGCACAGCTCCTGCAGAGTTCACCCAAAATTCAGAAACACAGGTAAAAATGTAAGTCTGGAACAGTATGTGAATTTTAAATGGTGCACTTAGTGGAGTAGGGTCTTCAAGTTAGAAAGGCTTTGTTTTAGTTTTCTCTATTTTGAATCTGTTCAAAGACTAATATCTGTGTAAGGAAAGCAAGATAATGATTCCTGCTCAGAACAGATGACATCTGAAACTTTTATTGTACCACGGACTTACTGTGAAGCTAATCCCAGATCAGAATTTGCAGTTTTTTCAATATCGCAGGAAGCTGCATCTTTCACACCCTCACTTCATTCTCCTTTTCCTCAAAACTTCATCAATCTAATTCATGTTGTCACTGGATTAAGTTCCAAGTAACACATTCTTTGCCATGAGGCAGCTATGTGTCATTTCTTCCCTTGTAATCTTCCCTGACCAGAGATTTTGGTGGACCTTCAACAGCATCTGGGTAGCAACACACTCATGGAGCTGCAGCATATGATGTACTGCAAAAGCCTGTAAGGATCTTCACATATGGTATACCAAATTAATAAACTAGTGGCCTAAGCCCACTAGAATTCTCTGTAGATCATCTGTCCTTTGAGTTCTTTTATCACAACTCATAGACTTTTCTTCCGGAAATAATCCCCAGATATTAAGACTCGGTTTTCATCCTACTTGCTTAGCTCCATATGTATTATTTTCTGAACGCTGTAGGCAACATCTTAGCATTTTACAGTTTGATAGAGTTCAACTAATGGAAGGTGTAGTTTTATCAGACAGATGTTTTAAAGTCCTGAAGGAAATATCTTTCACAAGGACATCAAGACTGGAGTGTAGAGACTAGTTCAAAAGTAAAGAAGATTTGTGTTTGTTAATTTTTTTGTAAGAAAGCAAGCCCATTAAGTATTTGGCAGGGGTAAGAAACTGAACACTAGTTACTCTTTTGCACACAGAATAATTACGCCAGCAGATTGTCAATATCTGTGCTCAGCATACATAGGTCTTCCATACAGCACTCTGTACAACAACAAATAACATAGCTCCTGGCAAGGAAAGACGTTGAACCACGCTGGAGAAAAAAATGAAGATGTTTTTAGGGAAATGTAAATAGCTAAGAAATCCTGTTCAGTTAGACCTATCTGTCTGTTTGCTGTGAAGAGTGCAACTAGTTCCTTTGAAATGTTGTGTGTGTTCTTGCACTGCTGTGAAAGAGGACACGACGTACCTGGTTTGATATGCCAGTAAAAAGCAATTTGAGCATGTGAAGCCAAACCATGGTCATCTTCTGGAAAAAAAATCTTCAGGAATTTACAGGAATCTGTCTCTGAAACCCTAAATTTTCTACATTTGTATTTAAATATTCGGATGTAAATAGTCTCAAAAGAGTTACTGAAGCTTGTATAGTTAGGGAACACATATAGGTACATCAGTGAATTGAGTCCCTGTGGCCAAATCCAATGTCCAGTGAAGCCAAATAAATAACTACAGCAAGTATGAGATCAAACCCTATCTAAGGTGTAAACACAACTAAGACCGGGTTGCATTATGTCTAGAGCTATTGTGCCTGACTGCACCTAAGAAAAACAAATTACATGCAAAGAAATGGGAGCAGAAGGAAATTCAGAAAACCTATTTTTTCGAGTTCATTATTAGGTTAGGAATGGGTATAAAGTTCATTTTTTGTGTCTCAGCTTGTCTGAATCTTTCAAATGTTAATAGGTATTTTCCAGCTCCTGTAAGACTTTTTACAACTTCACCTTCACAAGTAGATAACACTGCTGTGAATTCTTCGTGTACAGTACATTATGCGCACAGTGGTAATTGTAATTAATTCCAAAGGCATTTATAAAGAATCGAATGATGTGTCCTGCATTCGCAATATGGCCTAGTTTCCACTCTAAACAACATTTTGGGTTTGTTTTTTTTTTTTAAGCTGCTTTTGAAAAAGTCAAGGGGAATTATTTTTCCATACACAAGGAAGTGTTTTGCCTCATCATTCTTGTCTCTATTACAGAATGGATTAGCAACAGACCCATAGTGGTGAAATAAAAACTGATCTAAAGGATCCTTCTAATAAAGCAGCATGTCTCCACCCAAACATTGCTGTAAGTAAGCATGTAAAGGTAAGCACATAAAAGACTAAGATTTTAATAGTCTAGGTGTAATTGTTTGACACTAAGCATTCTGATTTTAAAATGCTGACCTGTAATTTTCTTTTTCTCTTTCACCTGCTGGAACTAGTGTTCTTTCCCAGTTTCAACTTCAAGTCACCTACAAAAAACCAAAATACTCAATCAACTATCACATAAATTGATTTTATAAACTGAAATACTTACCAAATGTGGAAATAGAAGGCTTTCTCATATAATGGTCCATGAATATTGAACAGAGGCCCTTAGCTGTTACACTTTTATGAATATTTCCATATACTACTTCTCCAGCTATATTGCTGGGGTATTGAAGAGAGAAAAGATCTAATTAAAAGTAATCTAAATTTGTTAAGAAATGCAAGAGAAAATCTAAATAAATCCCAGGATTGCCCGTACTAACTAGTGAATAAAAATTGTTATTTTTAATATGCACATAAGAGAACAGACATTAATAGAAATGTCTCAAGTGGTTTTTGGTTTTGCAGGTCATGGAAGCCAGTGATTATTCAGTCTAACAGCTTCTCTGATGAGCTAATGCACATGTGAACTCAGCACACATACATAAATGTGCATGTCTGTGTTAATGTTTATCATCCCACGAAAAAGCCTCCATTTCAATAAAAAAATGTGGAACAGAAAGCAAAGAAGTGTTATTCATTTTCATCCAGTCAACAAACAGACATGGCAGAGCATGAATTCACAGAAAAGCTACAGCAATACGGTAGCTGGATGTCAAGTAAAAAGTGTTTCCAGAGGACATATCACAGTTGGTCCATGATGGATAAATACATTTTACAGAACCTTGTCTATATAAAAGTGAGACACCTGATCTAAACTAGTCATCAAAGTCTGAGGTAAGTTCTTTTACAGAGGGCTAGAACTTAAGAAAAAGACTTGTGCTAGACACTGAAATTTCTGGTGCCTGAAACTCAATGAGCTGGATAGCACCCAAAAAGGACTAAAAAAGGGTGTTGATTAAATGCGTATTGTGAGTAGAAGTATTAGAATTGATGTAGGTATTCCACGAGAAAAAAAGCACACCACAACTTATTAGTTGTATAATTTATTAGTTGTTAATTACTTGCTTCTCTTTATTAACATATTACACCTCAGAGAATAACTCTGAGGGAGGTAAATTGACTAAGCTTCCTTTGCTGATGTGTAATTTGCAACACAAAGAATGTAAATAATGAGCGGAGATGGGAATAGAAGTTAGTGCCCTGACAATGATAGTTTTATCCAAGTATTGCCTTTGGGGCTTAAATATGTGCAGCAGAAATCACAGCAGGAAAGCAGAAGCTGGAGGGAATATATCAGAAAGAAGAAGGCACAAATGAGCTCCAGGTCTAAACAGAGCAAGATATGGTCATGAAGAAATAGGAAGGCTTCCCTATGTCTTTGAAGAACGAAAAGGAAATGATCTGGCACTCTTTAGGAGTGTCCCACAGGTATCAACATGAACATGAGAGAAAGATGCACACTAGTAGCCTGACACTGTGGCAGAGGCATATTCCGGGTTCATGGTACGCTGGGTGAAGGACTAGATGACAGGCAGAAGGCTGTAGTGAACAGGGCTACATCTGGCTGGCAACTGGTCACCAGCAGTGTTCCTCAGGGTTCAATCCTAGAGCAAGTCCTGTTCGATATATTTATCAATGATCTGGATGCAGGAGTTGAATGCACCATGAGCAAGTTCGCTGATAATACCAAACTGCAAGGTGCTGTTGACTCTCTTGAGGGACAAGAGGCCTTGCAGAGGAATCTAGATAGAATGAAGCAATGGTCAATGATTAATGGGATAAAATTTAACAAGTCCAAATGCTGGATTCTGCACCTAGGACAGAGTAACACCTGGCACAAAAATAAATTGGGAGAGGAGTGGCCGGAGAGCAGCCCTGCAGAAAGGGATCTGGGGGTGCTGGTTGGCAGCAGGTTAAATATGAGTCAGCAATGTGCCCTGGCAGCCAAGAGGGCAAACAGCATCCTGGGGTGCATCAAACACAGCATAACCAGCTCATCAAAAGAGGAGATTATCCCTCTGTATTCAGCGTTGGTGCAGCCTCACTTTGAATACTGTGTGCAGTTCTGGGCCCCATAATTTAAGAAGGATGTGAAGGTCCTTGAATGTGTCCAGGGGAGGGCAACAAAGCTGTTGAAAGGGCTAGAAGGAATGTCCTGTGAGGAACGGCTAAGGACTTTGGGCTTGTCTTGTTTGGAGAAAAGGAGGTTGAGGGGTGACCTCATTACAGCTTCCTGAGGAGGGGAAGTGGAGGGGGAGGTGCTTATCCCTTCTCCCTGGTATCCAGTGATAGGACGAGTGGGAATGGTTCAAAGCTGCACCAGGGGATGTTTAGACTGGACATTAGGAAGCATTTCTTTACCGAGAGGGTAGTCAAACCCTGGAACAGGTTTCCTGGAGAGGTGGTCAATGCCCCAAGCCTGTCAATGTTTAACAGGCATTTGGATAATGCCCTATCAACATGCTTTAACATTTGGTCAGACCTGAATTGGTCGGGCAGTTGGACTGGATGATAATTGTAGGTCCCTTCCAACTGAAATATTCTAGTCTAGTCTAGTCTAGTCTACTCTATTCACTTAATACTTATTCCTGTCAACATCGGTGCTTCTGCAAGCCATGGGTCATGTTTTGCCAAGTGTCATCCTGACACTGCCCTCAGCATGAGGAAGAGTATTCATGGATTACTCGGTGTGCTCAGCTCGCTCCCTGAAATGCCTGTACACCAATGCACGCAGCATGGGGAATAAACAGGAGGAGTTGGAAATCCGTGTTCGGTCGGGGGGATATGATTTAGTGGCAATCACAGAGACTTGGTGGGATGCCTCGCATGACTGGAATGTGGTCATGGATGGCTATGTCCTGTTCAGGAAAGACAGGCCACTGAGGAGAGGTGGTGGAGTTGCTCTTTATGTGAGTGAGCAGCTAGAATGTATTGAGTTCTGTCCAGGGGCGGATCAGGAGCGAGTTGAGAGTTTGTGGGTGCGAATTAAGGGGCAGGCTGGCAGGGGTGATACTGTTGTGGGTGTCTATTACAGGCCACCGGATCAGCATGAGGAGGGTGATGAGGCCTTCTACAGGCAGCTGAGAGCAGTCTCGCAATTACAGGCCCTGGTTGTTGTGGGGGACTTCAACTACCCTGATATTTGCTGGGAGGCCTACTCAGCCAGCCATCCCCAGTCCAGGAGGTTCCTCCAGTGCGTTGATGATAACTTTCTGATGCAAATGGTGGATGAGCCAACTAGGAGAGGAGCACTGCTGGATCTTATCCTCACTAACAAGGAGGGTCTGGTTGAAGAGGTGAAGGTTGAGGGCAGCCTTGGTTGTAGCGACCATGAGATGGTAGAGTTCAGGATCTCATGTGGCAGGAACAGAACAGCTAGTAGAATCACAACCCTGGACTTCAGAAGGGCCAACTTTGGCCTTTTCAAGCAATTGCTAGGGGAAATCCCATGGGACAGGGTACTAGAAGGTAAGGGGGCCCAAGATAGTTGGTTAGCATTCAAGGACTGTTTCTTCCGAGCTCAAGATCAGAGCATACCAGCAGGTAGGAAGTCAAGGAAGGGTACCAGGAGACCTGCATGGTTAAACAGGGAACTGCTGGGCAAACTCAAGTGGAAGAAGAGGGTGTACAGATCATGGAAGGAGGGGCTGGCCACTTGGGAGGAATCTAAGTCTGTTGTCAGAGGATGTAGGGAGGCAACTAGGAAAGCTAAGGCCTCCTTGGAATTAAACCTTGCAAGAGAGGTCAAGGACAACAGAAAGGGCTTCTTCAAATACATTGCAGGTAAAGCCAACACTAGAGGCAATGTAGGCCCACTGATGAATGAGGTGGGGGTCCTGGAGACAGAGGATAAAAAGAAGGCGGAGTTACTGAATGCCTTCTTTGCCTCTGTCTATACTGTTGGAGGCTGTCCTGAGGAGCCCCGGACCCCTGAGGCCCCAGAAGAAGTCAGGATAGAGGAGGAATCTGTCTTGGTTGATGAGGGTTGGGTCAGGGACCAATTAAGCAATCTGGACGTCCATAAATCCATGGGCCCTGATGGGATGCATCCGCGGGTGCTGAGGGAGCTGGCGGAAGTCATTGCTAGGCCACTCTCCATCATCTTTGCTAAGTCGTGGGCAACAGGAGAGGTGCCTGAGGACTGGAGGAAAGTGAATGTCACTCCAGTCTTCGAAAAGGGCAAGAAGGAGGACCCGGGTAACTATAGACCGGTCAGCCTCACCTCCATCCCCGGAAAGGTGATGGAACAACTTGTCCTTAGTGCTGTCTCTAGGCACATCAAGGATAGGGGGATCATTAGGGGCACTCAGCATGGCTTCACCAACGGGAAGTCATGCTTAACCAAATTGATAGCCTTTTATGAGGACATAACCCGGTGGATAGATGATGGTAAAGCTGTGGATGTGGTCTATCTCGATTTCAGTAAAGCGTTTGACACGGTCTCCCACAGCATCCTCGCAGCTAAACTGAGGAAGTGTGGTCTGGATGATCGGGTAGTGAGGTGGATTGTGAACTGGCTGAAGGAAAGAAGCCAGAGAGTGGTGGTCAGTGGGGCTGAGTCCAGTTGGAGGCCTGTGTCTAGCGGAGTCCCTCAAGGGTCGGTACTGGGACCAGTACTATTCAATATATTCATTAATGACTTGGATGAGGGAATCAAGTGCACTGTCAGCAAGTTCGCTGATGACACAAAACTGGGAGGAGTGGCTGACACACGGGAAGGCTGCGCAGCCATTCAGAGGGACCTGGACAGGCTGGAGAGTTGGGCGGGGAGAAATTTAATGAAATATAAGAAGGGCAAGTGTAGAGTCCTGCATCTGGGAAAGAACAACCCCATGTACCAGTACAAGTTGGGGACAGACCTGTTGGAGAGCAGCGTAGGGAAAAGGGACCTGGGGGTCCTAGTGGACAACAGGATGACCATGAGCCAGCAGTGTGCCCTTGTGGCCAAGAAGGCCAATGGCATCCTGGGGTGGATTAGAAGGGGTGTGGTTCGAAGGTCAAGAGAGGTTCTCCTCCCCCTCTACTCTGCCCTGGTGAGGCCGCATCTGGAATATTGTGTCCAGTTCTGGGCCTCTCAGTTCAAGAAGGACAGGGAACTGCTAGAGAGAGTCCAGCGCAGAGCCACGAAGATGATTAAGGGAGTGGAACATCTCCCTTCTGAGGAGAGGATGAGGGAGCTGGGTCTCTTTAGCTTAGAGAAGAGGAGACTGAGGGGTGACCTCATTAATGTTTATAACTATGTAAAGGGCAAGTGTCATGAGGATGGAGCCAGGCTCTTCTCAGTGACATCCCTTGACAGGACAAGTGGCAATGGGTGCAAGCTGGAACACAGGAGGTTCCACTTAAATATGAGGAAAAACTTCTTTACGGTGAGGGTGACCGAACACTGGAACAGGCTGCCCAGAGAGGTTGTGGAGTCTCCTTCTCTGGAGACATTCAAAACCCGCCTGGACGCGTTCCTGTGTGATATGGTCTAGGCAATCCTGCTCCGGCAGGGAGATTGGACTAGATGATCTTTCGAGGTCCCTTCCAATCCCTAACATTCTGTGATTCTGTGATTAAGATGACCATAGGAATAGCAAAGGGTTTGCCACAGATTTGATATTTGACAGAAATATAGTAAAACTGACATATTAAAATGATTCAAGATGGAACCAAACCAGACCCATTCAGTCTATGAAAATTTTTCCATTGACTTCAGTGAGCATTAAATTGAGTGCTGTGACCTCGAATATTTGTTTATCTTATGCATCAAGGCACAAAGGTTAGAAGCTTTATCCTGCAGTTCTTGAGCTCTATTCTAGGAGAGCAGTCAGTGAGAAAGGAGTAACTTAGATCATGTAGGTGCAAACTTGAAATGGCTGAAGTGATTCTAGTTTTGCATTACTGTAAATAAGAGCATAGGTCTTTGTGTCAGGAAAGACTTTTTATCTTCAGATTTTTGCCTCTAAATAAGAATAAACAGGGAAAAAACAATAGATATTTAAATAGCAAATAAATGCATAGTCAAACTCATTGCCCAGATTCCCAGGAAAAAAAAAAAAGGAAAAAAAAATACGGATTTTCTCTTGCCGAAATGCCTGTTATTTAGTTAATGCACTGAAATAAAGTATTTGTGGACCTTTTACTTGATTAGGTGGGGTATAGGTTCAGATCACTGATTAAAAAATGGAATAATGGTGGAAAACCATCTCACAAAACTAATTTACCTGGTAATGAGTAATATATGACTGTTGACAAAATTTGCAAACTTAAATTATAAAAGTAATATGTGTTCACGTGTTTCCTGGATAATATAGAGGATGATCAAATACAAAGGAAGAATCTTTTTCAGTTAATAATTCACTTAAGAGTGATAAAAGCACTAACAAAGATATAGCAACCATAAGTGAATGAACACAGTACGGCATGACACACATAATACATCACATTTAAACTTTTATAACATAGTCACTTAATAAATAGATGCACATGGTGCTTTTTGGTAGAGAAAACATTTGTTCTTCGGGGAAAGTACACAGACTAATTTGGGATTAAGATACTTTCCAAGTTATCAGGACTGTATATAGTGTTTGGAATTGACAGAAAGAGTCCATTGAGTCCACTGATTTACTCCAGCACAAAATAATTTAGTTTTATATAAACTCTTGGGTACAACATAGATACAGAAATTAAATAATGAATAACGGTAGAGAGCGAAAGGAGAACACAGGGAGTAATAATAAGAAAAATATAACTCAATTTTATTTGAAATCTGAAAAGCAAAATATTTTATAAGAAAGAAAAATATAGAAAAGCTGATTCAAAAATCCAAGGTCTGTCCATCTACCTGCTAATGAAGCATGAGACATTTATCTAGCAAATTTTGTGGTTTAACTAGAGGAATAGTTTGGTGATGGTCAGAACAAGTTTCAGTGTCTGCTAAACTGTTTTCTTAAAGAGTAGCTGAGCTCAGGACAAAAAGTTTCAGATAAACTAGTCAGGATGCTGTGTGAAGAGGAATTGTGAAAAGAAGGGAGCAGGAGGGGAAAAAAAAACTCACAGAAACATTAAAATCAGATGAAACCTCAAAAGGTCAGAGCTTAGACCTGGAGAAGTTATTTCAAACACATTTTTTGGAAAATGACAGATATCAGGGTGTAATTTATACGGCTCCTGAAATACATGAGTCACATGGTGCCTGAGAAAGAATCGTGTCTACACTTAAGACACAAGTAGGCTGCTAAGAAGTCTTCAGCCCAATACCAGACATCTATACAGATATAACTGTAATTCACTAGATATAAAAGGATCACAAAGAGTACACCGGCCTACAAAAGGAAGACTCCTTTACTGCCTTTTATAGTTCCAGGCACAGGTTATAATGTTACACATCCTTTAAATAACTTACAACCTAGTGTTTAAAAAAAAAAAATAAAATCTGAGTAAAGTACCTGCAAACTGGTCATTTTTTAAACATTGTATTTTTTGTTGCTTATTTCTTAACAAGTCACATGAAATACCTGGCGTACCCCAAGAGAAATATGTCAAGCTTCTTGAGGGTGTTAAAATTTAGAAGGGAATTGCTTCGGAGGTGTGGAGAAAAATGTAAATTTAAAATTACAGAATCACAGAATGGTTAGGGTTGGAAAGGACCTCTGGAGGTCATCTAGTCTAACCCCCTGCCCAAGCAGGTTCACCTATAGAACGTTGCACAGGCTTGTGTCCCAGGCATGTTTTGAATATCTCCAGGGAAGGAGACTCCACAACCTCACTAGGCAACCTGACCCAGGGCTCTGTTACCCTCAGAATAAAGAAGTTTTTTCTCATCTTTAGACGGAACTTCCCATGTTTCAGTTTGTGCCTGTTTGCATATACAAAATGTATATGTTTAGACAGAACAATAACTAAACTATAGAAAAAGAACAAGGAAATTCACCATGAAAAATGCAGGTGCAGGTGTTCAGGATGAAGACATAAAAATAATGAATAATGGAAAACCAATGAGATGATAGCAACCAAAGTCTGCTTCTGGAAACCATCTGATTCACAAAGCACAAACAAAGTCATAAGCAACATCCTTAATAAAGTATCCTTAGTAAAGTAGTAAAGGTCTCTTGAAGTCAATGGAAGTATTGTGATGACTTCAGAAGATGACTCATAAAAGTTAACTTATTAAAAGTTAGTACATTAACATCAATCTGATGTAAATTCTTGGGAGTTTTACCATGAAACTTGATGAGAACAAAGTCCAAACCCCCTCCAGTAACTTCTGAAAAGCCCAGCAAGATATCTGAGAGAAGCAAGAAAGCCTATCAAGTCATCTCATGTAACTATTCTGTATATTCTCTATTACATTTGTACTTGTTCTATCTGCCTATCTGTTTATCTATTTCCCAGTCTGAAAAACAGGAAAATAAAACTGTAGAAAATATGCAAATAAAACAGCTCTTTTTTTTTTTTCTTTTTTTTTTTTTCCCCCAGAAGGTATTTCTTCATTTTTTTCCCTAAGTTTCATTTTGGAAGAAAAAGAAAGACCAGTCCTATGATCTTATGTAATGTTCTTCTCCATGATGAATTCCCACCATATTGTTGTCTGTAATTCATCTATGCTTGGTCCAAGAAGTGTGCTATTTCCCTAAAGAAAAAGTTGCATGGCCTCATAAATCTCACTGTTTGGCAGATTCCCAGAACTGACACTAATTCTGCTTTAGCCCATTTTAACAATAATCAAAATTTAGAGGTAAAAGGGATAAAGTTTGACCAAGAGCTATTTTTTCTTTCATATTTCAATGTGCTGACACAATGGGAATCTCACATTTTCTGAGCTGAGAAAATACTGGGGAAAAGTGTTTAAGAAATTGTCATGACTTATTTTGATTAATTAACCAACAAATCAAAAAAAACCCAAAAGTTTGACAAAAGCAGGAAAACATTCAAAAAGAAAATGTAATCACCCATTTCTTTTTTTATCCAACTGCAGAAATAAATTACTGACACAGAGCAATTAATCATAGCAACATGAGTGCAAGGACTGTTCCCTGTCACTAACTCCAGTCTTCTGCCACCAATGGCAAGATATTAATTTCTTGATTCCTGCAGAATTGTTTTTCTTTTTTATTTTATGTCTTTTGCTGTTCTGTGAATAGATGTAGTCTTTGCTTCCCTATCTATAAGTCACAACTTCCCCATGCACATTTTCAAAAGCTTCCATAAGAAACCTTTGGAAACATTTCATCTACGCAGCAAGTTGAATACTTGATTTTGGTAGTCCTCTTAGCCTTTTTTGTTTTGTTTTGTTTTATTTTGATTTGTTTTTCCAAATAGGAATGTCTGAGAATATTAGGGACATGGTTTAGTGGTGGACTTGGCAGCATTAGGTTTATGGTTGGACTTGATGATCTTAAAGCTCTTTTCCAACCTAATGATTCTATGAAGAAGAGAACAGAGTCTTTTAAGATGGGATTCATTTCGGCTCACTTTTCCTGCAAACACTGAATTATCTAATGTTAGTTGGGGTCCTTTACAGTGATGCAAAGGCTCAGTGGGCAATGGAGATATCAGGCATTTCCAGATCACCACACTAATACAGGTAGAAATCTGTAGTTGGATTTGTTAATACTTTGACCTTACCTGCACAAAACAGAACAGCCAAGAAATTGGACTATTCCTTCCTTTTTGTACTTCCAGATTATTGGACACAGCTGTCTCAGTGCACTGCCCAAATGGTTGATGTGCTCCTTTCTGCAAAAAGCTGCATAGTAGAAAGATCTTTCCCTCTCTGCATTAGAGAGGGTTTTAAACTCAACCTCTAGCATCAAAGGCAACTGAATTCTGCTATAATGCAGACATGTGTTGAAATGTCATGTTTTACACCAGTCTAAAGTTCATTTGTTTGTTATAATCTGCAAGGTTCTCTGAGAACGTAAAGGCTATTGGATACATGTTTAGTATTTCTACTTTCTTTTCCCTCATTTTTATCTACTCTGCCTCGTGTTGTCTTCCTGCATCCATTTGTATGTGTGTTCACATGAATTCACATACGTTTACTTATATACTTAGGTGTTTTAGGTATTCTTACAAGAAGTTTGTTTTTTTATCAAAAGAAATCTTAGGCCAATATTTTGTTTCTTTCAGCATGAAAAAGGTTCAAGAACATCTTTTACACTGCTTGTGATGGTAGCATACATTCTCCTGCATGTGGCTTATTCACTTAAAGGTATCTTTGAAATATTGTCTAATTCCTTGCTCTGTACCACAGTGTTCTTTGCTGCTTTATGGAATGAGTAACAGACTCAATATAATAAAAGGAATTAGAATTAAAATCAATTGGCTTTATTCTTCTTTGTCTTTATGGAAAATAATGACATCGAACATGCAATATTGTATCATTATCTCTTTAACAATTCTCATAAATTATGAACATATATTTCATTTATTCCTACCTAACTAATGCCCTTATTACACATTTGTTTGCTTCATTAACGCAATAGTCTTCCTTCTTTTCCTGCTGGAAAAGAACTACTTATGCCACTAAAGAAGAAAGTTTGCTAGTCTATTAAACTTAAATTGGTGAGTAGTTGGGATCCAGACAAAAAATAAGAAAAAGTCTTCCTTTAAAAAAAGAAAAGAGGAAGAAAAATGTAGAAAGTGCAAGAGGGTCAAAGAGTGAAGGGTAGAATATGTATATACATATGTGTGTGTTTATATTTGAAATTAAATTTAAAGAGGAGCGAAACAGCCTGAGAGGACAACAACAAGAGAATTTAATGCACATTCAGTCTTTGAATTGGAGAATCTGTAAGAGCAATTTGCTTCAGAGCCTAAAATATGCATTATTATTACAGGTTTCTGGATGATGAACATGTAAGTGATATATCCACCTACTGCATTTATGATCTTTTAAGGGTATCTGGGGATTCTTTCTCTCTATAAGACAGCCTGAGACTTTGGATTCTACAGAGACTCCACTATGACACAAAGGCAAAGGCACTACTGTAATAGCCTTGGAAGGGCTATGTTTGTTGCTTGTTTCTATTCTTAAAGACAAGTGAGAATCAATTAATAAAATTTCATCAGTCATGCCCAGGCTGCCTTGTCCTTCTGTAAGATGCAGCCTTTCTGAATGAGTTGTGCAACATTTAAAGAATAGAGAACTGATCCTAAGCTGAGGCATCGGAAATATCTTGTTACTATGAGGGACTTTGCACAAATCCTTAAGATTGCAAAGGGCTGTGTTTCACAAGTCAGGCAGTCTCTCCTGTTGATGAATATTGCACTAAAACAGAATAGCCTGAGAAAGACAAATTAAGACATAATTTAAAGTGTGCAGCCCTACGTATTTTGAACTCTTTTGTCAAAACTGCTAGAGTAGATATTCACTGCAAGTATTGCTATCTTATAAATACCTTCCTTCATCCCAGACCACACAAGCACTAAGCAGTTGGTCCAGAGTCCCAAGGAATTATTAGGCAAGCCTGGAAACAGTCCTGTAACCTAAGGCAAACAGTGAGGGAGGAACTCAAACCTGGAAATGATGATTCTCCATGTAATCCAAAAATGTAATTCATACTGGCAGAAAGCTCAAGTCATTGCATTTCTAGCTATTGAAATGGACTGACCTCCAAGTACTGAAAGCAAAACTCACTTCAAGTCCAGAGTTCTTTAAACAGTTTATGAAGGCAGAATTTAAGCACATTCAAAAAATTTGTTTTGAAGAAATAAGTGAATTTAACTAGTTTCAATGACAGGTGAATTTTGCCCCAGATGCAGTCCTTAGGCTTCCAGTAGACCTCACCAAAGTGAAGTCGTGTCTCATTTTAGATAAGCAAGTTGCGTGTGGAGATGTATCACATCTCCAAGTGAGATGTAAGTGAGCAAGTATGTGGAAGTGTATCACATAGTCACTGACTGTGATAGAGTCAGTACATGGGAAGATTCCTTAAAAAAGAAAGACATGGAAAAAAATCTGACACTGCTGACAATGAAGAGAGGAAGTCTTTCATGGAGTATGCTTACTCTCAGGATGTACCTGACTTCACCAGACAGCATTTCTCCATTGAGGAGCAAGTGAGTGTCATGTACAAAAAAAAAAGGCTATGCATACCTTAAGAAGTAGTCGTTATACGTATAGAGGGTGCATGACCTGTTCATGGTATCAATAGTGCTGTGCCTGCAGCCCAGCTGTGCAGGACACAAGTAAGGATGTCTTCAATAAATCCCAGAGTTCAATGTGTATATCATGGTTCACCTGATTTGAACTCAGCAATTGTTCATACTTGTAGGTAACTACCTAAAAGGATAGAGATGAATGTTGCACCAGAACAAGTATTTAACTTTACCTACCTTCTCTGTTGCCAACAGAAATTGCCAACATGGAAAAAAAGTTAATGAGATGATTGAAAATGAAAGGAGTTCAAGACAGAATAGTTAACAGAAAAACTTGTTGCTGAAATTATTTAGAATAGAACATATATTGGGATATCAACTTCTCTCTGAATCTTCTGAGTAAACGGAGTTTCTCTTTTGATATGCAGATTTTAAAATTTTGAAAATTATGGTTCTTTTTGTCTTCTGTGGTTGACACAGATAATGTTCAACTGAGTTTAAGAAGATATAAAACATGTAGAAAGATGAAATAGGAATTTAAAGTGATGACTTGTTTTGAGAACCTAGGAGTTGGTGATTCCTCTAGAAGCGACATGCACTAACTTTGTCTCTCCAGGAGGAAACATTCAATATCGCAACTCCATGCGTATTTAAGATGGAGTAAATGTAGAAACACAATGCTACTGCTGGCTTCTTTACTGGAAAGCAACAACAAGTGGCAAATATTTTGCACTAAATATTTTTAAGATTTTTTTTAACATGAGCATTTTTAATACTTTTGACTGATTTTTCCCTATTTTCTAAAATAAAATAATGTTCTTTTCCCCTGTGTATCTTTACTTCTCCTTTTTCTTTTCCTCGTTTCACATTTAAATAAGAAAATGAGGAGGCTAGGAAGGAAAACCAATGTATGACCCTTTTTTCAATGAAAAAGTTTAGACTTCTGTAAAGTACCTAACACAAATGGAAATACTTTCTTTAATTTTGACTGAAAACTTTTACTGAACTTTCCAACCAGCTTGAATTATATAGTTCATGGGCTATCCAGCATAAGAGCAGGAAAAGTTTGGGTCTGTCTTTTCAGTTCGTAAATATTACCTCCCTGCAATGACAGATCTATGCACTCACACTGAACAACGGTAATTCCAGAATTGGATACTGACAGCACTGCTTGTGCCAATTGTACTACAAACTGTCTAAAGACAAGCTTTTCTACTTCAGAGAGATATTGCACAGCCCAATAAACTTCACTGTGAAGAAACATTTCTAAGATTTCTGATTTCTGAAACTCATTAAAATGTGTCCGTTCTTCATTTAGATCTCATTACTTGAGACAGTGTTCTTCCCCATCACGCTCATTCATAGAGCAAAACAGTCCATTGAGAGACTTTATTAATTGATCTTTACAGTTTACATTATGATACTGAAGGGGAAAAATAAAACAAAATGGATATTTTACTAGTGTATTAAAAAAGAAAAATCCTTTCCCAGAGCAAATGACTGATTAACTCTTCCTCTCTGATCTTCAAATATTTGTACAGAGCTATCTTTTTGGTTTTAGATAGAAGTGAGGTTATAAATATGCAAACGTGAACCACAGAAAGAATTTGTTTTAAAATACATTCCTCCAGAAAGCGTAAGCCACTTGATATCATGGATCACAAAACCAGAGTTTCAGTATGAGAAGTCACAATAATGGCAAATAATATGATGACTTTTTTAATATTATTATTATTTTGAGAACTTGTCTGAACCAAAGCTTGCAGATACTTTGGAAAAACAACACAATCTACCATAGGTAAACTAAACTGAAAATGAAATACTTCATATCAGTTTTTCCAAAAAGAAACCAGTTTTGACAGAATCTTCTTTTTTTTTTCCCTTACGGAGAGCTCAGGGAAAATAGCTTTTCTTCAGAGTTCAGTTACTTCATTTTCTTTGCTGATGAATTCATACAGTTGTTGCCAGAAATTAAAGCAGATTCAACCTTTCCTAGTCTACTTAATCCTCTTAGCTAAGATTTTCTGAAACTGGAGCCTAATGTACGGTTCCTTAACACATGTTAAGATGGCAGAGTTATGTTCTTCTAGGGGATCAGCCCTTTTGAACATAAGGCCATTTATTTAGAATGCTAAATTTTGGGTCTATTTTGGACTCATTATGTGTTCCACTTGAAAGCTTCACTGGCTGCCGAAGTGTTTAGGTGGGAGAGAGTGCTGATGAGCCCCGTGTGGTTTTAAAGAGAGAAGGAGTTTGTTCAGAATTGTCCACACCCATCATTCAGGGAACTGGAGTGAATTAATTTACTTCATCACTGAAGGACAATTAAGATAAGGGTAGGACATTTTACTCGCTGAAATTTCTCATATCTGCATTGCTATCCATTGGCTAAGAAGCCCATGTGAGAGACTGTTGCCAAGGCCAGCTCTCAATCAGAACCTGCTTAGCCCATAAGAGGCTGCTGTGCCTGGTATGGACATAATAGACCCTCTGCTGAAGCAGGGCCTCCTGCCAGCAGAGCCAGCAGGAGAGCTGCTGAACTGGTTGCACCTGGAAGTCACTCTTTCTGCATAGTGCACTCATATCATTCATTAAGTCACTTTCTGTCTCTGTATGAAACTGTATCAGCACATCTGTAACAGCACTAATTTCTGGAAGGAGAGAAAAGATTCTTCTCCTTGGAAATGTGTTGAAAACAGAAGCAGCAGTGCAAAGAGCACAGCCACACAGCAGACAACAGTTTGATTTCATAAACTGGTACATGGGGGAGATTTGTCCTCTGTCACTACAGTTTCATGGTCTTTTAGCAGACCATCAAACAGAAGATGCTGGGAAAGTATCAGACCAATATTATGCTATTAATATTCAGATCTGGTTCAAACAGCAAAAAAGAATGTCTCCCTTAACGTGAGATAAAAGGCAATTTTCTTTGAGGATCTGTGGTTCTAAACAAAGGCAACGTGGAATGGAAGTTTATTAATTTCTTTTCCAAATTAAACAAAAATATTTTCCCATGATGACAAACCTGGGAAGAAGCTGTACCACTTGGTAAACAAGCTTGTATGCTGTGTGCCATTTTTTGGCAATATTTAGACTCTGATCAGGACAGGGGATATTTGCATTTTAGAACAGCAAGATAGATAAAGTAAAATATATGGGCCAGACTTTTTGTCCAGATCCTGATTTCTCTGAACTCTTTATTATGCAGCAAGACTGGCTAAAGTAATTTAGAGGAATGCCAACAGCTCTTATCACCACTTCTTTATTTTTTCTTTACTGGAACCTACCATAAGTTGTAAGTAATGCTCAATCTTCCCCATGCTTACTTTCAATACCATTTTCTCTCTCTGTATGCTTGCATCAACCACCGAGCCCAGCCCACGAAAGTATCCTCCTCATCACTATGTGTTTTTCAGGTGCAAAACGTTTTGTGACACTTTGAATGAACCACACTTTGGAACAGTAGATGATGGTGAGTCATTTATCTGCCTGGTTCTTAGCTGTGATGTCACCTGACTAGGAGATAGAAAAAGACTTCCCTGGCATTTGTGCCTTTTGCATATGCATGTAACCAGGCATTGACATGTCACCCAGACAGAGTTGGGAGGAGATTCAGGTTCAACATATCAGTCTGTCAGGAGGTCTCCACATTCAAATCCCAAAGTGGATGTGTCCTCAAAGCCTCTGTGTACAGATGTTGCAGGATACAAAGGAGCTCAGTCCAACACACAACACGTCTTTTGGAGATAAAAGTCTAGGAAAGAGCCTTACTTAGTAGCAGGTGGTTGCCCTGTAAACGAGCATGATGTCCATAACCTGGTCATTCACTTTGAATTACAGAATATGCATAAGTGAAATTGAAAAACAGCTGCTTTCACACAGTTTGTTCAATGTTATTTTTGATATATGCTGAACAGCCTTGGAATCAAAAGGTCCTGTCCAGAGGAAAAGATCACAGATGGTGAGCTAAGGTACTCTTTTGGTGTTCAAGCTCACATATTTCTGAAGTCGATAGAGTATACAGCTTTTTCAGACAGTTACTTCCAGTGGTGAAGACAAATGCTCCTCAGAACAACATCCAGTCAGCTGTGACTGGAACCCTACGAAATGTTTTGCTCATAAGCTGAATCTTCATGCATGAAAAATAAAACCCTTTAGGGACCAACACTGTTTGATGGTTATTTTAAAAAGCTGAAAATTTGGAAACCAAATTTCGTCTCCATCTTTTTCTCAATCAAGTGCTGCTCAGTACACGCATTAGGATTTTAAACAGTTTTATTTTTTTAGCCTGATGTCCCATGAGTAGTTACCACATGTAAAAAACAGTTTTTGCCAGCAGAAGAAAAGCAGAGAAGCAACAAGGTGCTAAATATGAAACGTCTGTACAGCATCAAACATTACATGGAAACAAAAGAACATTTTTCACAAAAGCTGACAAAACTGAAGTGAGTTTTACTTATTTATTCAGTGTGGGGTTTTTTTTGGTGTTTTGTTTTTGGTTTTGTTTTGTGAAACTCTATATAGACTTTCAGGAAATCCTTTTCTCATTCAGTTTAGGGATTATTTTATTTCATTTTAAACGTAACCCATAAAAATTGTGTTCACATCTAAAAAGTGGCCCTGGATTTTCCTTAAATGTAGTAGCAGCTAGAATGAAATCAAATAGAGTGACTTGTCCTGCTTATGTTTATACATCTTTCCTTCATTATGGAAAAGCAAAAAGAAAATAAGTACTGAAGACAAAAATAATTTGACTGCTTTTTTGGTAGATTAATATCAAAGTTATTTTCAGTTCTCAATGATATGTGTGCAACATCTAGGACTTCTTTCTGCATGGCTTCCAGATTTATGTGCATACTCCTGATTTTGGAGGTATCCTCTCATTTCTAGCACATTCTTTCAACTGTGTCCAGTTAGCTGGTTTATTCTAGGACCACACACTAACTGAGGTTTTTTTATCCACTCAGGTGGGTGGCATCCTTCATGTTCCATACCATTTCTGTACACTTCTCGGAGGTCAGATTATATATTGCTCAGATCTCTGCTTCTAAAATTGAATTATCAAAACCTCAAAGTTTCAGAAGCTACCATAGGCTTCAGAATGTTGGCAGGAAGGTATCTCATGAGACACAGAGTCCAGACCCGCTTTGTTGTGGGCAAAAGTGACATGTAGACAACACCAAGAACTCAGCCATTTTAGCTTTGTTTTGCTTCTGTGACTACACTACCAAGACAGCTCCAGAGTCTTGTTCTTCTGTTCTTATAAAATGTCTTTTTAATCTTTAGATTATTTGCTTCCCAGGCATTATGTACCTATTTTTAGTTCCACTAGCATCACTCTTCAGCTTAAGTAGCCTGTCTTACTTCCTGATGTTTACCCTCCCAAAATATTTATTTGCTGCAATCATATTCTGTCACATTTCATTTTGCCAAGCTAAAAACACCCAGCTGCTTTCATCTCTGGTAGTTCGACGGATTCTCCATTCTCTGGTCTCTGTAGCAGTCCTTCCTTGTGCTTTCTCCCATTCAATTTTGTTCCCATAATCATTCACAGAATCACAGAATGTTAGGGATTGGAAGGGACCTCGAAAGACCATCTAGTCCAATCCCCCTGCCGGAGCAGGATTGCCTAGACCATATCACACAGGAACGCGTCCAGGCGGGTTTTGAATGTCTCCAGAGAAGGAGACTCCACAACCTCTCTGGGCAGCCTGTTCCAGTGTTCAGTCACCCTCACCGTAAAGAAGTTTTTCCTCAAATTTAAGTGGAACCTCCTGTGTTCCAGCTTGCACCCATTGCCCCTTGTCCTGTCAAGGGATGTCACTGAGAAGAGCCTGGCTCCATCCTCATGACACTTGCCCTTTACATATTTATAAACATTAATGAGGTCACCCCTCAGTCTCCTCTTCTCTAAGCTAAAGAGACCCAGCTCCCTCATCCTCTCCTCATAAGGGAGATGTTCCACTCCCTTAATCATCTTCGTGGCTCTGCGCTGGACTCTCTCTAGCAGTTCCCTGTCCTTCTTGAACTGAGGGGCCCAGAACTGGACACAATATTCCAGATGCGGCCTCACCAGGGCAGAGTAGAGGGGGAGGAGAACCTCTCTCGACCTGCTGACCACACCCCTTCTAGTCCACCCCAGGATGCCATTGGCCTTCTTGGCCACAAGGGCACACTGCTGGCTCATGGTCATCCTGTTGTCCACTAGGACCCCAGTGTTTCAGATTCCCAGTGTTTCAGATCAAGTCAGAGTAATACATTTTACAAAGGACATTCTTTCTTTCCTGTATCACCCAGATCTTAGAACTATCCACAGTAAACTGGTAGCTTATAATAATTGGTGAAAGATTGATGCACCCAAGATTATTATCTTCATCCCTATCAGTCCTGATTCTAAAAGCAAAAATTCTTACTACCATTCTCGGAGCACATAGCCTGGCAATTCGCTCTGTTAAATTAATTTGATTGCAATTCCTCCTGTCCTGAAGATGATGCAGTTATTCCTGTATGATATTCTCGTCTTTCTCTATAGTGATAGTGCCTCCCATAATAAGTTAAACTAGAACATTTAATCTGAAACACACAGCCTTGGTTTACAAAACTTTCTGTCATTTTCTTATTTGAGGCAAATTCAGGTTTTACTGAGATAGCTTTAGTAGCACTGAATTGTGGAAACACTTTAGCTAGTGGAAAGAAATCAGTTTTTAAAGGGAAATGGTGATTTGTACATGTTGAAAAACTTGCTTTTTGAGCATATGGAGTTGTTATTTAGACCTACAAATATGTTTAATCCAGACTTTACAGTAAATTGTCTTAAATCAAGAGATTCTTAACCTACAGTTTCCTCAAGAGAAGCTGTGAGAAAAGCAATCTCATTCTCTCTTTTTCTCTTTTATAAAAGAAACAAATATTTTCTCTTTCATGTCCACACACACAACCACTCTCTTAGTTATTCATTACATCCTTAAAAGAGAACTAAAGTTAAGCTATCCTTTGAGGATAACGAAGTGCAAAATTAACTCTGGACTGCATGAAGTGCATACGGCCATGGAGAATTATTTGTGAGCTATTCCCAGTGAAATGTGCATATCTAATTTGATTCCAGTTGTGCTTCTTGAAGAAATAAAGTCTTTAGTGTCATGTCCCTGTTGCATTTTTTCACTATAACCTAAGCCCCACACAACACCAAAATTTTCACCTTAAACTCTCCATTCCCCTTCATCCTCTCCTATTTCTCCCTCACACATGCACTAGGAATATTCAAGAAGACATTACTCAGTTTGAGGTAGTCTTTTCATGGTAATCTCACTGGTTGTGCTATGTTTAGGGGTTCAGTATGATCATGCCTTTCTGGACACCCATGTTTGTATCTTCAAGCCCTCTGAGACTGCAGGGCTGTGATTTATGGCACGTATTTCAGACTCGTGTTTCTTTGTAAGCTTGAAAGCCAGTGAGTTGGGAGTGTCTATTAACTGTTTCAAGAAGACCTGACTTTTATGGTTTTTTAATCTCCTTAAATTAGAGGATGCATCTCAGGGTCATGGATTACCTTGAACATCAACAGTGTTCCTGCATTGGAAGATACCTCTTGTCATGCTCGTTTTTTCTAGTCAAATCGGCTTACTTTGTGGCTAAAATTAGCATCACCAAGTTAACGATAATTGCTTGTGTTTGTTTGCAGTGCTAAGGTTTTCATGAAGAGGATGCAGTTCATTGAACATGCAACTATTTTCTCTAACATCCCAGGTGACACAGAAGTTTCTTTTTTGAGAAAACAAGTCAATACAAAGCCTGTGTCCCAGTACAACCTTTCTCAAGGTGACTCAGATTTGAGAAAAATAACAACATTAATGAAGACCTTTCAACGTTGGCTTCAGATTCTGAGCTTAGACCATACCATGAGGAATAAGTAGTCATATACATGTGGGTATGGTGGTCTGTGAAAGTGTCAGGGTGCGGAGGAAATACCCTTACTGAGAGTGGCAAGAGAAGAATTCTGATTTAATGGTGTTTATCACACATTTTTCTGACAGTTTAAGAGACTGTAAATTAATTTAGTCAATGAAAAGTGGGATCTCATGTGGGAACATTGATATTAACAGAGAGATAGTGAATTCTTGTTTTACACAATAAAATCAAGTAGGGGAAGGAAGGCAGATTGATCAGGATCCATCCATGCCACAATGACTCTGAGTGACTGTGATGGTTGAGACACAATAAAGTATGTCCATCCCTGCACATCCACCTGGATGGCTGCTTAATCTAAAGGTCCATAGTGGGATCTTAAAGGTATCTTTTCTCTTCTGCCCTCTCCTGAGTAATATCAGACTGTTGCGATGTAGCTTAGGAGATATAAAGCAGCTCCTTGTAATGTCAGAAGACACGTCAGAAGATCTTTTTGAATGCTGGATAATCTTTTGCAAAAACAAATGGGCCTTTTTGGTCAATTGTCCAGAATTTATATAAAAAGGTGGAAAATTATTGCAGTCAGACCAGTTAACAACAGCAGACAAGTCTCTGTGATGATGAATGCTGCAGTCAGAAAAAAAAAGGGTAGAAACTAAACGCTCTCTTTCTTTTCTCTAAGACAATATTTGCTTGTTATTTTGACCTCTTCAGAAGCTTTTGTCACATCCTGCAGCCAATGTTTGCAAAATCCTTTGAAGACAGAAAACACTGCAAAAATTGTAAATATTATTAAGTGTAAATTCTGTTGGCTTTCAACTGCATGAATTGATAAAATAATAAAAAAGGAATAGGACCTGAGTATGGCTATGCATTCCAGGAGGAAGTATCATGCTTTTCTGGAACTGAATAGAAAAACACATTTTCAGAGGAAAGTACACGTTTCAGAATATTGTTACTTTCCGGGATCTGTAACATACAATCTGGGCATGCATCTCCTTTTCCCCCTAGCAAGCAAAGTTCAGATGTGAATGGAGCAGACTTTAATCAGACATTTAGGCTTTCAGTAACTACTGAACAAAACCTAACCAATATGAATTGAATGTCAGCATAAGTCACGACCACCTTATCCTAATATCAACTTTAAGAATAAGTACTATTTTTATTCAGGTAAAAATAACCTGTCTAAAATCACTTCCTCCGCCACTTTGTGACTTACTTATTCTTTCTGGAAATACTTTTCAGGAAAGGTATTATCGACAGGGTATATTGCTATATATGTAAATGCGTAAGAAGAAACGACCTAGAAAATGGCACTCCATGTTATAAGGAAACTGAACTTCAAGAATATTTTCATCTTCAAAATTGACTTTGCAGGAGACTCGCATTTGTTGATCGTTTCTCACTTGTGGCAAACAAGGCTGTAATATATCATAAGGGATAAAATAACCCAATAATGCAGCATAGCAGCAAGACAATCAAACTAAAAGGGTAAGATTAATTTCATCTGCATTAGCTCTGTGTACCTAAGATAGGCATCTTGCATTCTTGTATAATCAGAAGACAGAAACAAGCATTTTTGGGACACAGTTTTAGACATTTATTTTATCGTGAGATGATTCTCACACTGAAGTGCCCCTTTCTCTCCTCTAAATATAAAGTCAGCCTACAGTGACTAGCTGGAAGCAGATGTCAGTGCTGTGATAGTTGCACTTACTCATATGAACCCTGACGTAGATGTCTGGCAAGTGGTTGCTATCTCTTCTGAGGTGTGTATGAAGCTATTGCTCTTCACCTTTCACTTATTGCCTTCAGGTGTTTATAGTTGCTCCACAGTAAAGATATAACATGAAGCCATTTGAGCACTCCTCATCCATTTCGGAGAAAATCAAATGAGTCCTTAAATCATCTTCAGCGCCAATCACTTTCACAGCTTCAGTCTCCTGCACATGGAGTCAGATGAAGATTCTGCGGATAGTTCATGTGGCAGATGCACGTGTACAACAGTGTGTGCATGGCAGAGCAATGCAAAAAGGCAGAGGGAAGAGACACCCTGAGCACTGCAAAGATGTAAGTATTCCACAAGCCAGAGGAGAGGAGAGGAGAGGAGAGGAGAGGAGAGGAGAGGAGAGGAGAGGAGAGGAGAGGAGAGGAGAGGAGAGGAGAGGAGAGGAGAGGAGAGGAGAGGAGAGGAGAGGAATAAAGAAGGAGGGAAGGGAGAGAGGGAGGGAGGGAGGGAGGAAGGGAGGGAGGGAGGGAGAGAGGATGGATTTCATAAATCTATCTCTAGTTCAAGGTTTTAGAAAACTAATATCATTCTAATACATCTTTGTGTGACTTTAAAAGTTGCTATATTGTGAGACAACACTATTCATCATAAAAATGTACTAGTCTATCAGCTGAGCTAGTATGACTGACCACATGCACATAATCTTGTTGTCCCTGTTGCATGGTCAAACAAGGACAGCATTTAACAGCATTTAGCAAATAATTCTAAAGAGTGATTAATATATATCTAAATATAGTGAACTCGAGCTTGTTCCATACTTGCTTTTACCTATAGATCCATTCAGTAATTTAGTCTGCATTTACCAGTGAATTTATTGTGGAATGACCTAAGGGCTCTGTTTGGACACTTACTCAAAATTCAAGTGGCCTTAATTCAGTGTAAGTTTGGAAGTGAATCAAGCAAAATCAAAATAAGACCACTTTAATTCTCAGTCAGAGATCCACATGACAGTTTAATGAGATTGAAATAATCCACTTTAAAAATTAATTTAGGATAATTTTGCAAGTGTCTCACCTCTGTATAGACAAGCCCCTAATACTTCTGCAATACTACAGCTCAGATAAAATAAAGCCACAGCTTCAGTCTGTATGAAACAATGCAGAAATTAACTCAAGCATTGACTATGTCTGATCACGTATCTGTGCAGGACCTACTATACTAGAATCTTACTCTTCATTCGCCACAAAAATAGGTGATTAATTAATATATTGGCTGCATGAATACCAAAGTCAGTTATTTAAAATAAATGAATCAGTGTACTGAAAATGCATACTTTTTTATAACTAATGTTCCCATCTTTGCTATCTAAGCAGTGTCGTCTTCTTCTAGGTCTGCGTTTTGAGGATAGGCTGCAGAGTTTATTATTTGTGGATGACTCCCCTGACATTTCTTGTGAGTCAGGATCCCTTTGTACTTTGTTTCTCAAATGATGTAAATGATCTTGAAATTCTCATGTCTCTCTGCACTGGTTAACAGATAGGTATTCACATATCAGTTTATTGTAATCATGCCCTTCATCATTTATCCTTGGTTTGTACGAGCTGTTAAGGATCCTCCACCATCCCCCAACTACTATAACTCAATCTCGTGTTCTGGAATTGCATTTGTACTACTACCTGAAGAGAAAGTAAGGGTTGGATTTGTCCAGTCTAGCTCAATTTAGCAATTATTCAACAGTCTCCTAGGTCACCATAAGCCAGTGATGTTGTTGTTACTTGCAAGTTAACATTGCAAGTTATGTGCTCAAGCTTAACATCCCTTCTGCAGCCAAAGAAAAAAAAAGAACTAGATAGTCTCCTCTTCTTCTTTTGTCCTTCTAGGGCTGTAATGAGAACAAATGGAAGTGACCTTACATTGCGGGACACTCCATATAGTGTTTTAATACAAATTTCATTACACTGAAAGTCTTGCAAGGTATTCATTAGAACATTCATAAAGTCTTTGTGGAGGGCTTAATAGCTAAAACAAGCTATTGAAATTAGCCAATCATTCTGTAATTGAAGTCGCTATGAATCTTTTACTGCAGTAAGGTGAAGTAAGTTGCCTGAGGTACTGGATGTATGTTTTAGTGCTTGGTTATGTACAAAATAAACAAATGAAACTGGTAAAAGTAATGTGTAAGAGCTCACAACTGTTCTTCGGTGTGTTTCTTACAGTCTTGGACCTTCGAGTTCAATCCATATTAGATTCTAGACTGGCGTTTTCTCATTCTTCATGGAGATTTTAATTGAGTCTTCTACCATATGCCACACAAACAAATCAACCATTTCGTACCATGGATAGTATGGAAGTTGTGCTTTTGTATTCTACTCTTAAATTATAGATTTCCTTCTTCTAGCCCTAAAAAGATTATTCACCCCTGGAATAGGTATATTTGTACTAATACCAGTCTTTAAACTTCTTCTGTAATGAGGATGTCGTTGTGGTGGGTGCTATGCAAAGAAACACATACAAAAAATTCTTTTTCTCAGGGAATTTATAGCTAAATCAAATAAATAACATCAGTTCTTACAAAATTGCTTGAATGCCTAAACTTTAGAACCTTGACCCCCAAAAGGAAATTCACGCTAACTTGGGTTTTGTTATGTGCACTAGGATAAATAAGTATCAAAAAAGGTGTTCCAGGAAAATCTAGATGCTTGGCAGATATCTATTATTTTAAATTCACCAATGAATAGTTCTCAGATTTCATTCCTTCTCTGAAAAGCACAACTTCTTTACAGGAAGTTTATTTCTTTTTCAGGTAAGTATGCACAGTGAGCGGGATGCAACACCCTTGAAGGTGTCTATCTCTGCTCATTGACCCGAGAGGAAGCCTAGACAACTATTACATCAGATATCTGCTAGAATTTATCTGCTTTAGCAAGTATTGAAGATCAACAGGGGTGGATCTGTAGAGCTGCTGAGGATCTGGTGTCCACAGCAGGTGTGGTTTTTTCACCTCAGATCAGCTCTGCTGCAGCCCAGTGAGCAGAATGTTCACTTGTTGGATTATACTGGAAGTGTTCCAGAAGCATGTTATACAAAGTAGTTTAATCTGTGGACGATCTAGTTTATGTATTCCACAGTGTGAATCAAAGCATAAAAAGTGAGGAAGAACAGGGAATTTGTTTGAGAAAGGCACTCCTGATCCAAATTAAAACAAACAAACAAATAAACAAACAAGTACACACACCCCCTATGTAAATACACCCTTAATTAAGACTAGAAATAAGATAAATCTTATCCACATATTCATGGTTATTTTTGATTGCAAGACTCTGTACGTCATGATGTTAGTGGTATCGTCTAGACCTTTGCTTACAAATTCAATACTTTATTGTAGAAATGTTTTGATAACTTTTTAAAGTAAAATATTCTTACATCTGATTTTCATATAAATTTTTGCTTGTTTGAATATCTTTGGATGTGTGTATATACATGCATGTGTTTGCCTTAGTGTGGGGATACATGCATACATATATACAGACACGCATGTGTATATACACACACATAAATGTATTCATATATAAGGAAAAGATCCTGTAAATTACAAATAATATACTTTTCTCTGTAAGTATAATGAAGATGAAAGAGGGAAAGGGGAAGCTCCAAAGAGTGCAAAATGGTTCAGGCAGACCATGTATTGTATATTCTGCCAGGGGAAGAACTGGAGCTGCCATTTGTTTAGCAGAGCCATTTGCACCCAGGGCTGTTGATGGCCCTGTGAAAAGACAAGAGGCTCCTCTCCTGGCATGTGTCATCCTACTGTAGCATTAAAGATACTCCCAGAATTTCTTAGAGAGTCTGGAGGCCATCACAATGTCATGAGCTTGTTGCTTACTCCGTGGACGAAGAGGGTTGCAACGTGACCATCTACACAAAAAAGGCGGATGCACTGACTTTCCAAGGGATACAAAACAGTGATACCGTGTTTCTTGCTAGCACAAAGCACCTTCTACTTAATACTAGGCAAATATTTAACAGCTCATTAGAACATCACAATTGGAGAAGGGCATCCTTATCCAAACATGTACTTACATGTTTGGCAGCTTTGACTGAAGTTGCTGTGAATCCAGCAAGTAACTAGCTTGGCCTGGTTAATTAGTCATGCCTTCTCTAGTGTCTTGTCAGTCTTTGGCAATCATGAAAGTCTGGACATAGGCTAAGGCACAGCACAGTGGGAAGGAGGGCTGAAAAAAAAAAAGGATCTTCCATCACAGGTGAAATGATAATTAGTCAGATGTGTATTTCAAGTGGCAGCAGCATCAGAGCAGATTGTACACGGTATCCTGTAATTTTCCATATACTTTTAATTATCTTTTGATTATTAACAGTTCTTGTCCACTCCAAATGCATTTGGCTAGCGTCGAGCTGCTTTTTGCTTTTTCCTTTCCCATTTTTTCCCCTACTTGTTCTAATCTAGACCCAGTTCCAACTGCTAACGCATCAATGTCAGAAACTGCAGTCAAGCACAGCCTGTCCCCAAATCCCAACCTCTATAAACACGATGGCTCATTAATAACTTAAAAAGGATGATGACACTGATACTATTTATAGGGTCCTGCCAGCCAGGACTGCCAAAGTTAAGGAAATTAACAGGGAAAAATTGTCAACTGCTAAACATTAGTGTTTATCAACAGATCAATCAAACTTCAACTACTGTAAATTGTGCTTTTAGCTAAATAAAATGCATCCACAATGACAATTTATTGAATGCCTTATTTTGTTACTCTTGTGCCCTTGTATCAGTTTCAATGAGACGGAGAAAGAAAAAAGAGGGAGACAGAAACTCCTACACTCCCCTTTCCCCCTTCGCTCTCTGACTTCCTCGACACCTGCCAAACCTCCCACAATTGCTGAGCTCTCAGAAGTTACAGCTACATGTTTCACAAAGAGTGGCAAATCAGAACTGCTGAACAAAATTCTCATGAAGTCAATTAAGTGTTAATTAGCTTTGACTGAGGGCACACAAGTCTCCAGCAAGCTGAATAAATGTCAAGGTGACGAGGCTGTATACTAAGTACTGGGTTTACATGAGTGGAGAGCTTATGATTTAAAGGGTTATTTTTTTCCCTTCTTTCATCATTGCTTTCTCTCTCTCTTTTATATCAGAAAGAGACAGAATGCTACAGCAAGAAAGAAGTTTTCCTTCACTTGTTCACAGCCATATTTGCTACAAATTGTTGGATAGGAAATTTGCTGCAAATTGTTGGGTAGTCCTGCTGACAAGAAAGTGATTTATTGTCACGAAAGCAGGCTTTGGAGGGAAATAACAGAAAGAAGGTAGAGAGAGAAAGAAAGTAGAAAAGTATGATATTCAAAGCCAGCTCTGATCTTAATTCATTGTTTGCTGGATCTTCTATTCTGAATGGAATAATTAAATAATTAATAATAACCACTAATAAAAAGAACTAATAAACAATAACTAATTATTTAAATAAATAAATTTATAGGTGATATAAATTATAATTTGGTCAATCTCTGCTAAGAATTTAGCCTGCTGAGGATTGAGAAGACACACAAAAAGAATTAAAACCAACCAACCAACTAAACAAAGAAAAAACTTTGACTCAAAACTGTACTGCGGTCTGGAAGACACTCAGTTAGGAGAAGTGAAAAGCCAGATAGTATATCTGCGCCCATGACATGAAAACTAGGTGTAATATTATTTTTACTAGCTTAAACCTAGGTTGGGGTCTAGAGGCCTCAGTCAAGATCAAGTCCCTAGTCTGGTAGATGCTATAAAAAAGTTCACAAGTCCCTCCTGCTCGGATTTTACATTCTATAGCTGTGATCTTGCAATTAACTTACAGGAGGTCGTTTTCAGCACTGAGCCCATTACATGACTGAGGTTTCAAACAGACGAGCCAGAGGAAAGATGTGAGGAAGGAAACATTACTGCCACGTTTTACAGATTCAGACAGAAAAATTAAATGCTTTGCCCAGGGTCACACAATATATGACACTGATAATGAAAAAGCTGTGAACTCAGGCTTGACTTCGAGTCCAGGCTACTGTTTGCATTGCAACACTGTCCCCACCAGGAAGATTTCTGTAGAGAGCTAATGATATCCCAGTTTGGGTGGCAAACGACGAACTCTCAACCATGACTAACATTTCCAAGAAGATCTTTAAGCTGGAACAGTTAATATTAACGGACCAGAAAATAAAGTTATGGGCACATTTTAGAGGATACAAGAAGCAGACTGACAGATCTCTGTTTATTTCTGCTTTGTGAGACTAAAATGAGGAGGTAAGACCTGCACTTAACTTGGACACTCATTGGATATGCTTGCCTAAACTCAGGGTTTTAGGAGAGGACTTGGTGTTTGGGAAAGACACTTCAAGTTCCTTGCCAAAATCTTTGCCATTCTGCTGACATATCTAAGAAAAGGATAAACCACTTCCTGTAGAAAAGGGAAAGCTTGATAGCAACAGAGGAATCTTAACTTCAGAACAGAGGAAAATTATTTTAGTTTCAGACTTGGATCTAGGAGAATTTTGCTCTGGTCTTGCCCATGCACAGATGGACTCTAATATTTCCAAGGGACATCCTTTGCTTGTCAGTTTTATAAGATCATTTCAGCTTTTTAATCTGGCTACTTCTCACAGGAGTTCCCAGTGTAAAGATTCTGTGAAGTATCTGGCTATCTGGACAGTCATTGGTCTTAGGTCTCATCAGCTTTGGAATAAATTGAGAGAGCTTTCTAGTGAAATTTCGTGAGATACAGGCTTATCAGCAGTATCAGAAAATGAGAAAAGAAGACAGACCATCATCTCAGTGACCTGTTTTATTCTGTCTTGTGATTTGAAAGAATTGTGAGATATATAAAAGAAGACAAAGTAAAAATATGTCTCGTTCTGGCTGGCAGAGACAATAGACTGCCTAGAAGAAGAAGTAGATATCCGTTGAAACTGAATGCCAGCACATTATTGACTAATCAACATGAAAACACTATTCATAAATGGACTGGAACTCCTCGACACAGGATATCACTGAGCCAAAAGATACCGTGAATATCAAGAAGGATCAAGAAAAGTCTGTGGACATGAAGAGAAAATCTCAGTGAAATATCTCAAAAGAAATATTTAATTTCACAGTATGACTGTTGGTATAGATTTGTAGGTTTGGGCTGGATTTTTTTTTTGGTAAATAACTGGGAGGGAATATTCTGCACCTGTTTCTATTGACCAGAGCTGGAGATAGGTTACTGGATGAGACAAACACATCTGTTACAAGATGGCAGTTATAATACTTTTCTGCAGATTTATTTGTTCTTTGTACATATGGACACCAGAAGTCTACAAAAGTCGTCTTTATCTTTGTTTTGTAAAATATTTACTACAGTTTGTGTTTTTCAGCTTGAAAATAACAGACATGTTGTGGATGAATGCTATGGTTACTGATTCTGACAGTAGAGTTGCTCAGCAAATTTGAACGGGGGAAAAGTTGCCCACATAGTGTCTAATAAAGAACCTGAATTACTGCAGCGCATAAGTAAAGGTAGCCTCCACCACTGTCCTTCAGATCAGTAATATGTCTTGATCCAGCAGCCTTCTGAGAGTGGTGCGTGGGCATAGCTATACCTTGGCTGTTCCATGGTAAGCTTCTCTTTGGAACCAAGTATACTGGAAAGTAAGATAATGTATACTTACAACTCCAGTTCATGTCCAGTTACTGATTAGAACTTGTCATGGCATCTTGTCGTGGAGCTGATTTTAATTATTTGGGTGTGTTTCTACTTCCTTATCACAGTCATGAATGTTAATGAGGATGGACTGTTTTCCAGGCTTTCTAGATGATGATTCTTATTTTTTCTCCCCTGTTCTTCCCTTGTTGACACTGCTTTACAAACTAATATGAATAACTGTTATAAAATTTTTGGATTAGGAGTAGGAGATGCTTTATAGTATTCCTGTCAGGAATATCACAAAGAGCAGGTTGCCTACATCTTCTGGGTTGTGCAGTTGAATATACAAGTAATGCTCCTACAAAAGAGATCAACATTTAGATTTCAAAGTGGTTAGAGCCTTTTTCTTCCTAAGGTACATCTTTCCAGCAAGGCATAGGAGCTCTCAAGTAGGTGTAAATTACATTTATGGCCATGACTGTAAGGTTCATTGACATGGTTAGAGCAGTATAAAGTAGTCTCAGTGAAAATGACAATCAGGCCCTGAGGCTTAGACAGATGGATGGACAAAACAATATCTGTGTAGTTTTATGCTACCTTTGCAAAAAGAAGTCACCAGTTCAAAATAAAAATAAAAATAAAATAATACATTGCAAAATAAATTGATCTATTATGGAATAAATCCCAGAAACCATGACACAAACAAAAAATAAAAACAAACAAGAAAAGGACTTACTGTTCTCCCCCTGCATGTTGGTGAGTGAATATAAATCTGACAGAAATCAGATAGGATAGCTGAGTTCCAGCTTTGACTCAAACAGGGCTCTCCTGTATGATACTGGTTAAATCACTTCTCATACACACATCCTCATTCCTAGAGCCTTGGTTTGCCCAGCTATAATATTGAGATGATGGCCTATATTTTTACTATAAAACACTTTAACTCTGTGCATAAAATGTGCTATATGAAGGCTTTTGACTATTATAAGAACATTCATCTATTCATTCCTCTTATAAAATATAGGTCTGAACCGTTGGACTGATCTCACTTCTGTAACAGAAATGTTACAGAGGATTCTGCATCTCACTATTTCACCTTACAAATTAATACATGTGCAATCTCTTCAGTGTCTTCTATTCCTAAATCACAACGTATGTAAGTCAACTACCTTCTTCTATTATGTGAGCTCTGAAATGAAGGAGCACAGTATTAATGCTTCTAACTCTGCTTCTGTTTTGAAAAAGTGCACTCGGCTGTATGGTCAGGACTACAGTTGGAGGTATTTAAAGCCATGCATCCTGTTTTGAAGGCATATATTTATATGAATACATTAACATATACTTCAGAGTTCATCTATCGTTAGATTTCAGTCGCAATTTTTAACTACAGAATCTAACAACTTTTAATAGCATTTAATTATCTACGTAATACATCTCTACCTTCTAAAAATAACTTTTAAGGGTGTAAAAATGTAGTCTTTCTTTGAAAAGGACAGTGGAAATTTTAAAGCACAGTGGGTTTTTTTCAAAAGAATTCCTGTGGTGTCACAATAAACACGGTGACTTGAAAATGAAACTCAGCACTCATTTATGAAAAGAAAAATAGTTAAAATTACTATTTCTTTCACTTAGTTTGGGACAATGACTTTGCTCTATGATGCTAAAATGGCTGGACTGTCATCTAGTGACAATATGTTCACAGCTATGTTGTTATACCACAGAGAAAGTACAAGAGCATTTTCCTGGTGATACTTATAATGAAAATAAATTTAATTTCATCAAGCTATATCCAGGGTCTGTATTTGAAAGTACTTACAGCGTTTCTTAAATCCTCATCACTCAGCCAACTGAGATGCATCATTCTTAGAGAAAACTCATCTCCTGGTGGATCCTGGTGCATTAAGTTTGTGCAGAAAGAATTCTGCTGCAGTGCACTGACGAAAAAAAAAAAAAAAAAAGAGCTCATTGGCAGTAAGTGTTTGTCAGCACTCACGAAACTTTCCGCTTGCTCTTTCCATAGCTGCACAGGGTTTGGTTGATTGCTTCAGCCATTAATTTGATCCCAAGAACCGTCTTTGCTTGCTATTCTACATCCTTCCTGGCTGCTATTTACTGATGTCATTTGTGCCAGTTGATGAAATTAGAATGTGATAAGTCAGGAGTTTTTGACGATGTAGAAAAATGTTGAACACTAGGAATTATTATGACAAACCTATTATACTTGAAATGGTTTCTAAATTAGGACACTGGTGCAGGCCAAATCTTTTACTGTCCTTCAAGTTCTTGTCAGCCAAATGCTTTCTGTGATACTGAAAGGAGTATGCTGAAGATACGCTGAACAACATGCTGAAAAGAAGGCACTTAGCTTAAATACTTATCACATTCTCTTTACTCAAATCTACAGTCAAGTATTTCCTTGACTTCTTGTCCTAGAAAGTTCCTTAAGGGATGGGAATGATAACAGTGTTTTTCCTCAGTTCATTACTGGGTGCTCTGCTGTGTCTTACTACTTACACTCTTGCAGCCAAAGAAAACAAGCTTTGGAGCTAGAGATTGTCATAGTCTCCTCCAGTCTGCCTTCATCCTAACTTCTCTGGCAGACCAGTCTCTACTGCATGTCAACAAAGGCACACCTAAAATAACTCCAAGCAACATAGCTACCCAGGTGAAAGCTCCTGTGGTTACTTACTGCATGTGGTAGAACTTTCCAATTTCAGTGTTTTCCTACTCTAACCTACAGCAGCTGGTGGTATAAGCAAGTGTCTCTTCCCTGGCACTATTACCTGGACTCAAACAGTATGGCAAATGAGTCCCTACTGACTGCTGTGATGGGAGACAGGAGCTCCTCAAATAGAAGGAAGACAATTCCCCTAGACAAGAAGTAGAAACCTGATGCAAGCAGACTTATGTTGCCTTGGAACAAAAATAAGGCAAATTATGGCATAGTGGAGTAAGTGCAGTAGGAGAAAGGCAAATGTGGGTATTGCTGAGTGCTGCAGGAATACTGAACCACGGGTGTTTCCTGAGAATTAAATTTGATATTACATTTCTTCCAGTGTCAAAGAGAGTTAATAGACAGCTTTCCTGTTCTTTTCTATGATTACTTGTTTGCTCCTGCATTTGTATGAAAGGTCAGGATGTGACAATATACAGAACTGTGAAATAAACAGGAGAGGTACAGGATTAAAAAAATATGGCCTTCAAAAACAATTTTCCTTTTCACTGGTCTGGTGTACAGTAAAGCCCTAAAACCACACCCATATAGATATATGTATATGTATATGGCCTCTCATATCTGAATATAGATATATTTTTATATACATACATGCACGTACATATCTATGGTTATATAGCAAACCCTTGCATGTGCACTGCAGAGAGAATTAATACATTAAAGCAAAATGCTCAGAAACCCAAGAGGCTTCTATTGCTTCTTTAGCCATAGACCAGGGCTTGGTTCCAAACCATCAACAGCAACTGCATCATGCAGAAAAACTTTAAACCTGTATTTGCACCAAATGGGTTACGTTTCTAATGCTGTAGACCTTATACTGTAGACCTTATGCTGTGCCATGCTGCGTCCATTTTGGACCTTGTCCTTAGCAGTTCTTCCAATCCTGAAGCCTTATAGGAATTTGGTTGGATGTTAGCATGCCCATAGGTCCAGCAGTTTCTCTCTATCAAAGAATAAAAAAAAAAAAACAAACCACACCACCAAAAATGCAGTCCCATAGTACAAATCAGGGGATGGAAACCTGATTTTTTAAGTTTCTGCTCATGTTGCTGTTTCAGCCTATTTCCATGTTCTCAAAAGAAGTTACCACTTCTTCATTACAGTTCTTTAACTACTTTTGTAAAAAATGCTGGTTTAGAAAATAAACACAGAAAAAATTTACTTTTGAGGAGAGATTGATACATTTTTTAAACCAGACCTCATCACAGCACCAGATTAGAGTGTAGAAAAAAAAACAGGTCAATAAGCAGAACCAGGGAACAAGTTTCTGGGGGAAGGCAGGAGCAGGAATCTTCTCAGCTGGATTTGCTGCTGTAATGTGGACCACAATGAAGGTAAGTCTCAGACCAGGTCCTCACCCCAACCTCAAACCCAAATACATTGCCTCTCTCTTTTCTATTCCTCTGTGACTGAAAATATTTTTGAGTGTGTTGATTTCATAGTTGCAGATCATTTTATTTTTTTAGGATTAGAAGTTGCTACGTAAACAGAGTAAGAATGGCTATTTGGTAACAAGGACCAGTATACCAGAACAAACAAATGGCCCGTTCTACCCAGTATCTGGTCTCCGGAGTCTGCAGTGGGAGGCATAAAATCCCCATATTGTAACTAATTATGCAGTAATATACCATGGGAGATTGTTCCCAGCTGCCTGTATTAATAACTCGTCTGAAACCTGGACATACAGAAAATCTCAAGAGAAAACTTCATTCTCTCAAGATTTCCAGTCTTAAGAAGTTTTACTAAAGTTCTGAGAAAGAGAAAAAATTTGACTGCATTTATTTTTACTCCCAAGACTGTCCAAAAACATTGAGGATCTCTCCTTGCAAGCTCACACAGTTGTGATTCTCACTGGCGGGTTTTGGTTTTAAGACAGGTTTGATTTTTTCTGCAGAAAGTATAAAAGTTATCAGCCACCCTTTTAGCTATGTTCTCTGCGTGCCATTCATTGCACTGAAACTTATTGAAAATTTTGTCAACAATCAGCTTTATAAAAGCTTTGCACATTGTCTGCATAAAAGCCCTATTTTGATGAGAAAATGACTATTAATGAGAACATGTTCTTTTCTGGCATCAGACTCGAAAAGACACAGGTCATAAATCTCTTTGATCTTCTTGCAAAAAGCTAGAATCAAGGAAAGAAGCAAGTTCATTCTTTCCCCCCCACTTCTTTTTTTCAAAGCTCCTGATTGAAACAATTCCGTTTAGTAATCTGTAATTTATCATGCTTGCTTCCTCCCACCCCCCTTTCCTTCTCCCTGTACTTTTGTTTGGTTTTGATTCTTTATTTCAATGTACCAGAAAATCTTTCCAGACTGTCCTATTTATTTATTTCCCTTGGTTTCACAGGGGCAGAAGAGGAGAATTTTTCAAGGGGGATGGTGGGGAGAACATTGGGGTGTTTTTGGTTTAGGGGTTTTTTTTTTAGAAAGTATTTGTTGAGAGAGGAGGGGAAAAAGCAAAAGAAACTATAAAAATGAAATGTGAAAAAGAATAATCCTAATATTCTAGTTCAGTCAATGAACTGCTGCCTTTCATAGATGTGTCAATACTGCCATCTCTTGCCTCTTCAACAACCTGGGCAGGAAACTGCAGTTTAATGAAAACTGGAGAATGAACACACACTCACATACACACACAGAGAAAAGAGCTAAGTTTTCCAAGAGAGGTGAGTGAATTTTCCCTGGTACATTTTGCTGTGTTTTAAGAGGATTTTTTTCTTAATTTTCTTCTTTCTGTTGCTGTGTAGCTTCATGTGCACCTTAAATAGCACAGCTGCAGCAACTAAGACCTCAGCTAGTGATTTAAGATTGCAATGTAAGTTAACTCTAGCCATTCTGAGGAAGAGAAAAAAATCTATGTTATAATCAAATAATGATCAAATTAAGCTTGTATGTCTCCCCTGCTCTGATGACAACATGAAGGTATGTAAATACACATGAAATATATAGTTGTATATATTTTTAATAAATGTCAACTGCAATCTGAGCATTTTAACAGGAAGTCTTAAAATAGGTAACACTTCTACTGAAATAATTTCCAGAAATTGTGGGCATGCATGTATATCTGCAGTTATGACAGTGATTCGGTTTGATAGGTCATGAAACATCATGCCACATAAATGCAGTGGCCAGTACTTTGGACCTTATGACTATGATCTATGTCAGGATTACTGTTTCACAGAGGTAAACTCACAAGAACTGCATAGTCATTTACCAGTGAGCAATTTCGTTTTCTAGGCTGGTGCAAACTACATACCAAACTTAAATGTCCAGCTCTTCAATTCTAATACCTTCACAAAAAGGTGCTATTTTCTCTTGTTAATTGTTATGCAGTGGTAATAGTTATACCAGACATATGTAGTCTTCTGAAGTGAAAATCAATGAAAGTTTCATACTTAAAGTAAAAATTGATTTCTTAAGTTAGATGGGACAATTTCTGGGGTTTAAAAACATATCACCATTCAGGTGATAAAAAGGAAGACTGACACTGATATTTTTCTTTTATTATTGCATTTACTGTTTGGTCCAACACCTGGGTTTTGGTTGGGTCATTACAAGTCTTCCTGTGTTTACCTAAACAGGAGCAATTGTGCTCCTATCCTTTGATGGCAGGTTATTATTCAGTTTGTTCTGAAGCTTAAAATATATCCCAGTCAGAGATGTGACAATGGAAAGGCATATGATGACATTGTAGAGTTATGGGTAAAGATTACAGTCCTCCAGGTTTCTCACAGATCCACAATGTCGCTTAGCAAGCACTGTCCACGTCTGGTGCATTAGTCTAGCCCTGCAGTGCTACCAAGGCCAAATCCAGGAACAGTATTTTATTATTCTCTTTCAACACTTGTTAATTTTTGTAGTTCTAGCTGAGCATGTTTATGGTGTGTATGTATGTGCACATGTGTATGAACTGTATGAATTAAGAGGCAAAAGCACTAAACCTGGCAGTTGTCTTTATTGCAGGGCAAGTGCTTTATCAACAAACCACAGGTGTGCAGCACTAAAGCAGATAAAAACATATAGGACCTGAGATGACAGTCCTGTGTTCAAAATACATTAATCACCCAAGGTAAATTTGTGCATCCGTTATACACTGTAGGTGTTTCACTTGCTGTGTTCCAAAGACATTAAAACAGATCAAAATCTTTTATTTTTTCAATGTAGTTGGTCCAAGAAGTACACAAGACATTTTCCTGCTCGGTATGACTCCTTGATCTGTCACATCTGCTCCACTTGCTCCTGTGTGGTCACACCACTCTTTTGCAAAATGCACAGGTGTGGAGAATACAACAGGGCTCTGTTGTGTTCCCAAGGGCCAAAGTCCATGGTGTCTAAACCAGAAAAAGTCTCAGTTTTGTCAGTAAGTTGTGCAGTTCAATTAGCTTGCTGAAAACTTTCCCATAATTATGATTTTCGGTCAATGGACTTCTGTTTCATTTACGGTCTATCAGTACTTTTGAGCCCTCAGAGATTAAATACAACCAGATAAGTTTCAGACATCTTCAAAGTCAAATAATTCCTACTGAAAATAATAGTCTTCTGATCCTTATTGATCAATTTGGGTGAATGCTAGAGGACAACTCTATTACTAGCCATAGAAAACTGAACTCTTATATAAGAATAATGATATCAGCTCCTGATTTCATCTATTGTGGGAGGAACAACCTTGATTCTGCTGTCAGTGCTCAGCAGATTTTGGCTGAAAAAGAACACAGGACACTATTAAGCCAAGTGGTGACATTTGTGCTTCCTGATCAATGGGAAAGTGGTGAATTACCCACTGAACTAAGCTAAGCCTTGTACATCGACTTAAAAATTTTTATAGCTAAAAGTATTTTTTCAAGGTTTTAGGTGCAAGATAAATAGTTGAAAGAATTTTCTGTACAGTTTATCATCAGCTATAGGGAATGCTTTATTCCCTCTCTCCAGCACTTTGACCTCATCTGTTCTTTTTGGCTCCACTGGCTTAATTATTTCACCTCCAGCAAGAAATACATATAAAGAAGTCAAAAGCTTAGGCTTACATATCATCTTGCCCATCAACAAAATGCAGCATCTCCTTAAACACAACCAAGGCACTTCCTACCACATACTACAACCTCCTCCAGTATTTGGAGTTATACTGTGCTTTCTTCAGTACAGTATTTTTAACTGAGAAAACCCTTCCCTTATCTGATCCAGATTTGTTAATTTTCCTTTTTTTTTTTCCCTCCCCTTCCCCACCCTTTAGCACCCTCTATTGATTTTATGTCATGAACAATCTTATGATGACAATACTGACTAATATCCTAAACTTACCCCGGATACTTACAAGCATTTTATCATAAATATATACAAGTACTCATGTTAGAGTTTATGAAGGAAGATTCAGGTAAAACACACAGAAGTCAGATGTCTGGGGCCAGAAGTTTTGGGAAACGCCTTATTTGATACAGAGTAGATCACCAGAGTCAGTGGAGAATATCTTATTTTCATTAAGAAAATGTTGTCTCAACCTCATAGCTGCTTCTTCCTACTGTGGAATATCAGACAACCAAAACAGTTAAAAGGAGAGACTAAAGCAGGTGGAATGACCTTTGAAATCTCTGCATTGGCTTGTGGACCTGGGTGATTTGCTCAGAGGTACATCTGCATCTTCTTACAGGGTATAGAGGGTACTTACCTGCAAAAGTGTTAGGAACAGGGAATATCTCCTTGAGACGATTAACAGCTCTTAGTGTGGTGAATATCCTGACTACCAATAACATAGGATGGCATATACCAGATAGAAGCTATCCTTTGCATTTTGTTTGTGTGTGTGACTGTGTGTGTGTGTAAACATATACACTGTTAGATGTTAGGTACATATAACATCAGGATCATAAAGAGATAAATCTCAGGTGGCCACTAAAACAATTTAAAAAATAATTCCTTTATAACAAGTAACAAATTTAACTTTCTTCCCCATATTAGTCTGATATTCATTATCCATATTTGGTTTTCTTTTAGAGAAATGTAGATTCAACTCAAGCCAACGATTCACTAAAATTTCCTAATGTTCTTAAGGATGTTTCATTACAAAACTTGAAAAAGCTTCCTTAATCTTACCAAACTCCTCTGTTTTATCTTCTACCCATAAATTACATTCCTATCTGAAGCAGCATCGGTAAGATATGTTATGAATTCTTTTACAGGTAATTCATTCCTTTCTTTTCAGTGCCTTTGTATGATTTTTTTTTAGTAGTCATTAGACTTCTGGCTACCCACTTGAGAAGTTTCTTAAGAATCCCTTTAAAATCAGAAGTTTCAGAGTGTATAATGACCAATTTACTTTTTCCTTCCTTTTCACTTTTCTTTCATGAGGGTTGCTGTTTCCTTCCTGAATCAATCAAGTTCCTTTTAATCTCTGAACATATGCTAACAGTCTAACTGGACATCACAATGGCTCCAGCACTTGCCACTATCACTCAAGCCAAGTGTGTCCTTATAGACTAGTGCTGAGTATCCCAACCAGCGAAAACATACGAATGCACAAGAGATTTACTGATGTGGAGGATTTGCAAATACGATTTTAAAAGTTTGAAGAAAATTATTTTTTTCTGGTAAATTTTTTTCATTTTCAGTTATGTTTTGAAAGGCAACCAGGTAAGGGCAGACAAGGTTTTTATTAAATGGGTTACTTTTAACAGCATAAACTGAAAGAAAGCTTTTATGGGAAGGAGATTTCTTTGGTCTGCTTAACACTGAGATTCTTTACTATTTTTTTTTAATGTAATGGCTAGAAACAGGAATTTTGGCTCAGTTGATAATAATTATGAATAAAGTGTGGTATTCCCTTCCTTCTCTAATTGCTCAAGATTGTAAGCAAAGCTCTTCACTGTTAAGGCAGAGGAAGAGTGTTTTGTGTTATTAGCAGAGGAGAGAGTTAAGTGTCCTCCAAAGGTCAGCTGGGCCAGATCCACAGGCCCATTCAAGCTGATAGCACTTGTCACACTGGCGACTTCAGGATTAAGATCGTTTATATCTATGCTAGCCAGGTTCATAAGTGTCCTTATTTCTACTTTTTTTCCCTTTTTTTTTTTTTCTGTTTTTTTTTTTTTTTTCCTTCAGACCACATGTTCAGGTCTGCTCCTCTGTGACACATGAGGTATACGGGGCATTTTTGAGATCTCTTCTAAGACACAGAGAGAAGTCATTACTACCTGATACCATCTAAAATATGTTTCTCTTTCACAGGAATTCCAAGGTGCAGTTTTCTCTGGTTCTTGTAGCTCATCCCCTGGCATTTTACTTTAGCACACAATGTTTGTCCCTCAACCTTGCTTTCCTTTCTGTTTCACCACTGCTCAAGAAAATCCTCCAGCTTTGTATTCTTTTTTGTTAAGTCATTTCAACTATACTAAGGTTGCTTTTCATGTGGCAACTGGAAAACATTTGTTTCTTTCAAGTGGTAGCACAAGATACGCTATAAAGCTAAGCAGTCTCAAGGAGCTTTTCATATTTCCACACAGTTATACACAGAATTTTATAAATATAAATATATACATAGCTGTGTATATATTTTTATATATGTATATACCCTGTCTCTTTAACAAGAGAGGTTTTGTAATGATTTAATGATGGGTGTTGATGGTTAGAGGCTGCTTCTTTCTCCCTTAACAGTATGAATAAAGCAATAGGGCATCTGTGAAATACGGATCTGTAAATCTCAAAACAACAAGGGTAGTTTGTGTGTTTCCTTTTGCCCAGAATCTCCCATTTGTGTTAAGCGAATGTTTTATTTATTTGCTTGTGTATTGTTTCTGATTCTTTGGGATATTGGTCGGATTTCTTTGTGTGTCTTACTGTTTTGTTCGAGACAATGGATGGCTGAATGAATTCAGGTACAATAAGAGCCTGTTCCACTCTAACATGTATCTGAGACATGATCTTGACCCAAACTGGTCATTCATGAAGGTTCACAAAAATTGCACTCTTTACTACTTCAATTTTTGAATTCCTGTTGATTTAAGAAGCAGGAAGTAGTAGTGGGATTCTCAAGAGACAGCTCTGCTCCTGAGACATTTTCAGACCAAATTTTCAGGCTCAAGAGATTCTATTAGCTCAGGTAAACTCTGAATAAACATACTTTGGGTGTTTATCAACGTTTATCTGAACCAGAAGTACAAGAAAGTTCACTCACCATTTGACTAATCATGATGGCATATGAAATCAGCATCCTTTTCAAAGACTGGAGAAAGACATGACTTGAAACCCTTGCTGTATTAGATTTTACTGCTGAATAAAATATACAAGGAAAATACGGTACAAAAGAAAGGACATGTGATTAAGTGAGAGGGAAATACAGAGAGTTTTCCAGGAGAATATCCAAGTTGATGTTATATGTATAAGTAAACAGAGACACAAATCATTGCATTTTTTCCTGTCCCCACCGTCAATGAAAATCTTATTCATATCCCACAAGAATGACTGGTTTGATAGCACAACAACTAACATGCTATAATGAAGTAATCTTGAGCTAATAAATAACAACTCCTACACTCTAACCTCAGCTTTTAAGGTCAGCAGCTCCCCATTGATAGTAGCAAAATTACTTAACTGTCTTGTGTTTATGCTTTGGGACAGTTTAGGACAAGAATGTATTGGAAATCATTTATGTCCATTTTGATTTCCACACAGCATTTCTGCAGCCACTGCAATGGGAGAGTCTGTAACAATAAATTCCTGCATCTTCTATGCAAACAGGGGATCTTCAACCAAAAAATGAATCTGATATCTAGGCTTACAGCCACGTAAAAGATCAAGTGGCAGGGAGTAAAGATGCCCTGGGTGAGAACCTGGACAGAGCAGTAGGTGCTTCACATGAAAAGCCAGAAGGATCTTTCCCTCTCCCACTAAGTCACCAGTGAACTTGTGTAGGTGTGGGGTCTCGTCAAATCTGCAGTAGGTTATAACTGCTCAAAGGGTCCCCATGGACTCCCAAAGAAACGGGCAAGACAACATTGAGATATCTGCTCCTTCCTGAACACTCAGTGCAATTCTCTTGTACTGCTAATGAGAGAAACACGTTTTGTACAGACTTGTTTTGCGAAGTGGTTCTTTGATTCAATTTATACATGTTCCTGGAAAGATTAATCATAAATTTAAATGCCTGTGAGGCTGCAGTTCTGGAAAGGAGTGTAGTTAATGTTCTGGACAAAGCAAAATCTCAGGCCTGATGCATTTAACAGAGACTGTTTATTCTATAAAGGAGGGAGAATATTAAATGCTACATGTACCTTAAGTACCTTGAACCCATGTCCTATTTTTTTTTTTTTGGTTAAAATCCTAAAACCACCTGAATTTAGCATATGGAACCCCAAAATAACAGCTGGCTGAGTTTCTAGAAAAGTTATTTTAATCAAAGATATAATAGATCCTTGCTCTAACTGTTCCTTCACAGTGGACTTGGTGAATATTTAGTCATTCATTGGTAAACCAGAAGCAATAGTACTTGCCATCATTGTAAGAATGTATAATAATGAAGAAGTTAACGTCTGTTGCCAAATTTCACCAGTATGTAGCTGTTACCGGTAGAAGGGATAAACGGGGGATCTTACACACCATTTTGACTGGAATGAAGCTCTGATCTGACTGCAGCAATAGGGAAGCTAATTCTTCACTTCTGTTTCTGCCTGAAGAAGTTTCTGTAGAAAGAGGGTCACTCTGAGTTCATATTACCCTTTTTATAGTGCCACCAGCTATCTCCCAAACCCACAGGGCCAAGGCCTGTGCATGACGGTGTTACTGCAGTCATTGCAAAGGGGTGATGCTGACAGAGTAATGTGTTTTGTTGATCCAAGCATAGACTTCCTTTGGACAGAGGATTTTTTTTTTTCTGCAACTTCCCTGGCCAAGGGGGTTAACAAGCCACAGATGATGAAATCCTTTGAACATGAAGTGCAAAACAGTGTATTTAAATATCATGAATAACAAACACAAGAGTAAATACTCTTCCTTTCTCTTTCCACTTTCTGTGTGCTCAACTTGCAAGTCATTTGATCTGGTACCACAGCTCATTAAAACAAATAAAAAAAAGAATCTACACTTAAAAAAGAAAAAAAAAAAGACCCCAAATAATTGCTTTCTATTTTGTGTCATGTTTTAATTAAAGATAGCAGCATTACAATCTACAATATATCTGGAAATTATTAGAAACCTTTTCCAGAGGCAAAAAGGATCAATACCTCTTTGTCTCAGTGGCATAAAACATCTCTCTGTTACTTTCCTGCTGGCAAGAGAGAAAGAGGAAAGAGCCTAAGATGGGAATAATAGCAGCACCAAAGGGGAGAGCCATGTGCCAGGTAAAATAAGCATGCTTTTTCCTTTGTTTTTATTTGTAAAAGTAAGCACAGTGGTTTGCATTATCTGCTTCCATCCCTGCAGTATGTTTTGTTGCCTTTGTGTCAGGGGCAGGAGACAGCACATGGAGCTACTGAGTGAAACCATTGAAGAAGGGAAATGTGACTGAGGGTTAAATGAGGAACCTGGGAGTCAAGTCCTGTCTTTCCTTCCTGATTTCACCATGAATCTGCTGTGTAACACTGTTCAGCTTACTTGGAGCTGAGAAGATGCAGGTCTTGCACCTTGCACAATGGTGATCATGTCCTCCAGAGAGTAATTTCTTGTTGACAGTCCCTGCCCGCACAGACTGACTTTGGCTTTCATCTTGTTTCTTTCTGAAGGGCAGTCTGAAAGTGGTGGCACTTGAGGCTGGCTGTGCCTCATGTGACAGAGTTTACAGGCATAGTCCATCCCTCTGCCTCTCATAACCCAAATGCACCACAGGTGGGTTTCATCTGAGTCATCTAGTTTTCTTCAATTGTCAGTGGAGAGGAATAGGCACTTCTCTAAGATTGCAAATAAACCATGACCTAAAAGTCACTGATTTTTCCTCATTTTATTAAAAGAAGACAGTGATGATCTCAGTTGTCCACATTATAAAGATCTGGAGTCAGGTAGCATTAAACTGTACCTCAGTTTCCCCGTATATAATGGGGAATGTCATAGTGGCACAACAATGAATAACATCATATCTAATCAGCTAGCTGTCGCTGTCTTCTTCATGTGAGTGGGTTGTAGCCTGCTTGGGCAGAAGAAACTATGTGAACACACAGCAAAAGGGAAATGTTATCCCCATTTTGTCTGCTGTCCCTTTCCATTTTCTTTACTGAAGTCATTGCATTTCTTGTCTCTGTTGGCTGCAAGGCAAGGAGCAGATGGGGTTGAACTAGCTACACTCCCTGGCATTGCTCCCAACAACATGGGTGTATTTCTGAACTGAAATGCAATTGAAAATAACAATTGTTTCTAAAGTTGTTAACTTGTAGAAAGCTCCCACCAAACCCATGAGTGAGTGGCTTAAGGAGCAGCAGATCATTCATTTATTCACAGATTTTAAGAGCAGAGGGTGCATTTTGACTGTCAAGTCTGGTGTCCAAAATAATGCCATTTACCTTCCTTCACATTTATCCAGCTACCCTTCAACTGGAACACATGTTTCGGAAGAAATCAAACCAGACCCCCAAATTCTTCTCTTCAAGGCTGCTCAGATGACACTGTTGAAGAGTTTCTGTTATTAATTAGCATTCCAATGAAAAATATAACACCAAAAGGTTTCAAAAAGATTTATCAACAAATAAATTCACTGAAGCATCTGACCTTGCTGTTGTGGAGTTAGTTACCCTTCCCTCTGAAACACCCCTGGAACTCAAGGCTTCAGGAAATTTCTCCCCCAGACTCAGCTTCCTGGAGAATTTTCTGTCCCCTCTCATTTGTTGGGTGTGATAGGATAATAGCAGCAATCCTGTCCTTATTGTCTGTATCTGCAGATGAACAGTGCTGTATAAGTGTAAAGTGTTATTATTATTGTAAGGAAATAATAATACTAATAAAACAAAATTAATTGAAGTCTTGTCTTCAGATGGTTATTTTAGCAATCCAGAAATCTAAAGCCCATGAAATAGACAATTAAGAGGGGTTAGATACTTAATATCAGTCTTTGTGTTTTGGTAGAATTTTGCAATAACGCAGCTGCTATAATAATACGGATTTTTATTTCTCCTTACAGAAAGGAAGCAGTTGTGTTTTCAGAGAAGCCTTGAAGTCCTGCTGCAGAATGCAGAACTTTGCATGTGTGTGGGCGCGTTCGTGTGCCTGTACGCTCAAACAGCCTCTCTTATCCTTTTGCAACAGCTCCATCTTTGGGAGAGAAAAGGGGAAACGTGTTCTTTCCTTTAGCTGGCTTTGCAAAGAAAAGGAACCTTGGAAATCTTATTTCACCCTGGAATGTCTTTCTCCCCCACTTCTTCCTATTCCTCCCTTCATTGCTCTTATCAGTTGGAGTATTAAAAGAACAAAAACAATAGCCCCTTTCTCTCATTTCTGACATAACTAAGGGCCAGAGACTCTTTTAATTAGTCTCTCTTGTGTAGCTTACAGCCCTGTTCAAGGCAAATGTTTACCCCTGGGTATCAGCACTGTTGCTTAGCCACTGAATTTTCCCTTTTATTTTTTTTTGTCAGGAAAATGTGGTATCATGTTAATGGCTATTGAAAGTCCTACGACTGAATCATAATCTTAACTGTCTACACTAATCATAATTGTATTGCTGTTGCAGTGTGCATCCCTCCCCCTGTCAGTTTGCAGTCTCATCTTGCTCCCTTGTACTGTGCGCTTACGTTTTATATGAGGCCTTCTAGGAGGGGCTATCATTTCAGTCATTTTTTGTCTGTTGAGGAGCTGGGCCCAGACACAGGGACTTCGAGACCCTGTAGAAGGGGTCACTCTCTCTGTCTTCTCAAGATCCTCATCCAAGGACCCCCCCATGAGGAGAGTCACTTCTATGTATTTAGTAGGGCTCACTTTGCCCTTTTAAAGTGAGGCTAGCTGAAGAAGAGGAGCTAGAGACCCAGAACAAAGAGCTTCTCTCATCCACAGGCTGCTTTTAATCACTCAGCTACATTTGGCATTCTTGTTTTCTTGCCTCCTGAATCTTTTACACCTTTTCTTTCAGTCGCCCATCTCCAGCAGAAGAGATTACATCTCCCCCTCAATCCTCATAAACCTGAGGGATATGACATGATCCAGGACAACAGGAGCTGGAGGGTGGAAAGCCTTTGCTTGACATAAACCCAGAACATGTTTCCCATGGTCTAAGAAGTGAAGTGTCTCATCACTAGACAAGTTTTCAAGGGGCACTCAGTCATGAACATCCGTCTCTGTCCTAGCAGCCTTGATTATGAAAAGGAGTCATGATACTACATTTTTGGTGATATAGACACTGAAATAATTTAATACACCGAATAATTTAATACAGTCCTAGAAGTCTGACACTGGAACTGTTTTGCTGGCTGTTGGCTGCTGGGTGTACATGGGGTGAGATTAACCTCTTGTGTTCAAAACAGGACGGAGACCTTCTTAACAATTTAATGCTGTAGTTGGTTAAGTTTCACCACCTAGAAAATATTTGTGGTCTTCTTAAACCTAGTAATATGGATGTAGTCATTGTGATCTAGCCTGAAGTCTGAAGAAAGTCTTTAAACCCAGATATCCTAAATGCCAAACTAGTGACTTCAGCATTCTTTGGTGGAATGAAAATCATTTGTATACAGACTTCAATTCACCACATGGGTTTTTGTTCAGAGTTCCTGGCTTTATTGTCACTGGAACAGAAACACATGTTGACCTATCCCTACAGCTCTGCTGCATCCTAAGCACTCCAGCTCCTCCAAATTCATGCTGATAAAACCTCATTACAGTTCTGTAATGTACTTCTGATACACATTCCCACTTTCACTCTCATCTGCAATCCCTGACATTGGCTGGGGTTTGAAGAGAAAATGTGAAAACAGCTGTGTGGGAAGATGTTGGTTTTTTTTTTTTTTGCAGTATTTTAGTCACCACTAGAAACAAAACTTACCAGAAATCTCCTGAGACAGCCTGTTGCTAAGAGAATTCATTACTAAAACTAATTCACAGAAGGTTTATCTTCACTCATAGTCTCCCATGAACTAATAGTTTTTACTTCCCCAATTCAAGATTTCTTTTCCCATTAACTACTGCTAATGCAGTAAGGTTCCAGCATCTGAAACCAGGCAATTTGGGCTCACTTCTAGCTATGTAGCCAGGCTGACCAGCAAATCTTACCACCATCACCCCACAACTTCTCACATTGTATAGCCCTGCCATGCAAAAAACATTTGAACTCCTCAAGAGCTACATCTAAACTCTTAAATACCACATAATTACGTATGTATATAAATATTCATGGTTAATTGCACCTTTCATTGGAAAGCTTCAGAGTAAGTCCACGGATTTGACAAAAACCCCAAACAGAACTAAATGAAAGAACAAAATATCCCTCCTAAAACTTTCTTCTAGGTCAACAGAAAGTCCTGCATGTCAGGGTTCAGGAAAGTCTGTATTCTTCAGTTGATGGTACACGACACTTCAGTTAATAGTGAATTGAGCAAAGACCAGAGATGGCTATCTTGCTGCTTGTGCAGCCTCCCCCTCCCCTCAAGTATTTTTACTTCCCAATATCTGTGTAGAAGCAGACAAGTATGTGTAATGCTCAGCACATCAGCTAGAATATGTTAGACATAGATATGAGGTGATAATACATAAGCAAAACCCTGTGATACTGTAAGAGGGAGAGTTAGTTTTGCATACTGCTTAATATAATAGAAATGATAGGGAAAGAGTGGAGCAAAGATGCTACCTGTTCCTAGAGAGGAATAAGGTATTTTGGGTGTTTCTGTCTACTGAGGAGGCACACTTCTGGATCCTTTTCAGAAACTGAGTGACTGAGCTAGGCTTCTTCTTTCTCACAGAAAAGCACCAAAAGCAGATGAAAAGTTTTTTCCTGAAAGTCTTATTTTTGCCCAGTGATCTAAAAATCTGAGCACTCCTCTGATCCATAGGAAGCCCAGGGATCTTTCTCCAGTATTAGTCATCCATCCTTCCAGCCATGGAGCTAATATTTATCCTGAAATAATACTTGGTCCTAAAATAATATCAGACTTCACTCTCCTCCGCACATTAGTAAGTAAAAAGAGTTTCATACGTATTTGTAAAGGGTTTTAATACATAGGTATGAGCTTTGTTCTACAGCTTTAGAATTATTTTCAGCTGAATATATTCCTCTGAGTAAACTGTATCAAATAGCATTGAGCGAGTTCCTGTAAACCACACTTTTCCTTCCCTTTCAAAAGCCTTTCTGGGACCGTAAATATAAAATATGTTTATGTGAATATTGTTTGCATCCATCATTTCCTCATTCTCCACAATGTCCCTGAGAGAAAAATAGAAAATATAAACTGTGGTCTCGTCATGATAGCAGCTGTCCTCATTTCAGCCACTGTTTTCCAGTGTCAATATGAGATATAGTCGATGAAGTGCTATCAAAGTGCTACTTTGCTGAGTGGTTTTAGATCACCAAGAATGGTGATGTTTTAAGTTAGCGGTTAACTTTGCGTTGTAGCAGCCTAGAAGAGATCCTTTTAGTAGTTATCATATTACAGCTGAAGGGGACGCAACAGTAGGCTGAGGTGCGGTAAGTTTTTAAAACCCTGAAAGGGCTGGCATTTACATCCATGGGGTCATGCAGTGAATGGGAGGAAGGCTTCAGTTTACAACTATGAACGGTGCTTCACTGTGAAAGCAAGGTGGGCTACCCCTATGCAAATCATACTGCTTTCTCCCTATATAAATTTGCATCAACCCAGTTACATCCTTGAATGATGACCAGCACTTGAAAAAGCAAGAGGATACAGTACTGTTTGCGGACTGCTTTTGACTACTCGTTCCTCTCTGATGTGGTATAGAGTGGGATAAACTGTTCTGGCTGTCCAAATGGATATTTTTCTTTGCATTTCTGCCTGTTTTGGTCATAAGCTCTTTAAGGTAGTGGGCATTCCCCTTTCCCTCCATGTTTAAAGAGCCAAGAATATGCTTACTTCGGTTGCATTTGTTCTGTGGTAATTTAAAACAAACAATAACTGGAATAAATCCTCACAGAAACAGACACTGGAATAAAAAATATTCTGAAGTCAGATTTTGTTCTGAAATATAGTCTGAAATATATAATTAAGTTATTTTTGGGGGTGTGGGAATATTCTTTGCAACTGATTAAATACTTTACTTAGTTTCTATATCTAATTTTAACATTATGATTAAATTTAGACAATCTATTTCTAAACTAAAAATTTCTTCAAAAAAAACCCTCCAAGGTATAAACAATTTCCATTTGATTTCACTTGTTTTTTTTTTTAATCAAAGCAAAATATTGTCATAATTGACACATTCTCATGGAACTGACTTCCAGATGCCAGCATTTCTAGCGGAAAAACATGTCCTCTTGTAAAATTTGTAATGAGTCTTAAAGGAGCATGTCTTCCCCGGTCCTGCCTCTAAACAAGACCCACATTAAAAATGCTCTGCCTTTGTACATGTTCTTGGTGTAATTTTGAAATACTTATCAGCGTTATCCTTTATACCTTCCAGAGATACAATTACACCTGAACTCCCAACTTAATGCCTCTAAAATGCTTCTTCCAAGAGGTGACTAAGAGTTTAAGAACATAAAAGGCTGAGAAAGTATCATCAGCAAAACAGTCTGACTGGAGATGTGATGACACCCTGATGTTCACATTACTGATTCAGATTGTGCGTAAGAAGGGAGAAGGGAAGTTTCTCATTTTTGGATAAACTGTTATTTTATGACTCCTATTTCCCCAGTAGATACCTGACTCTAGCACAAGTTTAAAGACCCAAGTCAAACAAAGGACATGAAGTGGTCTGCAGAGAGATCCAGCTCTACTCCTACCTTCTTTCCTAAGTGCTCTCTACCTGACCCTGCCCTGTAATACACTCTCCTTTGCTGCATAGTGGAAGTTCAGGTAGGTTTACATGTACACAACTTATTAGTAGGGGCCATAACTGTGAACATACATAAACTTCAAAGTTGCCTTAGGATGGGGGATGAAACAAGGTGGAGAAAAGAGAGAGAAAAAGCAAATCCTCCCTGCCTTGTCCAGGTGGGAAGAAAAGCAATGACCTACCAAACAAGCCTCCTCTTCTGGGCAACCTCTCCAGGGTAGCAGGTGGTGACAATGATCAAGTTGAAAATGACAAAAAGAAAAAAATCTTTTTTTCTTGTTTTCTCCCCAGTACAATTATGCTTCTCATCAAGATTTCCTCAATCTCTCCATTGGTAGTTACTGTTAATGACACTACTGGTGCTGGTTGGAGCATGCCTGATCTGCTGCAGGTGTTGCACACTGATTGGCCATTAAGTTTTAGCATATATATTGTTAATAATATTTACTGGATTTTGAAAAAAATATTATTCAATACACAGCTATTAAGCTGTGTTTGTTTTAATATGAAGGTGCAAACTAAAGCCTACAGGATGAAGTGTGAATGGATCTACACATGGAGGTGTAGACTAGTAGTCACAAGGCAAAATGGTGAAGAGGCAGAGGAAGAACAAGATCATTTAAACATCAAGGGCAATGAGTTTGGAGAAGAAATTGCACATAACATGTCAGAATCCCACAGTGCAAGGTGGATAAGGGTACTTAGGGTGCCATGGTAAAGGCACTGCCACAGAAGCCTTGGGGTGTGTTGATGAAAGGTTACTGAGTTGCAAGTGAAAGGCAGGTTATAGGTGGAAGTTCGTTAGCATTGCAAGGATTAGAGCAGATAAGACACCATGCAATATTTTGTCTTCTAGGTTCCCTGATGTTTTCTCATGTCAAGGAATACTGTGGAGAGACACAACCATGAGAAGGATGAGTGTGCTGAGGGAACCGAGGCAGTGAGCATAAAGCATTTTGGCTGCTGGGCAGTATGGGAAGGTACAAATGTTCTTCATTTTTCTAAAGGAAGAGGCATAGGAGACAAGAGGATCTTTAATGTTACAGAAATTAGGGCCACTGTGTCTGAATTTGCTGAGCTTAGTTAAAGCCAGTGAAAATAGATGCAGTCCACAAAATTTCAACAGGTTACTGAAGAGCGTTCAGTAAGCAGGGTGATCAAAGGGTTGAATTATCCATGGAAGATGTCTCTCTCTCTGCTTACTACAACAATAGTCACTAAACTTCTAAACCTGGCACTGCAGTTAAATGTCCAAACTTATTTGGGATAATCACAAGCATTTTAAAATTGAGAAACTGAGGCAAGGTGGCAACAAATGGCTCATGCACAAGAAGCTCACGATCTAGCCTTCTGGACCAGGAGATGTAAGCTGAAAACTCTCAAATGTTAGGACAAAATTTATTGAACAAAACTTCCATGCTCTTTGCAGATCCCCAGGTCTGGGTGGTGGATCCTAGCACAGGACCCTGTAGCCAATGGAAATCTAAGCTTTTACAAACGTCACAGCTCATCCTTTTTTTTTTTTCTTTTTTTGACTATTTTTATTTGGTATATATCCCCACACATGAGCAGTGATAATTTAAAACACAAATATGGAAATTACTATCATTTTCTTTACTATTCCTCATGGATTTTCAAGTTAAAAAAAAAGCACAGAACAACCCTCATCAGAACGGACATCTTGTAAAGTATGCTTTTTTAGCACTGACCTTTCTCCTACCTTCCTCTCCTTATTCTTTTTCCTAGAACAGTTTATTCTTTTTTGACTGTTTTTAGTTTCTGTGTATCTTCATTTTATTCCCCCTCTTTTTCCTTTCACATCCTCTCCACAGAAATCTTTCACTATTGAAAGGGGAATACCCAAAACCATACTATAAACGTCCAGATCCAATTAGAAAGTTGTGCATAAGTCTCTTTTGTTCTCCTTTTTCACTGTCCCTACTTGAAGGACATTGTTTTTCTATGAGAAACAGTGTGTACTCAGAACTGAATACTGTCTTAATAGACAAGAAAAACTTGTATTGCATAGAAGTGGGATTTACAGGGTAATGTTCTGCCACTAGTCCTCTTAGTCCAACAGTACCCGCATGCTCACTATCACCAGATGTTTGAGAATACGGCTGTATAACATAGCTGTTTCTTCAAGGTGCTGATTGATATTATGGGGACAAACGTGCAACCTGAAAGTTGTGGAGCATGATGAGTTGTGCAGGAGATCCTGAAAGAGCATCATCCCTCTTCCAGTAAGGTTTGTTTCAACATGAGGCCCATTAAGGCTGCTGGTCCCCTTGGCATCTCAGTTCCCCTACTCAGGAAATCGGAGGTCAGCAGTGCAAAGACTTGTCAGCTGGTTATGGCTAGCAGCTCTGGCCTGTGAGCGGCAGAAGTTCCATCTCTGTTTTCCCCTTTCTCTATGAAAACATAGAGAAGTCAAGAAATATAAGGCGAGGAAGCATCTCAGGGTATTTGGGGATTTCTCAGGTCTGAATGTACTGTGTCTGGTGACTTTTTTTCTGAAAAAAAAGGGATTCTGTGGTTTAAATTCCCTTATTGAAAGATATTTAGGAACTCGTATAACTGACACATTTCTCTGCTGACCCACAATGGATCCAAGTCTCCTTTTCCTTCCATCTCACATTACCATGTATACTGTTGCATACTGTGAGCAAAGTGTTATCTCTCCGATTTGTTAATGCTGTCCTCATTGTACCCTAGATGTCCATTGCAGGATCAGGGCCTGTATTAGTTTCCTTCTCAGTTTGTATATGTATACTTTTGCTTAGCTTTGGGAAGCACTGCGGGACCATTTGTGAAATGACGGTACTTTCTGCCGGGAAGATCATTATCGACAGAATGCATTCCAATGTGCAAATTACAGTTCTGCTTTTAGGGAATTTGTTCTGCTTAATACAAAAGAGCTTTACGAAAGGAAGGTCTCGCCGCACTTTCCCCTAATTTGGAGCTGCAAAGCTAACTTCCATGCTGTGCAGAAATGCACAAGGAGGGTTAAGACAGTTTTAAAAAGAGCATCAGTTGGGTGAAAATGTGTTTGACCTTCACAGGGTTCTTCAGTCATTCTTCAGCTTGAGTGGCTGAGTGAAGAGTGTGTCATTCTGTCACATAAAAAAAAAAAAAGAGAGAGAAAAAAAATTTAAAAATCGATCCTGTCTACTCCTGAAAGCCTTAGTTTTCATTGGCATCTAACTGACATAAATAATATTTGGTTGGGTCTTCGTTGCTATTTTCATTTAAATGTTCTGGGGTATGCCAGCTAGAAGCGAGGTCCATTTTTATAGCACAGTGAAATCCCACAGTTCTGGTAAATATAATCAGATAAGGGGCAGTTGAACTTAAACCTTCTGTTGCGGTCAATAAAAGTAAACTTCATAACCCAAGACTATAACTCTATTTATAATTGCTAATTACAGAAATCTATTCAAGGACACCTTAAAAATAAGACTTTAAATCAATCTAATAAAAACCCAGAAGAACACAGAGATAGAAAAAGAAGGCAGTCAGTGAGAGCTAAGAAATGAAAAAAAACAGAATACAAAGCAATGTATTTACTTGAGCTTTGTACAAGGAAAATATTCCCCAGATACATTCCCATTGTTCTTCAGTATTGCATTATTTCTGTGACAGTGATCTTGCATTTGTGTAAAAGCTTGTTGACCAAATGGATCTAGGTGTCATTGTACATATCATACAAATGATTGGAAGCATAGGCTCTTCCGAGGAAAAACATATAAGAGGAAAATTATGTGTTCCCTGCATTTAAGGTTTGAATTCAAGAACCTATGTCTCTTTTACGAGATTCGCATTGGCGAGTTATGCAGTGGGTACAGATGCTGCCAAATGTTAGACATTTAAATTAAAGTCCCAGTATGGCACAAGATAAAATTCCTCAGAGAGCAGTTCAAGAGAGGAAACTAAATTTTGTATACTAAGTCACCCTCTGGATGAAATTGTTTTAAGTGTCTTCTAGGAACCAACGTCCTAACTGGGGCATCAGACCTAAATGCTCAAAACCAGTCACATGGACAACTCCCATTATCTTCTTGAGTTTATGCTTTCTTTTACCTATTTTCTATAAAAACTTGTGGAAGGAAAAGTTTCTGTGTGCTAAGACAGTGCCAGCTCAAATACTGGACATCTACCTTCCACAATGCAAGGTAGAGAGATGCCTCAAAGAGGACTAGGACAATTCTTGTCCCTGTCTTTTCTGGATCATGACATTTTGCCAAACTTTTAAAAGACAAGGGTGCATGTTTCCTAGTGATGTAGCTTCAGAACAGAGCACAGGATATATAGACAACTACTGCTGGAGATACCAACAAATTTAATTGATCACTGACAAAGTCCTTCCAAAGAAGCAGTGGTGTGAACAGTCCTCCTTACTTGCCTCAACAAAGACAAGGATTTGAAAATGAGGAATTTTTAAATGTGTTTATCTTTGTTTGAAAAGAAGGAATATGTTCAGCTGAAAATATATTAAATGGTCTGAAAGGGACAAAACCAGGTATGTCAATCCTGTGGCACAATTCTGTGTGTACAGCTCATGATCCTTTTTTTTTTCTTTTGGAATCATAGATTGGTTTGGCTTGGAAGGGAGTTTTACAGATCATATAGTTCCACACCACCTGCTGTGGGCAGGGACCCCTTTCACTGTATAACTGGCTTCATCCCAGCCCCAAAGGGCAGTGCCACCCATGGCTTGGCTGTTCACCCGGGCTGTCCCCTACAGCCCTGCTCAGCTCTGTGGAGGTCCTGAGAGATGATGGGATCACAGCTGGAGGCAGAAAGGCCACAGGCTCCGTCACTTGCTGATAAGACACAGTATCAGTTAGTGATGTGACCCATTCGTTTTTTTGGGTAGGCTTCCGGTCCGATTTTCAATGGCTTAAAAGTTTCTTTAAATGTGTATAGTGTGTCTCTTCTTCTCTGACATTTGTGATGAAGAGTTGTAATCTAAGAGAGTTTCCTGGTTACACCACTGCGGTGCAGTGAACACTTACTCCTAGGGTGTCCTTTTATATCAGCCCTTAGTATATGTTACAGCTCCAAAAGAACTGAAAGCCAAGATATATTTTATTCCCTTTGTAATTACTCAGTACTATTTTGACATCAAGTGAACCAATGGGTAATATTTGTGGTCTCCTTTTTTAAACTCACATCTTAATGATTTTTAGGGCAGTCAGACTGAAACACAATCATATTTTAAAAAATATATTCCTGTTCTATTAGCTAAAAAAGAAAGACTTCAGATAATGGCAGAACAAAAAGTATAGCCAAATAAAATCAGAATCACTCATACTGTGTTTAAGATCACTTTTAGATTTTTTTTTCCTTTTTTTAAATTAATATGAGGGTTTTGAGAACTATTTTCAGGAAAAAGAAAATGAGAAAGAAAGCAAAGTATATTTAACACCTCCTTAAAGACATCCGGAGTTAATAATGATACACACTGCAGAAAGAACAACTGTGAGATGGGTGCAAAATGCCACAAACCTAGCTAATTAAAAATGAGATTATTAGTTTTTAGTTGCACTGCAGTTAGAGATAATGCTACAGAGAGCCTGAGTGAAAGCACATTTTATATTGTAGTAGGAATTGCATTTTATGTGGCATTTTATTTTAAGGAGTACTTCTATTTAGAGAGAGGAAGATTTCAATTATGAGTTAAAATGGACTCACTGCAGCTTTTCTCTATCTTTGAGGGAGGGGGAGAGAGAAAGAAGGGTACAAACTTTCTTCTAAATTTGGCATTCCACTAAAAACAGCACTAAAACTTTGTGCCTGACCATAAAAGACAGCTGCCCAGCTTCCCAAGACATGGGAATGCCCAATAACTGTGGATTTTGTTTTCCAGGGCGATCAATAGAAATTAATCACTTGCTTTGAAAGTGTAGCTACAAATATCATTCTAAATGTGATGTTAACTCTTTTCCAGTAAATTTATGGCCAGATTTCAAAGCAACTCAGCTCCTACATACAGAGAAAAAAAGGTTCCCTTTTCAGAAATATTCCGCATGCTAGATGTTTTTAGAAACCTGACTGTTATTTAAGTTCTTTAATAGTTGTTGAGACCTTGAACAAGTTCATACTAATTCATACGTACTGGTCCATGAGAGTCTACGTATAAAGCACCTTGCTGGGTGTGTTTTTTGGGTGGTGTGTAAGAATTACGAGTGAAATCCTCCTGCCACTCAGGTCACTGATTGAAAGCATCTTGTTGGTTTGTAGTGTTTCTATCACAGCAGTGGTCCTGTATTACCTATAAGAAGATAATACAATGTGAAAAGAAAGCAATTTTTTTAAATATTTCTTTGAAATATCTTTAGTTGAAAGAGTTTTTGCTAGCTGGAGTAAGAACGCCTCTAGAGCAGCAAAAGGAAGATTTGAAAAATTTAATTGAACATATCTGTGACTACTTGAAAAAAATTGATAGCTCACCCCCTGAAAGAAAATTATTCAACAGAAATAAAACCATAAATTGTAATTTCTTTCTCCCAATTTGTCTTTTTATCCATCCACATCTGGGCTGGACTACAGTAATAGGTCATTTTCTCTGCTCCTACAACAAGATCCAAACTAAAAATAAACTCTACTATAAAGAATTATTTACTGAAGCTAACCTTTTTTTCTAAAAGCAAAGGTAAAGCGTCTTTACTTGTGCATAAAATAAAGCTGAGAGAGTCTTGATGCGTATCTCAGTTACAAAGAGTCATTCAGGGATTTCACAAATGCATACTGTCTTTGACTTGTATTTCTTGACTATATATATTTTTTTCTTTTTCAAACTCTAACCTTGGTTTACAGAGAATCATGTAGGAGACACATGTGGGATGGTTTTCCTATCACCAGCAGCTGTCAGCCAGCAGAGTGAATACAGTCTTTAGGCTAATCTGAGGATAAAGCCAGGGAGATATTCCTCAGAGTGAAAAACAATAAATTCTTCTTTTGGTATTTGACCAAATTAAGTGCAGTGCAGTCCAAAGGATTTAATGTCTGTCCTCGCACTTCTAAGCTAACCAGTGCCAGGAAATATTCTTGGGCTTTGGAATACAATTGCCTATAAAGTTAAATTGTTAGAGTTGTCCCTAGTAGAGTTCTGGTGCCAGGTAACCAACATTTCCCTAGAGAATTTCTGGGAACTGTACAGGAGACACCATGAGCCAAGGATGACTCTCAATAGGCAGTTTGGATGTGGCCACCCAGTTCTGGAGGTTAAAAGAATTTCCCAGTAAGGAGGCGGAGCCATCTGTGCCAGCTGGCTTCTGCATTCATAACCAGTTCTGAGCATCTATAATTTACTAGTGTAGATGTGGCTTTTGTTTCTACATTGTATATTACATAATAACACAGACCACAACATGAATATGATATAAAAAGTAAATTAAAATGGGAATGAAAAGTTCAATTAAACCAAAAACCCTTCCTCCAGAATCTGTTTTGTAGCAGACTTAGGGGGGAAACATTGCCTACTTACATCCATTTTGGCTTAGGAAATTTTTCAAAATTAAGAATTTAACTATGAATTACAAAATGCAGCTCCATCCCAGTTCTAGTTAGCAGAGACTCAGCAAGTTTAGGAAAAACTGCACAGCATCTGTTGGTTGCTTACCATGCAACACATACATACACATACACACATAATTCAATGAAAATAAACAATACCTAACACTTTGAAAAGGTCACTCAGTCTTTCTGGTGCAGACACTTTGCTCCCTTTGTGACCAGTTTCACAAAGAGCAGTTTTTCTAACTTCAGCCGTTTAAAAAGCTAACCTTTATGCTTTAGATTCCCCTCATCTCTATTGACACACTCTCTTGTGCTGAGGGCTTTGCTGCTCAGGAAAACATCTCCCGCTCCCTCCCACCCACCATGCTAATCTTGACACAAACATCAGAACCTTCCTCTTCAGTTTAACATTTCAAATGGGAATTTCTAAGCATCCAGTTAAAAAAAGAAAAAAAAAAAGGGGGAAAAAAAAAGACGAGAAGGGAGAATATCCTTTGGTCTATTAGCAGAGTTAAGCAGAACACAGAAAACTTTCTGCACATGGGCAACGTTCAATAATTTTATCAGCCCTGAGCCCCTGGGGAGAGAATCTAACTTCTCCCAGGCATCGGTCCCCTGTGCAAGATGGGGTGGAGCACAGACTACCATGCTGAGCTGGTATGTTCCTGGGTGACAACACAGCAACCTAGCAGTCATGTAAAAGTAAAAAAACATCCAGACACTGACCAGAGGCCCAGCAGTTTCTACTTTGTGTGACTGCCAATATGATGTTGAGAAGATGAAGCAAGTCTACCTGGGGTGGTAGGAGCTGCCTGAGTCTATAGGCAGCCTGAGGCACAGCTGGGATGCAGTCAATATCCTTTTAGTCTAACCTGGATGGTTATAGAATTGTTTTAATTCTTCTTCTTTATAGAAAACTGTTATAATTCTATAAAAACCTTTAAGATCCTCGAGTCCAACCATTAACCTAACACTACTGAGTCCACCACTAAACAATATCCCTAAGCACGACATTTACTGAACATCTGTTGAATTGTAGAGCTGGTAATCTTTTCAACATGCAGGGTCTCAGGAGGAGAGGCAAAGTGGTCAGGACTTAACCCTTTAAAACCACATCTCACATTTTTTACTAAGAATAAGGGGTCCTCTTGCTCCATTGCCTAATCAGTGGCAAGGGATCAAGCCAACCGCTTGTACTGAGGAAATACACAGTCTCCTGGTCTTAGTCAAATAAGAAGAGAAAGTAGTCCAGTACTATGGTGCCCATCCTGTGAGGAAGAAGTGGCATGTATTTACCTGACTAATAGAGATGTCTGTATGTGTCTCTCTACCAATCTTCCAGACTCCCTGTAAAGTCAACAGAGAGAAAGCAAAACATTTAGCGTGCCTCAACATAAAGCAGCGCAGAAAAGTGATTCCCTGATTTCCTTTTCCTCTCCTCTGACTATGAGGGCAGCCATGGCTGACTGCAGATTTTGGCATTGTTAGACCTTGTCAGTGTAGTGTGGTGAGTCTCACCCTGGTCCTCCTGAAGGGTAGCTGTTGTGTATTATCTTTAACTTACACCAGTGTATATTATCAACTGATCATCACATGTAACATTCATGAGGTTTAAATCAGACTTCCTGAAAAGTGCTGGAAAAACAATACTCTGGTCCACAATTCATCATAACCGAAGATAGAAAAGTGAGTGGAGTACACTTAATATTTCTTCAGAGATCCTTGCGTTCTACTGTATCAAGGCAGCAGGATCTGTCAAGACTCACTCTGTAGTTTGGGGCCAGTCCATCTTTTAGGGAACTTCTCACCAGGAAGATGGGTTATTTCAGCACAGGGTTTTGTTCCTAGAACTGGTCAGAATACAATCAACAACAGCAGTTTCCCTCATTAGAAATATTTTTTCTTTTCTTTCATTAAAGAAATGTGTAGCAAAAAAATTGACATCATTATTGTTGTAATCTTTCTATTTTATTTTAATTAATGTTTTCTTTGAAATTGTACATTTCTCTTTATCAAGTTCATTTTTAAGACCTTTCTTTTTCCTTATCTATTTAATGAAGTTCACCATATAATAAGAAAATGTGACTTCTGGTGATAAAAAATTATTTTAAAAGAAATTCTTTTGTTACAAATATCTATTAAAAAGGACACAAATATCGACACACAAAAAATACCAATATAAGCCCTGCAAAATGGGTACAACTTCAAAACAGTTTATTTTTCTTCCAGAGATGATTTCTCTTTTTTAACACAAGGTTCTTTGTCTTTTCGCTTTAGGTTCAGACTGAAAAGAGGGACTATGAATTACAAAATAAATTAAGAAAGATGCTTCAAGTATGAAACCTCATAAACCGCACCTATTTTGTTTTCATTGCCACATTAGTTCAATAGAAACATGAATCTTAAAGAAGCTTCTGAAGGCCATGAAGTAACTTCACCAGCAGGATATGCACCTTCCTTTGTTAAGGAGAAAGGAAGGCTGATCCTTAAGAACTCTTCTCCTAACATACTTGCCATGGAAAATACCTGAGAACCACAGATGAAAACATTTGTTCCTTCTTTATGCAGCTGCACTGAGTCATGTTGGCTGAGCCACAGGAGATGATGCAGCTCCCAAAGTGAAAACAGCATACGCCTTGTTGTCGAAACAAGATTTGTACCACAATCACCCATTCCTGTCTGATATGCTTCTCCCCTGCTTTCTTTCTGGGAAACTGGTAGCATAGGCACAGAAAAAACAAAGATCTTTTCCAGTCTCTTTATTTACACTGAGGTCTGAGGAAGTGCCTGAGTTTCATCCCCTCCTTTTCACAAGCACTGTCTTCCAGCAGTGTGACGTATTGGGAATGCAGAGTTTCTGCCCGAGATGAATGCCTTCACAAAGGAAAAGGGAACATCATGCACATACATGGTGTTATCAAAACCACTGCTTCCTTCAAAACCAACCTGTTCATTGAAAGTCTCCTGTTCAAACATTGACTCATCCCAAACCTCCTTAGCTGATGAAATCTGACAGCATCACAGCTTGAGTTGGCCCAACCTATTTAGCTTATGAGATCTGACAGGATCACAGTTGGAAGTGCCCCAGGAGATCCGATGGGATCACAGCTTGAGAAGGCTTAGCTATAGACACAGCATATAAACGTTGATCCAAAGATCTGCGTAAAACTTAAATCACATCCTAAAATGAAACCTTCCCCTCAGCTTCAAGAAAAAAACAAGCACACACAAACTTTTGTTAGAGTATATCATTCATTTTATAAGACTATATCATTCTTCCTTTTTTTTTTTAATGTCTGCATGCACTTCCTCAGACACAAAAATAAAACTACCAATGGATTACAGTATTCTCATGAGGATTACTACCCAATCCAGTAAACCTAAGGGCATGAAGAAGCATCAAGGTTACTAACAGTCTATCCAGCTTTCAGAATTTATTTTTTACTAGACACTTTTTTGGGGTGTGAGATCAACCTTCCCATTGCCAAAAAATTAGATAAATCTTACCCCAACTCAATTCTGGTAACAGGATCAAAAGCAACTACCACTTTTTTGTCACAAACAGTGACTCTTTCTCCTTTTTTATTAGTACTATTGTATTTGTATATTGTATTATCTGATGTCAAGAAAGTTACATGACATAATGAAATATAACCAGCATATTTTGTTTTGATGCTCTCCATAAACTAACTCTGTGGATGTAACTTTGGTTTGCTTCTCACAACATGATAATGAGGATCTGCAAAGTGAGATTTTGCATGACTCCACATTTATGTTTTGGAGTCAATAAACACAACTCTTTTCCCACTTTTATGCTTCCTGATATTGAGAAACAAGATGATAAGAGATTTGAGTATTTTAATGTTAGTGTGCATGTAAGAATCTAAGAGGTTCTAAATGGAAAAAGAAAACCCAAGACATGACTGTTCATGTAGCTAGTTATAAGTAAATTTATTTCTAAAAGTGAGATAGAATTTTAATTTAGACATTTGTTAGATTAATGACTAATGACTGTATTTGGATATAGTAGAGTTGTGGACATTCACTGTGATGTTGTTGTCTTCCACTTCTTCACTGTACTATTTTATTTCATCGCAAGACTGCCTAAAAACCTCCATCAAAGACCAGAGCTGTTGTGCAAGGGACTGTACAAACTGAACAAGAAGAATGTGTCTGAATCAGAGACAGATCAGCTACTTTGCTCTCTATTTGGGCTAAATTAATTCAGAAAGTTCCTTCTCATTCAAGACATCAAATGAATTTTCTTGATTTTATTAAAGTTTCAGACTATGTTTCATTAGTTAATAGCAGTAATTCACTATGTCTTCTCGAAGAATCCAAATTAAAATGAAATTATTTTTGGACATCTGTCTCACATGGAAAACATGATATGAAGAAATGCTGAATTGTTTATTGATAGAAACTGAGGAAATATCTTCAGATTAGCTTGTTTTCTACCATAAACTAAAATACCTCCTCAGCACCTGAAACTCAGCTAAAGTTCATGGAAATCAGGTCATAAAGACTTTCCTTGTCCATCTATCTAAAGCAGTGTTCTTCAACCTTTTCAGGTTACTGACCCACCTTATTCAAGTAAAAATTTACTCTGACCCTCTTACATTAACTATGAAAATAGGAGTACATAATGTATTTATGATAACAATGATATGCCTGTATAATTTAGTTGTGTGCATGTTTCAAGAGGTCGATGGAGTACACTTGACTTTGAAGAGGAAGGGTGAGTGTAGAAGAGTTTCATTGCCTTTGCTGATATAAAAATTTTAACTTCCTCAAACTGACGTTGCTTGTCTTTCATGACCATTGTGTCACAGCCCAGAACATAGGAAGAAACCTAAGGTGGTCAGTAAATATTCCTCAGTATTACAGGATAAGTTTTCTGGGTAATGATTTTCCTGTCCTAAAATATATTTGAAAAATATGAAGAAAGAAAATACTTTTTCAACTTTGATAAAGAGGTTCTTCTTCCCATCTTCTTTTTTTTAGCGATAAATTATGTTTCATTCAAGAAAGACTTCTTAATATACAAAAATTTTCATTGTAAAAATGTCAACATGTCAGTGTTCCCCCATACCTTAAGAAGAGTTTTTTGAAAGAGATAGTACAGAAAATGGACCTGATAAAACACAATCACAAACTTTTGGCCTAGCAAGCTTACACATTGTGTAAGGTTGCACCTTATTCCTGAGCTGTCCACCATGTGTGGTATTTGGAATGTAATTGCATTTGAATGTTGCATGCAGTTCATCAAAATCAGTGTCATAACTCCTTCTTTCTATATTCAGCTTTTCAAGAACACAGTTCTCTCTATATGGGGAGACACAAGACGCCTGCAAATTTCCTATTTCACAAACAAGATGAGGTGGATAGTTTGGTATGCGCTGCTGGGGCAGCCCAAGTGTATGAGGTTCCTCAACTTACATATATCCAGCCAAAGAAGTAGAGTAGTCAGATTTTTTTTTTTTTTTTAAAAAAGTAACTTATCAGAATGGTTATTTTAGAGAGCTAAAGATACTCAGGAGTTGATTTATGTCTTCTAACTTAGACATTCATAATGTAGGTGTTGTTGTCTGTTAAACTCCCTAGGCTCTTTTGATGTGTGATGCATGTCAGCTAAAGTACACAGCTAAAATAGATCAGATTAATTGCTCCCTAAAACTGCTCAGCACCCTGGTTAACTGCAATGAGTGACTACAGAGCCTGGGGTGACTTGCTCAGGTGTAGAGGTCTGCTGAGTAGATATCTGAAGCTAGATGAGATGATTCCTGGACTGGGATAATCGATCAGAAAACATGGTTAAATTCCAGGCTCTGCTGCAGACCTCCTACTTTCAGATGCCAAGGAAAACGTCACCTACAGAAAATAACAGCCGATTTTCATCCCTCTTCACGTCTTGCACAGGAACGAAGGCAGCTGAAGTGGCCAGAAGGAGGGTGGTCTGAGCATTGCTTCCACAGGAGCTATAAGAGTTCTTGAAATGTATCATTTGAAAAATGATGGTGCATAAGTTAGTGAGGCTGCAGGGCAGTAGCTTACCCAGTGTTAGCATAGCTGACATGATGACAGTTTATATGGAATTTATGTGCCCATTTACTCCGCTTTTTATGGGAAAACATGTTGTTACCTTACAGCTGCCACATCACATGCTACTTATCCTGCCTCAGAGCTACAGAGCACCTTCCTCAAGGAAATATACATACATCAAGAGGTTACATATTTTTTAACAACATTGTAAGGGGGAAAATATTAAAATATGCATTATACTGGGTACTAGTAGCTTTTAATTTTTGTGTAGAATTTATTTAGCAGATTTAACTTAGTCTATAACCATTTGCAGTTTTCTTCTTTCTCATTCACATTTTTGAACGGAGATAAAGAAGACAGGAGTAAGGAAGTATTTTCAATAGGAGAAAGGAACAGTATGAGAATCTGTTGAGGTTCTACAATAGTACAAAAGTAACAGGAATAAACATATAAAACCTTCATAATAACGGATGCTTAACAATGTTGATTATAACAGCATATCAAATGGTAATTCAGGGAGCAGAAGGCTGGGATTAGTGACAGGAGCTACAACCCAAACTTCCTATTCCAAAAAATGTTCCAAAAAGGAAAATAAAAAGAAATAATCCTACTACCATTATACCTTCTACCAAATGCTCTTACTGATATCTACCCTCACTCATCTGATAACCCATGTTTCTGCCTGGAAATATTCCATTTTCTCATTTCAATAAGGAAGTAACTTGAAGAAGTTGTGTTATGCTGAAGTGATACTTTAAAACTGGTTTCAGTAATGAAGTGGGTAATTACTTGCTACTGACCCTAGTGTGAAGGGTCATGGCCCAAAAAAGGCCATTGCTGGAGAGCTATTACATCTCGTTGAACAGATACTAGTTTGATTGGAACAGCTGATTTTATTTATTGTAACCCCAGTATAATGTTTAAGTTCTGCTATGGGGTGAACCAGAACCTCATTTACCTGAGACTTGCAGATGAAAATGCAGCATCCTCTTTCTTCCTTGGCTCCAAGGTCTAAAACGCCAATAGCAATTTTTATATTTTAATATGGGATTGAAAATTATCTTATAATACCATCAAAACTCAAAACTCAGGATTTCCCAGATCTCCAGCACCAGCTATTGGTAGAAAAGCATTTTATATGAGAACTGTTCAATAGATCTTGCTGGCAGGTTCTCTTTCTTTTTCTCTGCCTTCACAAGAATGCAAAGTTATGTTGCTGATTACATCTTCAGACTGAGAAAAAACAAAGGTATAAAGCTAATTTACATATTTGGATTTGAAAGTGGCAGTAATTACGAGCTACCTGAAACAGTGCACTTGGGCTGCTTTCCTGATAACAGCACTAGGCTTTTTGGAGGAAATGGCCAGCGTTGGTTCAGTCTGACTTACAGCAATGCTGAATCCAAAGAGATCACGTCCACATCAGCTGAACTCCCATGGTTAGAAAATGATCAGCCATTATTGTAGTTTGAATATGGAGAGAGCAAACTCTGTATACTATTATATACAGTCCAGTTTCTAAGGCTGACAAAAAATCTACAAAAGCTTCAAGAAAAGCACTTTAAAAAAAAAAGTGCTGGAGGATGACATTTGTCACCATTTCAAAGTAGTTCCAGTGCTGTGCCCATGTCTCTGCCTAGCTGTACGTCTTCTTCAAACCCTCAGGATTGTATCACTCTGAAAACACCTACCTTACAAAGGAGAATCTAGAATTCAGGAAGGCACTTAAAGTTATGTAAGACTGGAGACTGTAAAACTTTGTTTTCTCCGAGGTAAAGGTTGTGTTCTGTTAATGCAAACTCTCGTTTTTCTTTTTTTCTCATAGGGTTTTCTGGCACCTAGCAGGGTCCCTGCGTTTGGAGAGCTGAGCATTTTAGGATTTAGGAGAGCGACCTACATAAGTTCTGGAGGGCAACACCAGAAAGACAGATGACAGGGAGCAGCCATGCAAAGTGTAAATATAAAGTATGTTAACATACTGCCTGTTTCAAATAAGTGCTTTGATTTGACTAGTGCTCCTTGCAACAACTGACTTAATTTTGCATATTAAAGAGCAGTGGGTTACTTTTTTTTTGTATTTTTAATATTTTTTTAAGTACAGAAGGATTCTCTAACCATGTTCTTATAAGAGTCAGGTGGTAGGTACCAAATGACTCTAATACATACCGCCATTTTATTTTTTTAAAGTTTGTCATCTCTGAGATGACAGACGACGTTACAGATGCTTAGATACAACAATCCTTTATTTCTGAATCTGAGAGTGGAGAAAGGCTACTCAATCTTTAATTCTCAGGACCAAAGAAAGATTGTATTGTATCATGGATGGCAATGCTGAGAATGAATTTTATGAGGGAACGTAAGTAATCTGGTTATTGGGGTCCATTTAAACTAGAGACAGTTAAGAAGGAAGAATATTGTTGGTAGAGGCCAGGCAGATGAGACTTTTTGAATCAAGGCCTTGGGGACACCTAGATGAACTTTCCGAAGAGAACTCCCGTGAAACCATATGAATGCAAATGTGGAGCAGAGAGAGAGTACAGGAAGGAGCAGACAAAGGTAAAACAGATCTCACTGTATGTAGTATCAAGAACCCTAAAAGAAAGATAAAGAAAATGGATTAAATTGTGGGTTTAACTTGCTTTTAAATGCTTGAGCTTCTTTACCTGCAGAGTGTGGCCAGTTCCCTTCAGTGCACTGAAAAAGATGACTCTCCATCTCCCTCTCTTTTCTCAATTGACAGACTTCCTTCCTGGCTGCTTAATGATACAGGGCCTTTTCTTCATCCCAGGACTCAGGTGATGAAGTACCACTGATGTTTGTCCCCCGGGTCAGAAATTCATTATGAAACTACCCACCATCCGATGAATTTTGCCATCCAGCCTCTAGTCAGCTATTAATTGTACACCCTTTCCCTCTCACAACAGCTCCTCCTGTAGCAATGTCCTGACATCCATTTTACAGATGGGACTTAAGTACAGGGAGATTAAATGTCTTATATCAAGCCACAAGTTGAGTGTACGTGTGACACAATTCTGCCCAGCCAACAGGTCCTAAGATTTGTCATCCCTTTCCTTACACCAGTGTCCATTAGTACTCTACTAACCAACAGGCCAGGAAAGATAAATCAAAAAGCCAGTGCAATCTTGTCACATCCTTTTCTGTGCCTTGGCTGAGGCCCAGCACAGTATCTGTCTTGAAAGCAAGGAAAAGCACTGACAGAAACACCATGCTGAACTTAAACCAAGTGCAATGCTCTTTGGCTACATGTGGAAGCGTTATGGGAGGCCCCACGAGGAGAAGATAAAAGAAACAAGGAACCAAGTCAGGTAACTACTGCCAATAAAGAAATCTTGACCTACTTCTGCAGAGGATTTGTACAGGTCACCAAGATACATGTGGCTGACTATTTGCTACAGGTCACCAAGATACATGTTTGCTTTAGTGTTAGAAAAGACCTGTTCAGGAACATAAATCCATACAGTTTGGTTTTGTTTTGTTCTGTGCTCCTGAGAAAACAAATTGCATAAAGGTAAAGACCTTCAGGTTATAAGATGACTGCTTAAACGTTCATCTTGCATTACCACTGAAGAGACCGAAGGAGCAGCACAGCAGTTCTGTTCAGGACAGGGGAAGGTTCAGAGGAGAAGGTGGACACTGGGGCTAGCACAGAGCAGGTCAGAGCAAAAGAGTTCCACATTTGGATGAAAACTATCAGACTCTCAAAATGTGCAGTGAACTGTAGAGGGATCTTACTTAAATCCTGGACTTCCACAGTTTTGTTACTCTGGAGAGGTGGGAACCCTTTTGCTTCCCATTTAAACCAGGAAAATTCTCTGTTTAGGGGAATCTAAGTTTAAACAGAGCTGTCTGCCCGCTGCAAAAGGTAAGCATGCTGTCATTAACTTTTCTGGAGATCACCAATAAAGAAAATGATAATAAAGTACTTCGGTTTAAAGTTTTTTTATTGTTGTTTTTGTTGCTGTTATTTTATTAAGCTATCAGATACAAGAAATCACATAAGCATCTTTTAAATTGACATGCACCCAGAATTACCAATGTTAAAATAAAGCTCTTCGTGAGAGGCATGAAAAAAATTGAGTCATCAATAAAACATCCCAAATGAGTAATTTTGAACTCCTTCAAACTCTTGAATGGACTCCCTTGTAACTTTCCAGATAGTTAAGTCTTCACCTTAAGATTAAGTATGGCCTGAATTTTGAAAAATAGGTAGTAATTTGAAATATCTAATTTTATCAGTTGCCTTTATTCCCTTGTGTTGAAAATCTGGATCATTTAAGTAGACTTGACTATCTAACTGGAAATAAAACCAGACAAATACTGTAGCCCATTTTCAAAATCTAGGCCTAAGGTTGATTATGCTTTTAACAAAAGAAATGAATACATTTCATTCCAGCTTTCACTGAAAACTGAAATGAATCTTTAGTTGGATGCTATAACAACACTCTTGTTTCATAAATGTTGTCTTGTAATTTTCTTATATTTGTCTGTCATGCTGCTACTCATTAAATTCATTCTCTAAACTATATGAGATGGGACTGGTGTTTTTTCCCTATTGTACACTTGCTGTCGCGGAACTGTGATGTGTGAACAGAGCCCGTAGATGTAAATAATAAGCAAAACTCCTAATGGTATTAATGATAAGGGTGATTTTTTTTTTAAAAATAGAAACTTATATATGAAGTTAATGAAAATACAAAGTGGAATCCTGGCCCACTTGGATTATAAATAGGCTATGATGACATGTTTGCTCAAAATAATTAGTCACTGCATGATATGTTTTATGAGAGCTTTTATTTCTGGAGGAAAACTAAAACAACCCAAAACCCAAACAAACCTAAACAAAAAATTACTGTCTTAAAATCAACAAGAAATATGCTGTGTTTTCAGAGATCTCCAGTGTTTAAAGGAACCTAAAGTGTAATCCATGCAGAGTCCCTGAACATTAATGGACATTCTATGATTTGCTAGAGTCATAATATAATATATTCTTTGTTCAATAACTTCAGAGAAAGCAATCAATATATGGACACTACAGACTCCTAGACTCAGGGTTCCCTACGGGGCTTTTGCTTTCTTCTGTAATGGGCTGTGTTGTTTTTAGTGCTGCAGTGGCATCATTTAACTTAACATGACACTTCCTTCACTCATCTGCTGTGAGGATGTTTGCCAGTCAAGAGGAGAAACATTAAATGGAATAAAACTAGAGGAGTTAAGATGAAAAGCATTTCCCAAAGGCACAAGGAGAGGTTTCCAAGAATACAGCAAACTGAGATTTAGGAGGATGACCAGTCTGCAGCCAGACTAACTTACATAAACTGACTTTGTTCTTCTCAGAGAGGGCAAAACAGGCAAAAGGCCTAGGAGTTGCCTCACTTCTTTTGGGAGCCTTCCAAACAGTGAAAACCTGGACTAAGAGCTTAATCTCACTCTTGGTCTCAGTTTGTGGTAAGGGGTCATATAACAGGAGAGGACTGCACAGGAAGAGGAGAGGAGGGCTGGCCACAACACATTGTGTTAAGGTTGTTTTCTGCTCTCTACAGTGACATGGGAATGAAGAATTTATTTGAGCTGCCCTGAACCTGCTTGCTTTCACACTAAAGCACTAGGCAAACCTATAACCACCTCAGGCTGTGCTAACCCTTCAGGACAGAAGCAGTCTGTATTGAGAAAGGCATGGGCAGCACAACCTGTTGGTTTTCTGTTGCTCCATGCCTTATGAGTGAGTAAGTCTAGGAAACTTATTCCCCTGAAACCATTTTATTCCTCTTTACTGTCTGCAGTCTGTAAGGAACGTGTTACAGGAAGAGACCGGAGCAATTTATCAATGCAAGAAGTTAAAAAACTCTCAACTGGCAGATACTCAAGGAATGAGGTTATTTGGTCTGTGCAATTAATTTTTATATGATGGTTATGAAGGGTGTGGGACTTAGGATCATTTATTTGCATTTCAATAAACACCAGTTCAGAAATTCTTAAGTGTTGCTGGAGACCAATTAATGGCTTAACAAACTGTATTAATTTTCAGTTGAACGTTTAGTGTGGTTCCACTTTGAAACAGGATATGGATCAATGCTCTTCTTGGCAATGGTCAAAACTAAAAAGGCTGGGTTCAGATAAATATAGAAGCTTGCATATGTGTCCAAAGCCTGCCTGACAGGTTGTCTCTGGTTTTGTAAACTTAGCTACAGTCATTATTATCTCAGTACTGTTTAGATACAGATATCTGGGCATTGTGAACCTTTTTCATGTTGGTTATTTTCAGATATATGCCTATTAAAGATTATTGATGCAAGAGGATGTTAGCTATGCCCCAAGAACTTATTCTGACTCATCGTTATTAGGCTCCTGCTTTAGTCATTAAATCAAATTTCCATAAATGTTATATTTGACCATTTTTCAGATTACATGTTTTGATTATATGATATCCTTAATAGCTAAGTAAAACCACAAATGCACGGATCAGCCTATAGGTATTGTCTCTAGCTGTGACAAGGAATGTATTTTTCATAGGCTGCAGATATCTTGTCCATTACTCTGTTGTGCAGCTTCTTGTTCCTTAAGTTCCAATTTGCTTCAACTGCACAGTAGACTTAGGCAAACTTCCTGTTTCTCAGTCCTTCAAACCATTTCTTCAGTAACCCTGTGCACCACTTGTTTCTGTTGCATATAGGTAATTTTACCCTATGCACCAACATGACCAGTTGCTCCTTTGAAGTCAAAGGCTTATCCCATAGCTAAAGCTCAAGAATCCCAGTTCGATTTCCTTAGGATCAGCTTCTCTGAGGCTACTATGATCTCGCATTTTTCAGCTCACATTTATATGCCAGAAACAATTAAGCAACCATTCATTTCATACATGGTACTCATAAAATCTCTAGCATAACTGAACTGCATTATTATTTCCCCAGGAAACAATTCTCACAAAAAATATAAATGAAACCCACCATTTATATATTTACATTATTTATAAGTTCTCAAGGATTATTTCCCCATACTAAAAAGAATGGAGATATTGCTACACAGAAAATCTGGGAAACTTTTTTTTTAATCCAATTTCTGCAAAAAAAAAAAGAAACAACACTTTCTAGTCATGCACAACTATAAGTTGTGTAATGGTGGAGTGCAGGAATGTGATGCTTCTTTCATTTTCTATGTTTCTTTCCAACTCTAAAAAAAGATTTAATTTTAATCATATTTGGCAAATATAAAGGCTACATTTTCATGAAACTTCAGCTCTTAGCATGATAAACTTTTTTAAAAAACTGGTCCTCATTGTATTAATTTAATTTATTTCGAATACAGTATTAAATACTTTGGAGGCAAAAAAAAAAGATGAGAGGGAACGAGTATGAAAATACATAATCACATGTATGCCTCCAGCTCATGCAAATATAGGTAAGTATATATGTATAGAAATATACATGCACACCATGCTGAAAGTTTTATTTCAGATATATGTATATACATGCATATATATATGCTTATGCTAAAATGTCAGGTTAATTTTTTATTTCAAGTGGAGATTTCATTTCAACACAAAGTGCAGCTTCATGTAATGGTGTTCTTTTTCATTAAGAAAAAATTGTAAACACTTCCTCTTTGTTGTGTACTGCAGAGGTTCGTGAAAACCAAAATACGATAGTCTGCAGTTACAAGATGCCTTAAAGGCAGAACATAAACAAACATCCTAATCGGTAAATTGAAAATTAGAGTTCATTTTTTTCCCCTTAATGAATGCAGTTCCACTGGCAGGTTTTCAGCTTTATAATCATATTCAGTTCAGTAAAAGCAAAATCGTACCCGTGGACTAGACGGATGACTAGTTTCTCCCAAAATATGTGCCAAGGACTGTGTCTTTGAGACAGAAGCTTCCTTGACAGGCACTGCCAAGCCTTTTTTGGGCTTGTGCAGAGGTAATACCTTTTAGGCAAAACACACAGCACCATGGGGCATCACAGTCCATTCCAGCAACAACATAAAATGCACAGGAGTTGTGCTGCAGAAATCTTCATTTGACCCAAAGTTAGAGGCATTGAGGAGAAGACAGAGAGCAGGACTAGGCAGCTCAGCTGAAGTGGGGAGAATGGGAAGCCCTAAGGAGCAGGGCATGTTTTTTTGCTCTGTCATTTGTCTTGGACCATCTGCCTGACCCAGAACAGCCAGCCCCTTGGGACACTTTAAGTATGGATATCTAAAATGGCTTCAGAAATATCTGTCATCTGCTCTGTGGATGTGATTCCAGCATTAACTTTATTTTGGTTAACAGCAACTGTTGTTCTAGCTTAATTTACAAGGGGAGCCTTCCATGAGAGGGCTAATGAGCCTAATTTTCTATATGCCTGTGCAAAGAGGTTACATTAGCCAAAAAAACCCCAACACAGAGTCAGGGAGCAATCCATTGACACAACTGGGGGCCACAGAAAAGAGATCTGAGCTGTTGGAGAGAGAGCTGGAAGGGCTTCATGCTCTGAGATACTTTCTTAGAGCAAGGACCACAAGGAAAGTATTTAGCACAGATCTATAAAGTGTTACGGTGGAACCCTATGGTGGGCATGCAGTATGATTAACTTCTGTTTTCAATATAGTTTGGTATTTCAGATGTGGTTTATTGTCTTACACTATTCACAAACTTTTTCTGAGTATTAAATGTTACTTTTCAATAAGGAAGCTTACTTTGAAAACTAAGTGGAAACTATTTGCAATTACTTATCTAGGATTTTGCATTATGTTATGGCTAGATTTCAAAATCCAGTCCAGAAAGAAGAAGCACTTTCCTGTGCTTCCATGTAGGATTAACACAAGGGCAGGAGGAAGAGAAGTGTAAGGAGTATATCTCGGTGTTGCCTGGACCTGTTACAATCACATCCCTGTTTCCATGGGGAAAAAAAAAAAGAGATAAACCCTTGCAGATAATTTACTATAAATAAAGACACTGTAGCTGTTTTCAAACCATGAAACTTAGATAATGCTTCAATACTCCCGTCACACCATTTTTAACAGGATAGAGAAGCAATCTTATTTAAACGGAGTGTTAAATTTTCAGACTCCACCTTCTGCATGAGAACTGTCTAGCTTAGAAAGTCCATTCTTTATTCTAGGGGTTCTGCCATCCTGAACGAATGAGACAGAAGGAAATAACTGACTTGATCATGTCAGGCAGTGAGTAATGCTGATGTCAGACACTGGCCCCGAAAGATGCTGAAATTGTAAGTCTCGGTGGTTTTCTGGTTTGAAATGCTGAGTAGAGGGATAGTGGATTATGTAGCCGAAGAACTGCTGAAAACGAATTGTCTTGGTTGTGTCAAAATCTCCTCTATGACAGCCTGGAAACCTCATCATGAGTCTCAAGAAAGCCATTTCTTATGCTAATTATTTCCCTCAACTGTGCATCCAATTTAATGTGTCATTTGAGATTCAGATACTCTGCACGTGCACAAGATTTGAATAACTGATCGAATGTACACACGAGGTCATACAGACTTGCTCTTTAGAAAAAAATCCTTTCTGATGGTTTTATGAAATCATCATGAAAGAAAATGGTGCAGTACCAACACCACAACTAAAAATACTCCAATATCTGAAGACCTGGGTCAGAACTACCCTTCAATGCTAAGGTCCATCTCAGACAGTCTGTGCGATTTTTCTCTTCACTCTCAATGGGTGCCTTGATTCAGAAAGAAGTGCAATATTCAGCCCATTGCTATTTGAGTCAGCAAAACTTAAAATTAAACAATTAAAATGAAAGTTTGTGTTAACTTTTAACAACAAATCTGAACAACTTTTTCCACTTTCAAGTTTTTCACCCTTCTGTTTTCTTTCATCTCAAAGAGACCGAGCTCTAAGGAACATGATAAAGTTGTCTTAACAAATTCTGTCTGACCAAAAAGCAAAAAGAAAAACAAAACTCAAAACCACTCACCTTCAAAAAATCAGAAAACTTGCATTTGTTTATCATGTGGAAAATTTGGAATAAATGTTGTTAGTCAAATTATTGCCCTTTTTTTCAGCGCAGTTACTGTGATGAATATTGATCTGAGTCATCTTGTCCACACATTCCTTTTCCCTTGCTTGTCAAAAGCATGATAATGATCTCTTCTCTACAGTTAAAAACTACAAGAATGTCTGCACTGCAGATTTCAATATACTGTAAGGATCTCTGAAGTAGCATATAACAGAAATTAGACCAGAAGCCATGTCTGCACAGTAATCTACACTTTTTGCAGAGCACACACACAGTAAGGCATGTTGGTCTTCTGAGTCTGCACAGCTCAGACAGCCTGTTGACCTTGCTCACTTTTCAGCAGATTCAGTTCACTTTTTGTCTTTTTTCTTATCTAGAAAATGGGAAGATAAAAGAGTAATCTCTCTAAATCAACAGACTTTCTATGCAAGATATTATTTTAATGTAAAATACCATTTTAGCAGCAGCTGTTGACTGAGGTCTGGGTTGGTGTTGTCCAGGTTAAAGGGGAACAGTTATAAATAGAAATTGGTTTAATACTTAACTCAGGCCCATGCAGCTAAATTTTAGGACAGTATGTCTCCAGATTTTAGGGATAAACCCATATTTGCATGGAGCCAAATACAGAGCAAGCATTGCTGTGCTGCTAAGTAATGAAGAACATGTGTCTGGATCAAAACTGTTGCTCAGACACATAAGCATAAATCATGTTCTGGTGGTGTTCACCATGTAGGGATTATTTATAAGACCCTTATGGCCAGGTTTCAGTGACTGCCCTTCCTAGCGCATTCTTTGACCCTTGGAAACACACTCTGTCTTTACTTGGTTCCAGGCACCAGAGAGCTACCATAAGGGTAAACCCACTGGTACTTGGAGAAGTTCATGCCACATAACAACATTAGTCCCACAGCAGTGTAAGTAAGTTTAGCACAACAAACAACAAAATAAAAAAGTAGAGACAACAACCTGGCTGCGCCTGCTGATTTTGAGCCAGCACTTAAATTTTTTCTCTAAGGTAAACCCTCCAACCTGAGAAAGCATTTCATTTATGACAGAACAGCACAGTGGTGGCAGCAGCCGATTTCCAAAGTAATTATTGCTGTTAAACTGAAGTGGGCTTTAAACATTTCATTCAGATCGATTTATTCAAAAGTGTTTAAGACTCAGGCAAGTTTACTATTGGTGTGGTCGTGGGACACTTTATGGTTTATCATAATGTTTTATCAGTTGCAGTGGGACATGAACAGAGGTGAAATGCAAAGGAGGTCGAAAAAATCTGTTGGGTGTTTTTTCCGTTGTCGATATTTCCATTTGTGGAGTCATCTTAGTGGCTGACAAGAGATGGAGTAGGTTAAGGGGAGTCTGCGATGTAAGGCAGAATTAACTGTTGAACATCTCTTCTATTCTCCAGTGGAGGGTTAAAGTTTATGAAAGATTTTAAATCTTTCTTTTCCATCCTAATTTTGAGTTTTCTTTTTACTGTTTTTTTTCTTTTTTCTCCCCCCTCACCCAACCCTGTCTCCAAAGAAAGCAATAAGCCTGTCAAAGAAGGAATTAATTAAGCAAATCAATCAGTCAGTTTTATTAAGGAATTACAAAGCCCATGTGCAGCATTAATTATTCAGATAATGGGACATCTCTAAGCCTTTCTTTTCAATTATTGATAAGCCGCTATCTATCATCCTGACTGTTTTAGTACTGATTTAGTTGTGAATGAAGCCAGGTCATTCAGCCATAGCATATGCCAGTTATGAGAGTTGCTAGATGACTAGGGGTGAGAGAGAGAGAAAGATGAGAGCTATCGTTTGTTTCCATCCACAGTGATTGTGAATATTAAATATTTCAGGGCACGTGCCTTCTTCTGAGCTGCAGATGAAAGGGAAACTGTCCTTCCTTGCTGATATCATCTGGGTGATCACCTTTGTTCAATGAGGCGACACATGCCCATTTTTCCCTCTGCAATATCCATGCAACTTTTCTGTTGACTTTATGTGAGATTCCCTACTAGTTCATAAGGCCTGGAAAAATGAGATACCTTTCCATTGTCACAAGAAAGTTATCATTTTACATCTGCTGATCAAGGCAACTGTTCTCATTTTTCTCTTTACCAGGAATTTCATGACAACTGCTTTAACAGGGAGCCCTTCTGCAGCCCTAGGCTTATTTTTCACGCTCACCTCATTAGATATAATATACAGGGAAGTGCTCCCCTACCTGCTTTCATAAGTGGGGAGAAAAGGTATTGACCTCATAATGTTGAAACTCAAGCAAAGAAACAACTTCTTCATCACTGAGGAAAAATGAGGACATATAAATAGTTACTGATGGGAAAAGGACCTCATAGTAAAGGAAACCCTGGATCTCAATAAAATTATCTCATAATTGAGAAAACTCACATTCCACTTGAAAACAAATGCAGAAGGCAGAAATTGTTAGGAAATACGATGAACATTGTGCAGTAGTATAAAGACAACAAGCTTCATTTATTACTGCCCTTCAGATTATGTACCCATTTCAAGACACTTTCCATTCTTTCTAAACAGTCTGAAAGACTACTGAATATAGACTACCTAGAAAATAGAAAAAAGTATAGAGAGTATAGGTCTGGCTTATAGGAAGGTTGTATCACTTTGGCTTGTTGTATATTTTCAGGCATATGTGTTTCTCTGTGATTTGGTCTCTGCCAGGTGGACTATGGGTGAATGTTACAAGAGTCTGGAAAAATATATACATTGTCCAGCTAAACCCGCAAAGAATAGGGATGATGTTTCTTCCCACGCACCAGTAGCTCCACTTTCTGCCATCGTGTTTTCAGGTACATAGAAATAAGGCAGGCCTAGGTGCTGTTTCAGCACACAGCACCAAGTGCAACCGCTGAGCTTCTCTGCCCCATTGCATCTATCTCCAGAATACACACTTGATTGTTTCAAAGCCATCTGTTCCTATCTTTCCCGCATTGACAAGACAGGATCCATACTTCAGGGCATAAGCTTATCTCCAGCTGAGGTCAGGAAGATATTTATTGAACTAAATAACTGGCTTGGTTAAATTGACTGTGTGCCTTTCTGTGAACACCCCGCTCTGGTCAGTGTGTGATACTGTTCAGGATTAGAAATGCTAGTGTCCCCTTCACAGAGCTCATTAAACACTAGTGTATTCTCCTAGTCCTTCTACCTTTGCACCTGCTAGATCAACATGAAAATTTGCAGCACTGTAGCATTCGTGGCAGGTGAAACTCAAAGGGGTAGAGAGGCATCCCTTCACTGTTTCTATCATCTTGGCATAGAAATGCTATGAGAATTCATTGCTATCTTGCTATGTGGGTTATTTTGCTTCAGCTCTCAGTTAAAGCCAGGAATGAGAGTTATTAAGAAAATTAATTACAAAGTTAGGAGTGAGAACTCTTTCTCACTTCAAAAAGTTCATTATTGGCACTAAACTTGACCTTGAATATGAAGATGCCATCTAAACCTACTTCTCATTTTCATGTAAAAACCTAAAGGTGTAGTTAGTAGCCTAAAGAAATATTGCTTAGACAGTTATAAATTCAATTTTACTAATAAGAAGCAATTAGGGTTTGGAAAAGAACTGGATGAAATCTGTGAATTAAAAGCCGGGGGGTTAGGGAACTAAGCTTCACAGTTCCTGGCCATTTTTATTTGTTACTATATGCGAGAAATGTGCCACTTCTTGTAACTGTGTGGGCTTTCTGTCTACCAGTGGTATCTATTACTCGTCTACTGACAGCTGCTTTCTGGCTGTAGCCTTAGGCTCAGCACATACTGCTATCACTCTGCCTCAACAATGCTGTTCTGCTTTGACTTTTGCCAAATTGTGTGTCATATATGCTAAAATATCTCTGCAGTTAAGGAAGAAAAAGGGGGGAAAAAACCCCAAAGAGCAACTGTTCAGTATGGTACTGTAGAAATAACAATAACTTTAACATATATAGGTGGACATATGTATATATAACCCCTGCATAATATTGTAGCAGACACCAACTGCAACTCACTCAAGAGGTAACTCTAATGTAGCTAGGAGAGTAACAAGCCAATGCCTTTGGAGGTAAACACAAACACTCCATCATTTCACAAGGACACATATTGCCACTGGGCTGACAGCTTTGAGGGCTCATCTTTGAGTGACCAAGTATTTGTTCTAAAGGAACACAAAAAGGTATCCCATCTTTTTTGGGTTGTGTGTCTGACAAACTACACGGGGCCAGAAACATGTACTTGATGTGGGTCAGAAGACATCCATGCCTGCACTGGGATCCCTTTCTGTTATTGTCTCCCTGCCACCATGAAAATAAGGAAGTTCCCAGTTCCGTGATTTGAGACGTGGAAGGCAGGACACACCTTGTGCTCAAAATGAATAGCTGGATCCAGAGTCCAGACTTTCTTTAGAAAAGTAGACCGATCTCTGTGCCCAGCCAAACCTGTGTGTTCTGCTGTGAATCTACCCTGCCTTCAGAAAGGATGTGCTGGGAAATGAGATAAATCATCTCCAGTGTGAAGGAGCACCACCAACAGTCGGTCTTAAAAGACAATGGTCCTGAATGAGTCCTTTCTCCAGTAATTATGATGCAATATGAGCAGCAGTATAAAGACTGTATGCAACCAAAACCGAGTCTATAGCTATGTCACCCATATGACATCTCAGAAAGAATATTGCCTGAAGTGGTCAAATCACAAGGGCTGATGTCTCAAATTCTTACGAGAAAAGTGCTATTAACTGTCTGAAACCAAGTGCTCAAGGCTTTGTCTAATAGTAAGGATTTTAATTCCCATGTCAGAGTGCTATCTAGCACTGTGCTGGGGTTTGACTCAGCAGTCAGTCCGATAAGAATAACCTAATCTTTTTTCTGCATTGTTCATGGTTTAACTGCAGGTCTATGTTAGTGAAATTCCTACAGAGGGTAATGAATCCTATCCTTCTTTATACATAGGCTGAATTTGGCTTGATCTAGATGCAGAATTTAGTTAACAAATGTAATTCTTCATATTCCTTAATATGATAAAAATTTCCAGTTCTATAGCCAGTGTGGAAAATATGCTTTGTGTTGTGATTTGTGGTGCTCTGATGTTCAGCAAATACAAGAAAATGGTGAATGAATTGAATAATTACAGCTATATTCCCCAGATGGATCTGCCCTGATCATCTAGTTGCAAGACTGAAACTCTAAGAATATCACTGCTTCCCCCAGTTTGCCCACTAATCCAAGGTATCCAAGCAATAACTTCAGTTATGTAACATCTCAATCAACACACTGTGTTTGGTTTTCCCTCCATTCCTCTAGGAGAGCCTCATGATTTCAGTGATCAGTGTGTTCATGTCTGTGAACATTGTATCAAGTTATATCAAGTTTATCCTGATATTGATGGAAAGGAAAGACCTGATTTGAGCAACCTCGACAGTTCTCAGATGTTCATTATTATTTCTTTTACTGACAGACTCGGACACCTTAATTACAGAAGCATGTTATTGTGGCAGGTACTTTAGAGACATGGAATGAAAAAATGGCCTCTGCTCCTGAAATACTGGTAAGAGAAAGGCAAAACCTAAAGAGCCCTTTAGGTGTTCAGGGAACAACAAAACACTACTGGTTATTGCTGTTGTTAATGAATTGACAGGCTTTCTGTAAAGGTGTTATGGTAAGTAAGAGCTTGAAGGAGGAATTTGAAGGATACTTCAGAGTTGTTACGGCTCTTGCTTATAGGAAAGGCCAATGAAACCCCATGAGTAGAAGTATGGCGGAAGTCACAAAGTGATTAAAAATTTCACAAGCTGATGATGCAGGTTAAACACCATATGCCAACTGGAGGTAAGAATTAACCTCTTGACAGCAAATGAGAAGTTATCTACAGAAGCAATCCTGACCTATGGCTGTCTTTTGCACTTGATGTGAGAGACAAGAGATGAAGAGATAAAGGAAATAGAGAGACAAGCCCATGCTGTCCATTTTCCAAGAAAATGTTGTCTGCAGCTTTCTCACCCAGATAAAAGAGTTCTTACAGAAATTGAGATGTAAGGTGGTGAGAGGAGATGTGAGAGTTTTCCTGCATGCATGGATGTGAAAAGCGATATTGTGGAGATGACCTGAAGGAAGAGTTGATCAGACTTACAGTGTGTGTGCTGAGGGCCTGGGAAGATCTCTGTAACACAGATGTCACATAAGTTTGCTGGGCTAGATGTAAGCGAGCAGGATGTTGTTACCCGGAATCTGGCCTCGTGAAGCAGGAGGTGGGAGGAAGGCTCAGCCTAAGTCCTCACTTGAGATCCAGTCCAGGGCAGAGAGATCCAGGAAAAAAAGGACATGGAAGTTGGACTTGTGTTTCAAATTAAAATATCCAGAAACTGTTTTGACTACTTAATTTATCCTCACCATAGCTGAAACAGTAGATTAAAGTCTTCCATATCAGTTGCCAACTTGCTAACATTTTGGTCTTTGTAATATTGCTGTTTTAACTCTTCCTTCATAGATTTTTCTTTTTTAAGGGTATAAGGGTATTTGTAAATCAGAACTCTTTATGTTCTTCAGTTTTCCTTTGAATTATGTCTTCTATCCCTTTTTTGGGTCTGATGTCTTCCCCCTCCCACCCCCCCCCCCCCAGTTTTACTAGTTCTCATTTTATCTATTTATGGAATATCCTCTTCCAACTGTCTTGTCCAGATGATTCACTAACAACTGGACTAATGACCCTCTTGCTCCTTAGCAGCTGAGAGGGTGAGAGAATGAAGGGGTCAGGCCATCAGCTGCTGCAAATTGGTGCCGCATCATTGGTTTAATTGAAACAGTGCCAGTTTACGCCAGCCGAGAATCTGAGCCCGGGTCTCAGTTCAATCTAAGCACAAGGAAAGCAGATCCCCAGTCTGTTCACCCACCTAAAGTTTGTTACCTAAAACAGGTTAAAACCAAAGCTGGCTACCGATTGGATCTTCAGATGAGCAGTGTGCAATTAAGGAAAAAATAAAGGCATCAGCATCCAAAACTTTGCTTTCTTTCTGGTTACTCTCCCAAAGACATCAGCATCTTCACACTTCATATATGCACATTTGGTTTTGAAGAAAAAAAAATCAAAATAAACAGTAAGATCTAGGACACTGTCACAGCTCCATTAACTTAGTATAACAATGTCTCTTTTACACTTCAATTTGCTGATGATAACACTGTTTTCGGTTCATAGCACATATATTTCGCATTAGTGTTTTTACAGACTAAGAAATAGATTGTAGCTGCAAACATAGAGTGACTTTGGTAACCCTGCTGGGGGTTTCACACCTAACGATTTAGAAAAACACACTTCAGATTTTTTTTTCCCCATTGGCTGCCAGAAGGAACAGAGATAATTTCTGATACTGAACCCTTTGGTCTAGCCCTTCTCTTTCAATTTCTATTGAAGTGTGACCCTATCACAAAATATTGTGTCTAAATTGCAGTAGTATTCCTACTGTTTACCGTGGGCAATTAGATCACCGGTTTCTCTTGCCCTTGTGGTACATATTCTGTTTATTCTCAGGGACTGAATGAGTCAAAAAAAATTTTTAAATCTGAAGTCTTGTTCTATATTTAATTTTAGTTTATTTTTAACTAACAAAAGTACCAAATTTCACTGTATTCAATGCAGTCTCACCTTTTTGAAAGTTGTCAGTATTGACCCACAGATAGCAAGATGGCAAACACTTGGATTTTGATGTCTGCATTGAGAAAGCAGAGATGATATTACAAATTACAAGAAAGGAGGAGGGAGAACGACAATAGAAAAAAAAAAACTGAGGGTCTGTTTCCTTTTTTCTTTTTTTTTTTTTTGGCAAAAAAACTGCTATAGAAACAAATGTAGATGAGGGGGGCACTGAGCCATATAGAAGTGAATAATTATCTACTGTTACAGGCCTTATTATCTCTCCAAATGTTTGCTAAAAATTCTATTGGGCAACCATCTGGACCCTAAGCTTTAACAGTGGATACAGAGTGGATTGTTGCTTTAACTTTTAGATAGGAAAATTTCTCCCTTTAATTCTTTCCTGTCATCCTGTGTTAAATAATTTAGTTGAATGTCTCCTACATAGCTTTCTGAGTCCTCAGAGTGAGTGTATTGTAGGTGATATCATCATGTAAAATATTCTTTGAAAGTTTATATATTTTTTTTTTACCACTAGAGGATCTGAGGACACTTTGCCATCTGTTGTAAGGGTTTGCTAATGCACCTATTTTCTCCTCTATCCCTCTCTTTCTCTTTTTAAATTACTAGGCTTAATAATTTGCCTAATTGGTAGCCTCCCCCCACATCTCAAATTATGTACAATGCATATTGCTTTAACATCCTCTCCGTCTATGAAACCTAGCACTTCTCCTCTAAGAATTTCCATTGTTGCTGTATTACTGTAGTTTTGAACAGCAAATATAATTTCCTTCATTCAGGATGTGATAAATAATTCAATAACATGTCATCAATAACTATAGACCAGTTGCTTAGCTTGAAACGTGTCTGTAGTTTGCTGTGAAGGTCATCGCTATCAATTATGCACCTATCTTCCATGGAATGTTTCAATTTAGCATTATAATAATAACAACAATAAATGATCTTTGTTGTTATGAAGGATATTTCATTGGCATAGGTTTGCAGCTGTTATTTTTTTCGTAATTTCCATATAGGCGGTGTAAGACACTGAGTTTTAACTGCCTTGCCCAAAGTCACAATACTGCATGAACAGCAGAACTAGAAATATAATCAGTCACCTAATGTTCTGCACTTGCCTTTGGATATTTTCTGTGAAATAATGCAATGACCAAGCCGTGAGGCTTCTTCTGTGACAGTGAATCTGTACCACCTCGCCCCTACCAAGCTGTGGCTTTCAAGTCTCCCCAGTTTCAAGTTGTGCACCGAACCTGTAATGTGACTGCATCATATTTGAATTCACCTTTTGAAATATAGCCCTCAGGCAGTCTCTGCATTCCTCTGGCTGAGCAGAGATATGGGTGAAACAAGTTCTTGATTTAGCTGCCAATAAGTGTCCAAAGCACTTCATGACTGGCAGTCTACGGAGAAGCAGGATCCCACTGGAGCTAAAAAGAAGATTCAGTTAAATCAGCCTCCCAGTCAAGGGTAGGATTGTTCCAGAAGCAAAGAAATGGCAAGAACATGACTAAGTCCTTGCCATGTCCCTGATTTCTCTCCACACCCTTGTTCTAGATGGGGAGAGGTCTGTGTGCTCTGCACATGGTGCAGCGTCCTCCTCCAGCTCTGCCCTGCCACCTCAGGCACCCTCTGGCAGCTCCCACCACTCGCCTGCAATTGAGGGGAAGGAAACCAGACACGTTGCATACAGGTTTTTGTCTTCACTTAAGTCAGAGATCTATTATAAGATGGTTTTCCTGCTCCTCTCTTGCTGCAGTTTTTTCTACCTTCTGTATTTCCAGTGGTTTTTTTAAAATCCACTTTCTCCCTTCTGGTCAGGCTGATTCTTCTGCTGGCAATAATTATTTCTTGGAATTGGTTGCTATTATAATATTTTTCCCATTGTGGCTTCAATATTTCATAAGCTTGGATTAATCTAGTTTATCTGAGATCTTTTGGTTACAATTTGTAAATAAAAATAACATTTCAGGAAAAGGTTAACACTGCCAAACTGGCTTTTGCTTTTTCTAATCATGTTTAGGATCAGATCTTTGAAGTTATGGAGCATCTCTCACTAACTTTATTTCAAGTAGTTGAATATTTGGAGTTCTGAAATTCAGAAAGAGAAAGTTTTTAAAGTCTTGACCTGGAACCTTCAAAAAGGAAAGTGTAATTCTAAGAGGAGGGATGAAAAGAAGTGTTCCAGGGGATGTAGTATGACCATCATTGTAAAATACTTATGAGATGGGATGGGGGGAATAAATTTGCCTGTATGATAAATAAACCTGAACAGGAAAGGAAACTGATGGCACAACTTCATAGCTTTTAATTTATATGCTTCTAAGTCTTACTTAAAACTCTTCGATCAGGAAATTCAGTGGTTTCTGTCTTCCAGAGCATCCCCAAGCCAGTCTTGGAAGTCACAAGCATGGACTCAAAGCAGCAGTTTGCAAAAGGGCTGAACTTTAACAGTGGCAATGACATTAATGGGAATGAATGGCAATGGTCTGTGCTAGCACTCACTGATGGTCTTATGGAGTATGCAAACACATTATTATAAATAATAGCTGCAGAGAGGAAATGGGAAAAAGTGTCACTGTAGCAGTGAAAGGACTCTGGAATATAGAGAATAGAAATTACCATAGCAGATCAAAATTTTGATCCATTTAACCCTCTCTCTTATAGTAGCTAGTACCAGGAGATTCAGCCTAGGAAACAAACATTACTTTGTTCCTAAGATCTCTTTAGACCAAACTTCCAAGCAACATGTTGATAACTCTCAAAGAGTTTTACTTCCCTCTAAATGACTCCCTCCAGCAAATCCTCCTGAGCCCTTGGTATAAAATCATAGAATAGAATCATAGAATGGTTTGGGTTGGAAGGGACTTTAAAGACCATCTAGTCCCAACCCTTCTGCCACGGGCAGGGACACCTTTCCACTAGACCAGGTTGCTCAAAGCCCATTTGTATCATTTGGCAGTTAGTCTCACAGATTAATGTGAAGATGGAAGTAACACATTAGCATATGTAGGAAGTCTTCCTCAGCAATCTTGGAATGCATGTACATTTACATATATAAGCATATATAAACACTCCATATACCAAGAATGACAGAGCAACAACAGTGAGCAGCCCAAGGACATGTAAGTAGCCATATGGTCACATATGCTGTTTGTGGAGAAACGTGAACCCCAGGCACTTCTAGTATCAAATAGTTTGCCTTAAAATAAGTGCTATCATTTAAACCCAACCTCTCCTTGATCTCATCATTATGTACTTGGGATTTTCTGACTGCATACTTGCCTTTTTCAACACTGTCTTGCTATTGGAAAAAATGAGTGTTCTTACTACAAGGAGAGTTTTGGAGATGTGTCTTATTGCAAACCCAGAATCCATCCATTGATTTGTCCATTTTTTCCTCTTCCTTGCTATCTTGTCTCCCTGTATTCAATGCCCCCTCAGAAATGCAGATATGGCCTGCTCAAGGCATCAGCATAAAGGACATACAGGCTGAATGAGGGAAGCTCGGCACATTTTTAAATGAAAAAGAACATCTGCAGTTTTGCTAGCTGGGATAAAAATGACAAGAGCTGTGTATTCTCATGCTTCAGGGCATAAACTGATCAGTACCTAGGGTCAGGAGCACCCCAATCTGTCACAATTAGGAACATTCACAGAGTTTTAAACTTTCTCTGGAAGCAGCTGGTTTTGGCTGCTGTTGCTGACAGACATAGTAGATTGGGTGGTCCACTGGCTGGGTGAGGGACGGGAAGTGACAATGTTGTCTTACAATGTAATTTATGGAGAAAAAGTAATGCAGTTTGAAATTCCACTTGAAGAGAACATTTACTTTCTTCTTCCTTTTATTTTTAATGTAGAAATCCACTCTTCTCTTTTCTCTGATCTAGCAGGGTATTTTAACCAGGAAGGCCTCTCTCTAAAAGCCTCTTTTGACTCTTTGAAGCAGTATATCAGGCATCTTTCCATCCTGTTTAGCCAAGTCCTGCATTTTTTTGTTTGCTTTTAACCCCCAAAACACTGCCAGAATTGTTACTTTCCTGTATCCCTTTAACTTTAGATGTGGTGAACTGCAGACAGAAGGACGGAAGAACTGATGCAAGAGTTCACTTTCCCTGCCCTTTTTAGACATGAGAGGACAGCCTCTGCAGGTAGCTGTTCTCATAAGTGATGTTGGCCGGACAGCCTAAATGATGGCGTGTTGAAATTTCATATGAAGCTGAATGATTTCCATATCTGCAGATCCTCTTCAGTGGCATTAGTTATGCTAATAAAGTGGTGCGACTTTTCTGGCAGTGCTTGAGGCAGCTGCCAGGCTGTGACAGAAGACTCTATCTGGGGAAATAACTCAGCAAGTAAAATTCAGATGGCCAGCAACCTGCTCGGGTTCCTGTTCCTCATCCAGAGCTGTGTATAAGCTCTATTGTTAAGCACATAATAATCTGTGCCTAACTCAGACACAACCCTGCTGGCATCTCAGACATTACTTTGCAAAGCTCTTTAGGACACCCCAAGTGTTTGCTTAATTTATGTGCTGATAGGCATTTCTATGACATCCGTCGCCGGCGTGCAGAAAAGCCTGGCAAAGTTATTAGTGGTAGCAAGAGGAAAACAAAAGAGAGAGTCAGTTTGCACATTGCACCAGATGAGCCCACCAGCTGCTGAAGGAAGAGGCATGTGCCACTCCAATAGCAAAAGGAGGCAGGGTGAATGCAAGATGAATCTGGATATGAGATTGCACCCTTTCTTTGTACAACATTGGGGGCTAGAGCCAAGCTGGGTGGGAGGACAGGAATGAGATGCAGAATTCAAATTCAACCCCTTATCCCTAAGGAGAGACCTTGGAAATGTGCAGTGTTCTGAAAAGCAGAGGGCACACAGTCATGTCTGTATGCAAAATTCCTCTCCATAGGAATGAGCTACACTCCAAGTCTCAACCACATATACTGCTTTTTCGGGAGCTAAATCCACCTGGTCATGTTTTACAGTTTTCCGCTTGCTTAGATTCAGTGTTTAAAATTAAACAGGGAAGTCTAAGGAAGGAACCATCTTCTGTCAGCTCTACTCTTGGTTCCTCTAAAGATTTCTTCTATATGATTGTGCTCTGAGAATATTCTTTGTGAATAGTCTCCCGTAAGAAACAGTCAGGGAACAGTCACTTGTGGTATTTGTATATGTTTAGGAGACACTATTCTTTCATTCATGTAGTTATGACTAAAGTCAACAAGGAGAAACCATCAACATCATGTTTCTACTGGCAAAGGACTCCAGAGGCTGACAAGTTGCCATATCCCTCATGACCAGCACCTCCAGGATGAGATCGCTGATCCTGGGACCTTGAGGAGGGGGAGTTGGGTGGGCATAACATCAAGAAAAGGGGATAGAAACCCAGAGGTGTGTGTATGACAGTCTCAACAACATTATTACTAGTGCTGAAACTTTTTCTTCATAGAAGTATTCTTTCTTTTTCCACACTAATTAGATCAGGACTGACAATGATTAAGCAACTAAGATTTTATTATATGAATGATAAACTCTTGTCTGTAGTAAGTTCTCTTTAAAAACTTTATCAACGATCTGCATGAGGGGATCAAGTGCACCCTCAGTAAGTTTGCAGATGACACGAAGTTGGGTGGGAGAGTCGATCTACTGGAGGGTAGGAAGGCTCTGCAGAGGGATCTCGATAGGCTGGATTGATGGGCTGAGGCCACTGTATGAGGTTCAACAAGGCCAAATATTGGGTCCTGCATTTGGGGCTCAACAACCCCATGCACCGCTACAGTCTTGGGGAAGAGTGGCTGGAAAGCTGCCTGGTGGAAAAGGACCTGGGGGTGTTGGTTGATGGTTGGCTGAGTATGAGCAAGCAGTGTACCCAGGTGGCCAAGAAGGCCAACAGCATCCTGGCTTGGATCAGCAATAGTGTGGCCAGCAGGGCAAGAGAAGTGATTGTCCCTCTCTACTCTGCACTGGTGAGGCTGCACCTTGAATACTGTGTTCAGTTTTGGGCCCCTCACTACAAGAAAGACATTGAGGTGATGGAGCGAGTCCAGAGAAGGGCAACAAAGGTGGTGAAGGGTCTGGAGCATAAGTCTGATGAGGAGCAGCTGAGGGAACTGGGGGTGTTTGGCCTGGAGAAAAGGAGGCTGAGGGGAGACCTTATCGCACTCTACAACTACCTGAAAGGAGGGTGTAGAGAGGAGGGTGTTGGTCTCTTCTCCCAGGTAACAAGTTATAGGACAAGAAGAAATGCCCTCAAGTTGTGCCAGAGGAGGTTTATATTGGATATCAGGAAAAATTTCTTCACTGAAAGGGTTGCCAAGTACAGGAACAGGCTGTCCAGAGAAGTGGTGGAGTCACCATCCCTGAAGGGATTTAAAAGACGAGTAGATGTGGTGCTTAGGGACATGGTTTAGTGGTGGACTTAGCAGTGTTAGGTTAACGGTTGGACTCAATGATCTTAAATGTCCTTTCCAAACAAAACAATTCTATGATTATATGATTCTGTGTTCACTGTTTTCCCATAAACAAGATTTTGAGAGTAACATACTCTCACATCCAACATTTCCTATAATTTATCACTATCTGAAAGATGAGCTTTACAACCAGTTTAAGCTGATGAAAGACAATAAAAAGGATGGTCCTGTTCCCCTTTGCCCAGTACTCCTGACTGGATATTTCCTCGTCATCACTTACGCCATTTCTCACTTTTGCGTAGACTGATGGCCCCTGATAGAGCCGAAAAAGACACTTTGTTGTGAGATTGTTTCTCAGCAGTGTTATGCTCAAAACCTTGTTTATGAGCAACCAGGAAACACAACTTTTTAATATATATGTGTATATATGTATATACATATATAAAGTCAAGAATTTATTGTTAGCAGTATTGAAACAGTCTAATCTGAGATTCATTATGAGTCTAGATCTAATTGAACAGAGGCAAAGAATACTACGATGCATGAAAAGTTTTACTAACAATAACAACAGCAATAATAACAATACAGCAATGTCAATACCATATTGCAGGGCTACAGGGTTACAGCTGCTTCAGTTTCCTATGCTCAGTCAGAATTGCAAATAGTAGCCCCAAAATACTATTGTTGAAGCCCTTCAGAGGTAAGTGCACTTTACATGCACACATTCAGAATTGTGTAGCTGCCAAATTAATTGCAAATATGATAAATTTTCGTGACTGAAAAAGGATAAAGACAAGAGTCAGGAGTTGAGGAGGGAAAGAACCTTGTAAGTCAGCTTTACCACCCAAAAATTATTGTGCCACTGCACTGCAGACTTGCTTTTTGCTTCTCATTGTATGTTATTCCCCTCTTCCGAAGAGTTCTGTTATCCACTGGGAGAGCAGAGACATGCAATGTTTTAGTCATCCAATCAAGGAACATATGATTTCAGGGACACAACACAGTTTATGGAATAACAGAGAATGAACAGCTGAAGTGAATAATTCGCGGACTATCCATAGGCTGCAATTTGTTTGTATAAACTATTTGGTAAATACTTACGCTTAGCTATCACATTCATAGTAATCAGGAACAGTTTGGGAACAAAGGTTAAAACTCCTGAATAATTCATTCCCCAGGAATAATTCAGATCTCTCTTGTGTATTCTCTGGAGTCTCTCTCAGTGGCGCATTACCAAAAGGTACTGTGCATTAAGTGGAAGTTGGCCGTGTCCCAAGCAGGACAGAGTGTGAGTGTTTGGAGTACAACCTGCGATGTCTAGAGAAACCCTTGTCTCCCTCCAAGCCGTGCTGCAGAGACCAAGGCACAGATGTGCTGTGTGCCAGGCCCCAGCACTTCAAGCTGTTCCCTACAACCAAGGAGTGAAGAAATCAGTGCTGAAGCATATGTGACAGAGAGAGATATTTAAAAAAAAAAAGACCATACAAACAAAAATACACCAAAAAACCACAACAACAACAACAAAAAACAGCCAAAAAAGAAAAGAGATTTGGAGAAAATACAACTTGAAAAATAATAAATTATTGTTCATTAATTAACAAATGTGAGCAGTGCTTGACCTTTATAGCTGAACTGCAAAAGGAAAAACTACTTGTGCTCTTTATTGCTTCATGTATGAGGAATAGCTGAATACTTTGTTTTATTCTTTTCCCTTATATTGTTTTGAAGTTGGCTATTTTCTGTGGGTTGTTAGTTTATATGTTTCTGTTTGTATTAGCATTTGAGGTGTTATCTTCCCTGCTTTCCATGCGGACCTTACAGATGGCAAGTGGACAATAGCAATCAAATTTTGAAATCTAAGGCACATAAAACAAGATTATTTTGTTGGATTTTAGTCTGCCCTGGTTTGGACTAGGACAGAACCAATTTTCCTTTCAGTGATTTTTCCTTTCAGTTAAGTTTCTTCAAAGTAACTGCACTTTCTGAAACTGACAATATGTTTTTTCAGACAGTGTACGCTTCTAGGATTGATAGTGCTGAAGTTTATAGTTATCACTAACGTAACGGTAGGAATAGTATGCAAAAAGGTTCTTGCTTATACTTATTCCTATAGAAACCAAGGTCACAGTTAAGTTTCTTATGGTCCACAAGTGAAAGGCCGTAAAAGAGATTCATTTTGGGGAGGAGTGGACAGGACAGGTGACCCAAAATTGACCAGTGAAGTATTCCATCCCATACATGTAATTCTCAGTATAAAGCTGAGGGATCACAAGGGTGTCACTCTCTTCTTCTATGACAATCTTCCAAAAAGGACATTTTTCTCCTGCCACTGAGTCCATCCCAGGCCTTCCCAGAGCCTGCCCTGCAGCACCAGTGGTGATGTGATCGTCATCAGGTGAGCTCGATCTTAGTTTTCTATCTATTTGTATATATTTAATTATTTCCACTATTATTATTATACTTTTTTTTCATTGTTATTGTTTATTAAAACGGTTTTAACTTTCCAGTCCATAAGTGTCTCTCCCTTTTCTCGTTTCCTTTCCCTTTTGGGGGGAAGGAAAGGATTAATAGAGAGCATCTACTGTCCATTTAATAGCCAGCCCAAATTCAAACCTTGACATAGTCCAAAATTATGAAAAGTTGCTCTCATTTTCAAAGTTGGGAGGTTCTTATGTTATAATTTATTTACCACACCACAGTCAAGTGTGTGCATAGAAACACACACACAAATTATATTTTTCTTCATAGTTTAGTATTATAGTAATAAATTTCTTTCAAATTCTACTGACCAAGAACAGTTTGGGTAAGTGTGTTCTTGATTGCATCTGCTAGCAGAAGAGCTATTCCCTCTTCAGTGGAACTGAAGCAGTTTTATCATTGATTTAAATGCATTGATTTTTTCTTTGTACAACAGGTACTTAATTTCAGCCAGATTTTTCAGATTTGAGTGCAGACAAGAAAATGATAATAAAGTTCCCCCATTGCTGATGGTTTCTTTAGGGAGTATTTTCTCCCTGTCTGTTACAATAAAAGTAGCTATTTTCCTTCCTCACTGAAGTTTCCCTGAATAAAAAGCCAGCCTTGGCTACATGAAAAAAAAAAAAATTACAACTAAGAAACGTTTCCTCCCAATCAGTCTATTGAAATGCACCTTGCACCCTCGCAAAAGGGGAGTTCTGAGCCATGATGAATAGGCCTTGATTTTTCAGGCTGAAGTGATAATTGAGCCACAGTCATTCCCAACTTGCTTATTTTTCAGTGGGTTTGTAGCTAGCCAGGTTTCCATAAAACAGGCACAGGGCAGCCAGAAAAGTCTTTCACAAGCAGAGTTACCAGAATATCCAAATTTTAGACACAAGATATAAATAAACAGGGATTTTGAGTCAAACTATACATTTCGTATAGGTTAACCAAAGCATTCCTTTTTGTCTTCATTCTGAATGAGTTTGGGGATTGTTTGGGGGTTGGGTTTTTTTGAGATTTTTTTGTTGTTTTGCTGCGGGGTTTGTTTCTGCTTGTTTGCCTGCTTATGTTCTTTGGAAAGTGATAATGTAGCCATATTTCACCATGAAATGTTATGTCAAAACAGAACAATGCATTTCAACATTTTAAGACAAAATATGTGGATTGCTGTGGTTAGGGGGAACTCTTTTTTCTCTTCCAGGAGAACTTGAAACAATAAGTTGATGTTTGCCAAATTCACAAATAAATATGTTTGCCTGAAAAGGTTTTCCTGATTTTTTTAAACCAGGGTTTCTTTGCAAATCCACCTTGTTTAAGGTGTTGACCCTCACTACGTTCAAAGAAAATAAGGAAATTATGAGATTCAAAAGAAAATTTCTGTAAGAAGAAGTTTTTTAAGCCTTATCAATTAGTGTTAGTGGTTAATTGTTTTTTTCTAAGCCTTATCAATTAGTGTTAGTTAGTTAGCTTTTCATTTCTTGTTTTGAATAAGCATCTGTGATATTATTTTTATTATGTTATTTTCTTAAATAAACATTGCTGAAGAGCTGAAGAAATATCTTTGTAAAATGCAATTCCAGAGTATGCTATTAACAGTAATTTTTTGAAAACATTACATCTGTTTCTGAGCCACTTCATGGTACAAAGCCTCTGCAAGTTTTTACAGATGCTTAGAAAAGAAAGAAAGCGTTGTGATTTACGAGGAGCATTTTCAAATCATATCAAATGGAAATGGAACTTACTGAGTTCCTCAATGCTACAATGAGTGATTTGATCTGATAAGAGAGGAGGAAGGTAGAAGTCTAGTCTTAGGAAAAAGAAGCTATCATTTTCTTCTTACCATCTAATATTAACCTACTGAGATTTTTGTATCTTTCTTGCTTAGCCGCAATCCATTGGTAGGCTTTGGCACAGCAAGACCGAAAACTTGGCTTGAAGCAAGGGCTAAATAGGACTACTGGTGGGAACCTCCTGCAAAGGTTGTGGACACTGCTGGTTGGGATGGAAAGTGAAGCGCATTGTAGACAGTCCCTGATCAACCAGATGATAAAGAGGAGGCAGGTCAGGGAGAAGCACCCTGTCACCGCTAACTTGGAAGAGCTTACTATATCATTAACCATCCACTTTTCTGAGCAGGAAAAAATTAAAATTGTGACTAGCTTTAGGGACTTAACTCTACATCAATAAAAATCCATCTTACTGACCACAGCCATATGCAGATATTGCTGAATTAAACACTCTGAAAACAGTGGAAGCCTGATTTACCTGTTAGAAAGTGTTAAAACTCTTGGCAGAGCCAAAATTAGAAGTTAAAAAGGCCTATTTTACTCTACCTTCTGCAGTAGTGCTGTACCTTTAATTTTCATAATCTGCGCAGCTTTAAATTCAACATTTAGTTTTAACACATATATTTTAATGAAACATGAAATATAAAATGAAACTCCAGTCTGCCTCCTATGAGCATGGAGAGAAATCCTAATTACCTGTTTCAAAAGTGTGAAGCTCTTTCTAATTTTCCAGCAGCCAGGTTCCTTAGACAGCACTCAGTGTTATAACTATTTATGCCAATTGTGCTATTTCATGCATAAAATTACCGCATTATTGTTGGAATAGATGCTGGAGAGATATCTAAGCAGGGTGTAATCACTTCACTTTCTATCAAATTGTGCTTCTGAAAGGTATCATAAATTTTATTAGAAGGCAAGAGGCTAATGGAAGCCAATCAGCGTTCATGCTGATAAAATTGCTTGTATTTTACATTATAAAATGGGGAGATATTTTTATCGGAAGATTCCCTTTTGTTTTATTAAGAGTGTGTCATGGAAACTAGGGTACAATGGAACAACAGAGCGTAGTCAGCAAACCTCTCCTGTTTCTGTTGCTGGCTTAGCTTACAAAAAAGTTTGTGTCTCAAGATGATTACTGTTCTTTGATGGTGTAAAGCGAGTGCAAAAGAGATGCCACAAACACTCAGGTATGCTGACTTGCACAGGACTTTGCCATGATGAGGTGCATCTCTGATGAAAATATTAATGTCCCTAATGTTATTTGGTCTTTTTATTGTTTGAGATAATTGTTTTCTATTAGGCTGCCTACTGAATCTGTGGAGAGGGATAGTTTTTATGACTCCCCAGTTTATTTTTAAAGCTCCACAGTAAAAGAATTAGAGTGGATTTTGATATGGGAAGGATGAGGATCCAGAGATGGGGATGGAAAAAGGAGCTTTACCCATCACGAAGTAATTGAATGCAATTTAAAGAAATTGGTCTACTTTGATGGTAAATTAAAAGTTCTTTTTTACCTGTTAATAAAATTTTGTACTTAACAGAACCACATTCATACAGTCATTTGCAAAACAGCTGGCTCAAATTAATTTCTTTTTTTTTAACTGTATCAGACAAACATGGTTGTTTCTGTCCTATAGACGGGGAAACTGAGGCACCAAAAGGCGAGGACCAAGCCCTAGAGGGAATTTGTGGTAGACCTCATACTGGAAAGGGAGGTAGAGATCCACAGCTAGTAGCATTAGGTGAATGCACTCTGTATTTAGAAACTGTGTGTAGTTTGCCGTGCCCTGGCACTGATGGGACAGCACCTTTTCAGGCTCTGAAAATCCCAGTTCAAACATCTGCTTTGCCTGACACAAACACTTAGCTTCATCCATAACATACACTGTCACTGCTTATAAAGCAAATATTTACACCACCGCTTTTCAGACCATTATTTGTAGTATTACTAATATTATTAGCATTATTTGCACTGTAGCCATGAAGCCCCCTCCGAGATGGGGCATTTTGTGTCACACGCTGTACAAACACATGGCGAAGGACGGTCCCGGCGCTGCCGGATTAGCAATCTAAATAGCTAAAACAAACAGAGGAAGGGAGAAACTGTCCTGGGTATCAAGAGAGCAGACAGATTTTCCTGTATTTAAGAGGGCAGACGACAGGTAACACAGCTAGGATCAGTTCACAACTTTGACACTCTTTTCCTGTGTAGTGCATTGCTTAATTGCTCCACATTTCCTCAGATTTCCACAGGAGTAATGCCACCAATTTATTCCAGGTTTCTTTCAAGTCTTCAGTTGCTGGTGCTTAGACTCAGCTCCAGCTAATGAAAAAGGGTCATTGACAGGATTTGGCCCATTACTGAATTTATATTCCTGACTCTGGTCGTTATGTATATTCCTGTCAAAGCCCACATAGTGTAACACTTGGTGTTAATGGAGTCATAGTAAGGATGGATTTGTTCTCATCCAACTACATGTTTTAATTCAAAGACCACATTACTGTTCAAGTGATAGATTACATAAGGGCAAAAAATGTTTATTTCTTTTAATTCCAATTATGTTTTAAAATTCTATTTCTTGTTGGCCATTATTTATTTCAGGGTTTTTTTTAGTAGTATTTTATTATTACATTGCCTCTGTGTAACTTTTTATTTTCTAATTTAATCCTCCATTTTTAAATACGATTTTCTTTTTCACCCACCAATAGCTGCATGACTGATTTTGTTGAGTGAAATATACAACAATGACAGAACAAAAGTGAATTTATTCTGAATCCAAACTAAAGTCATGTTAACAATATATTATATTTTATAGCTTCAATTTCAATGAGACACCCAATTCTCTCTGAAGTCAACAATCTATTTGCACATCCCAAAGCTGAGCATGCTTTTGTATATCTGGAATTAGTATAACATTGGTTAGCTTACCTGACTTTGCCCTCTGAAATCAGTGCCTTTAAAATACTTGTCTCAGGCAGACTTCAGTGAAGAATAGAGCATTATTTTTATATTTTCAGACAAAAAAAATTGTAAAGCGAAATTCAGACTGTAAGTATTTATCATATCTAGGTAGGAAACACTGCTAGAGTATAGTGATAATTTCAAACACATGCATCACATTCTTGGGACTTGCACCTCTTGTGCAAAGATGCTACATTTGTAAAAAGGACTTTGGCATTTAATAAAACCAATCACAAGACCACAGACCTATAAAACTCTTCTTAGCTTCTGTGCAACAAAGATACTAGCTTACATTGTCACCACAGTTGTTATATTCCAGTGTCTCAACTTCTGCCACTGCACGTGTGGTCAATCTCTCTGCATGTGTTTGACCATGCTGAGCCATCTAATACCCATGTCGCCACCTCCCTTTCCGTCTGGGCCTTTCCAGCCTGCAGGACCTGAGGCACAAAACACAGATGCTACCAGAGAATGTGAAACTGGTTCCATTACTTACGTGGTCACAGTAACTGCAGTGATATGTCAAGAAAAGTGTTTCCTGGTTAATGTAGGGTTTTAGATAGAGCTAAGTATCAATTTCTCCTGCTGAAGCTGTCCGCTTTGTACATACAGCTGAAAAGTCGACCAGGTGGGAGATGGAACTGAATGATTGCACAGCCCAGGGGCTGGGAAACCTCATGGAAAGCCATGAAGTTCGAAGGCATCAAAGACAAACTGAGACCCCAAGTTTCTTCCACATTCCAGATCGGTGTGCTGTGAGACCAGTGGGAAGAGACTTCTTCTCTGCTTGTTTTGGAAGGGCAAGGACATTACCTTTCCACCTGCATTTCCTACCAGTCGATGAGGCCGCTCTGTTCTTCATTTTTCAGTTTGGTCTTTTTTTGGTGTTTCTTTTCACTTGCGTGTTAATAATCGGGTCATTTTTTCAAGCATTACTTTCATCACTGCAATCCAATTCAGTGAAATCCAGACTCACGTGAACAAACCATATGCACATCTTAAGCATGTCTCCCTGTATATAGACCGTAGCTGGAGTGAGCTACAGCTGAAGAGAGAGTTTGCAGTGATATTTATTCACTGTTGGTGGTTATAATACATCATTTGAAAAGCCTAAACTCCGGATCTGCTGCTGAGAGTTGGGAAACCCCTGGCACAGAAGAGGCTGTAGTGATTCATAGTCAGAGGAGTATAGATTACCCCATATACAGATCTAATAATAAGTAATAAATTATGGGCTTCATTCACAGCCTAGAAACATTAAAATTCCACCTTCCCAGGGAGTGTACAAGACTTCCTTGTTTAAGGATGAAGAGTGAAAGTAAACCTGCTTGGGTTTTGTATTGTTTTATGACTCTGGGAGCATTCAAAGTTCATTCAATCTCTATATGGATAACATCACCCTTGTTATAATGACTCTCAAGTACAAACATCAAACAATTACGCTGACACAGCACTACACTCCAAATATTTCTCGGACTGATGATGGAAAATATGAATTATCAGTAGCAAATATTCTGTATTTTCATCTACTTTATGTTAACACTGCTATTCTGCAGTGTCCCAGAGATGTGAGTATCAGCAGAAGTACTCAATTGATTTACAACCTTGTAATTAATTTGTTGTCATTTATTTTCGTTTGTATAAAACAAGACGTAACTGCATGAAAGCTGAAATTCTAAAGCACTGGATTAAGAGGATTCTGGCTTGTCAATGCCCTTTTATGGAGGAGAAACAAAGAGATCTTACACAAGCCAATACAAAAATATTCTGGCTAAGCATATGATATAATACTCTTTACTTTGCTATAATATTCTTTACTTTCTAATAGGGGAATAGGGTGGTTCACATTCTGTCCTTGAGAACTCCATTGCCGTCTATGCCTTTGCATTTCAGACCTTGAAAAAGTACTGGCAAGCGTATCCAAAAATATGAAGGCAGGTGATAAATCTCTGAATACGTATTAGACTATGCAAAGGATTCTTTTTTTTTCCTTTCCTGCTTTCTATTGGATGTGTGCATAGGTCCTCTGTGATGCTTGAGCAATAAATACATGTCACCACACTAAGTTAACATTGTGGCTACCTGTCAGGCACGTTAAATACAGAACCCTGCCAAATTTGGGGAAGTTGGTCAGATTTGATGAATGTTATCATTCATCCAATAAATATTGCCTCTGATTTCTGTACTCAGTTATGGTCACCTGGTAAACAGGATAGATAACAAAAGTGCTCAACTTGTATCGGTGACAATGTAATCTATCCAATATGCAAAATCAGAATTCAGCTGTATAGTGACAGAGTAGAATAGATTGATTTTTTTCCTTCAAAAAATTTCGTCTTTAGCTGTATATCAAAACTAGGGTTACAGGCTTTGTACAAAGGATGACAGTTTTGTGTTGGGAGACATTGAATCAGGATTCTGGATAAAAAGATTCAAGTTCAGAACACAGCCAGACTTCCCTAGGCAAGCTGCTTGTTTTCAATCTCCCATTTATTATGTAGGGATAATATTTTCTTTTTCCATTCATCTGGCTTGTTTATACCATAAGCTCTTTGCAGTATTATTTATCTCCAATGATGTATAAGTTGAACCCTTGCAGAAAGGACCTATATATTTGAATAAATCAATATGAAGAGCTAGGCAAGAAACAGCTTTTTGCCCTGAAGATATTTTCAACATTTTTAATAGGAAAATACAAGCTGTCTTGCAGATTTTTTTGTGAAGAAAGACATAAACCACAGATTGTGAGAATCTTAAGTATCTTAAATTCCCACTAACCCTGCAGTTAGCTGTAATGTGGGAAGTAGAAATTCAGGGTCTGGACTTGAACAGGGCAAAGTGGGTACTTGAACCAGAACTGTCAGCATTAGAGTTGTATGTGCATTTTTTAAACTGTGTTACACACAGTTGGTTCTGCGTTACCTCTGAGAACAGGACTCTCGATCTAATTGGAAAAAAAAAAAAAAAGAAAGAAAAGGAGAGAAACCCACTTTGATCTTGGAAAGCTATATTTTTTGAAACTCTGTATTCCTTTTTACAAAAAGGTTCAGTTTCAAGTTTTTAAATCAGCTACACATGGTCTGCATAAAAATATTATTAGCTTGTAAATATTCTGTTGTTTTTGCCCCTTTTGTTGTGTTTAAATGCTTAGATTTTTAAAACATTTTAGTACATTTCTCTGGTTTATTTTAAAAAATTTGTTGCAGATGTTCTCCTTTGTAATATTTATTGATGTATATACCAAGCCTAAAATGCAAAACTCAGACTGTTTTCTATTATTTATGTTGGAAAGTAATGTGGCAATAGCTGTCTACAGTTGAGAAAAGTATGTTTTTCCCTTACTCACTTGTTTTGTAAAGCTGCCTGATAGTATTTATTCTAAAATCATCACTGCAGAGCAACATCCTAAAAATACTACATCTCAGAAAAAAGACTTGTGAACCAATGACAGCAACTGAATATAAGTAGGGAATAACATCTCCCTGCTTTAACAATCAATCAGAGATGCTAATAAATACCATATTTAGAGTGCATATAGCTCCTTTTGCTGACTTTATATACATATGCACAAACAGTTTTCCCAGTAATAGACAGATTTCACCAGATCATTTTCCCATATAAATGACAGAATATAGTTTTCCATTTTAGACTTAACATATGCATAAGTAAACACTATGTGTACTCATACTAAAAGAATGTTCATTAAAAAAAATGAAAGAAAGGAATTCTCTGCAAAATTAATCTCACCATATATACTTAGGTATCTCATCTAAGCATAAATTTCACTTCAACATTAATATTGTTTTCAGATACACCACACAATTATCTGTTTTTCCAGACCCAACATCACAATGAATTGCTGCATTAATTATACTACCTTGACTATTTGTTGAGTTGAAAACCACCTCAGGCAGAACACTGATCCATTTGAAAAACAAGTTGCAACATCAGAAAAAAATAATGGTTCTTATTTATTCATTTTTTTCAGATTTTTTTAGATTGCCTCTCCGATAAGCCTCAGAAATATTTGCATGATCAGGACTGAAGTGCCAATAAAGAAAGAGAAGCAAATAGGACTACCGTAGAGGAAGCACAGGAAGCATTTGTACTTGTAGTGCCATCTTAAAAGAATAAACATGGAATCACAGGTTAACCTGGTCACCTTGGGTGTCTCTAAAGTTGATGATCAAAGACTGACATTTCAGAAGACATTTAACCCATCCTAACATTAATAACAGGCACACATCCCCCTTTCTTTGGCAGCTCACATGGTCTCCTAGTTTAGAGTTTGGAGGCTGTGTAGAACAGCTTGCTGAGTTTTCAAAATCATCCAGGCCCAGAGCAAAACAAAGCAGAGTCCAAATCATCACTCATGCCTGCACTCAGAGGTGAACCAGGATCTGCATGTGGGATCTCCCGGGTGCTCAGCCCTGTCTTCATAGCTGTTGAGATGTGCAGTGAAATGTCCATCACTTTCCGTGTTCTCAAAGATATAGCGATGTTGTGTTTTCCCTTAAATCCCAGCCGAACACTCCTCCTTAATTCAGAATTGAGTGTGTGATAAAGACGAGTGTTGAATAGGACACACCACTACTTTGGGCTGACGCAGGTGGATCCTGAATGCAGATACACTGTGAAAGCTCCATCCAACATCTTCCTAAGGAAGTGTCTAAGAGTTGTGCAGAAGTTTTCTGCAGAAGGGTAAATATAATCTTTCTGGAATTAGACAAGGGTGCTACTGAAGGATGTTATTAGCATTATTAGATGTTATCAACTGACTATGTTCATTCAGAAATGTTTGATGTCATAATAGAATTTCACATGAACACAGGGAACATCTGTACATTCAAGGCTTTCCTGGAAAACAAAAGGAAATCCTGAAGGGTATAAGGGTTTTAACATTAAAGAAAAAAGTTATTGCTTTGATAAACACCCTCAGGATTTGCAAAATGGAAGCAAAGCGAGAAACATGCCAAGTAATATTTGGCTTTGGCCCTAACTTGTAAGTCTGTTAAGGACTTCTTTTGCCAATTGGTGGAAAATGGATTACTGTCATTTTTCAAGGGACTGAGCATCATTTTCCATTGATTGGCATGCCAAATCCTTCACAAAGTAATGAGTCAGGCATGATGCAAATCATCATTGAACTGTCACTTTGATTGCATAGCCCTCTATCAATGTGATTAAACTGGTGTGGCATCCGAAAGGTAATGAACGACTCTGCTTGGCTTCAGAGGTTGAAAGGAAATTTTTAATGCTAGGCAGAGGAAGCAGGGGGCAAACAATAAATCTGTGAGTGACATCAGTCAGTTACATGTTACCATGCTTGTGAGTCATTTTTGAACTGAAACGATAAAACACTGATCATGGCTTGTGATAAAATGAGATTGACCTGGAAAATTTACCATCACCATCATACATGCTTGTTTGTCTGTCATAGTCATTTTAAGGCACTTACCAAAACTAGGCCTGGAGATAAGATGTAGACTTGCTTCTTAATTAGCCAGTAATAATAAAAAGTATCTGTTATACCCAAGATAATAGACATGGATTATGTGACATTTTTAAGTGTCTTGTTCTTCATTTTCAATGGAAAATCTTAAAGTACTCAAATACCATGAAATGCTGAGCACTTGTAAATGCCAGGGAACTTGCAGCATCAAAGCATCCAGACCTCGTCTTCAAATCCCTTTTGATGTCAGGGTGTCTCTGACATATGCTGAACTTGTTCTTTCGCTTTTGCATTGAAAGATTAATGCATATTCTGTTTGCAACCACATTTGTTTAAGACATCTGTATTAGTTTTCTCTCTGTGGGCTCTCTAATTCTGGAAAGACTGAAGATACTCTGTGTTCTTTCCTTTGCTGAGAAAATTAATACTTTCTTGCTCCTTTTTTAGGCTGACTATTTTCATTAAAGTTCAAGCTCCTTTCCCCGATCAGATTGGATAAAATTGGCTAACGAGTTCCAAAATTAGGAAACGGGAGCCTGACACCTACAGCTGAGCATCTATGCACAAGCAGAAATACTGTGGCCATACAGGCAGCACTTTCTTGTGGGTGGGCTGAAAAGGAAAATAAAGTCAGGATAGATCTGTTTGCAAAGGAAATACTATTTTTAATAGTTGTTTTTATGGCCAAAAAAAAGATATTCTCTGTTTATTTATTATCATGGAGGAGCTAAAAAAGTACATTTAGGTGTCAGCCTGTGAACTGAACCGTTCACAAAACTTTCTGACAGATCTGAAAAGTGGGTTGGCATTCAGTTCTCACATATCCAGCATCTTTGAGCTAACCCTAACTGATCTTCTTGCTACTATGCTTCTCCAGTAAAAAGCAAATAAAATAACATCTTTATCAATTTGACCTGAGGTATTTCTACTCTTTCCATACAATAATGCATTCTGTTTATGGTGGTTGAGAGGCTGTTTGTTTTGATTTTGGTTAAACAACTTGGAGATTCATCTTTGTTTTGAGATCACTAGAAATTTGAGAACATGGTTCAAACCAAAAGTTTCTTTAATCTTCTAGAAATTTTGGAGTTTTTCTCTAATAGAATTAACCTCTGCATTGTCCCACTTCTGGATAGAGGAGGGATTTTATTTTATTTTATTTTATTTTATTTTATTTTATTTTATTTTATTTTATCCCATTTCGTGTCATCTTATATTGTTTTCTTTCCTCAGTAGAGCTGACAAAGTTAACAAGAAATAAAAAAAAAAAAAAATCTATAAATTCAGAGTATCTATTTCATCAGTGTCACTCCTGTAAATAATAACTAAAGGTATTGACCTTAACTTTTTTATTGCTTTGTTTGTTCTATAATATCCTGATGGTGCTTACAGTACATTTAGGAGGCCATCAGGTCAGAATTATAATTTTGCAACCAGTTTTCATACACATAAATGACTTTAAAAAACCCAAAATGGTAACAAATAATGCTTTCTGAAATACAATAATTTGCAAATAAGAGATTCAAAGGGTGCAAGTATACTCAAACACTAACAGTGTACAGAAATATTTGGTTCCAGATAGAGTCAGAGATTCGTTTAGTATGTAATAGTGATCGTACAGAAATATTTGGTTCCAGATAGAGTCAGAGATTCGTTTAGTATGTAATAGTGATTTAGGCTGGTTTTAGTCCAATTTAAAAAAACAAAGAAGAAAAGGAACAACCCTCCATGTAATTGGAAAGAATGTATCTTTGAATAGATTAACACCTATACGGGGATCTGCATCCTGAATATTTATAGATAGACAAAGATAACCTGATAAAATGAAATTCTTCAATTTTTTCATTACATTCTATCAACATAAAATTCAAGTAAATTCATATAATTTTTAAATTAATTCTCCAGGGGTCAGTACTGGGCCCGGTCCTGTTTAACTTATTCATCATTGATCTGGATGAAGGGACAGAGTGTACACTCAGCAAGTTTGCTGATGACGCAAAACTGGGAGGGATGGCCAATACACCAGAAGGCTGTGCTGCCATTCAGCGAGACCTGGACAGGCTGGAGAGCTGGATGGAGAGGAACCTCATGAAGTTCAACAAAGGCAAGTGTAGAGTCCTGCACCTTGGGAGGAATAACCCCATGCACCACTACAGGTTGGGGGCTGATCTACTGGAGAGCAGCTCTGCAGAGAAGGACCTGGGTGTTCTGATGGACAACAAGTTCACCATGAGCCAGCAATGTGCTCTTGTGGCCAGGAAGGCCAATGGTATCCTGGGGTGCATTAGGAAGAGTGTGGCCAACAGGACAAGGAAGGTTATCCTGCCCCTCTACACAGCCCTGGTGAGGCCACATCTGGAGTACTGTGTGCAGTTCTGGGCCCCCCAGTTCAAGAAAGATAAGGAATTACTGGAGAGAGTACAGCAAAGGGCTACAAAGATGATCAAAGGACTGGAGCACCTCTCTAATGAGGCGAGGCTGAGAGAGCTGGGGCTGTTCAGCTGGAGAAGACTGAGAGGGGATATTATCAACACTTACAATACCTTAGGGGTGGCTGTCAAGAGGAGGGGACCAGACTCTTCTCATTGGTGCCCAGTGACAGGACAAGGGGCAATGGGCACAAGCTGAAACATGGGAAGTTCCATCTGAATACGAGGAGGAACTTCTGTACTTTGAGGGTGGCAGAGCACTGGAACAGAGCACTGCCCAGGGAGTGTGGGGAGTCTCCTTCTCTGGAGATATTCAAAACCCGCCTGGATGCAACCCTGGGCAACATGCTCTAGGGGAACCTGCTTTAGCAGGGGGTTGGACTAGATGATCTCCAGAGGTCCCTTCCAACCCTTAACGATTCTCTGATTCTGTGATTTTCAGAGTAAAAGATGTTGGGATAAAACCTGCCGTTTATTTTGATGCTTATGTAAAGAAAGCACTTCTACTCTTTGTATGATTTTTTCATTCATCAGCAACTTCAATTCACCATCACATGAAAATATAACAGGGTAAGCCATCTCCTTGCCTTCTAGTGCCAAACCCAGATTTTATTTTCCTTTTTAGCTATAACATATGCTCATAGCCAGCTGCCTACAAGAAAGACTGTTTAAAGGTAGAGGTCTGAGAACAAATGTCATGCATTTTTTTCTGACTGAGCTTTGGTCTTCATCAAGGTCTGACAAATATTGGCATTATATGTCACTGAGAAGTAAAAGAGCATGCTCTGACCTTCAAGAATCCTCACAATATGTACATTATGTTGATGTGCCCTTTGTTTTGTCTTCCTTAGTTTGCTTTGGCAGCTTTAGTGATTTGGTCTAATGCAAGGTTTTTTTACCAAGTTTTATATGCCTCTTTTAACCATGAACTGGACAACTGACTCAGCCTGACTTTCATGACTCAGTGTTTTCCTTACTTGTACTCCAATGGTAATCAAGGTAACCACAGAAGATTGGGTTCAAGTATGTTGTCAACAGTGATGAGCATCCTCAGGAGTTTTGCAGATTTCTTTTAGAGGAGTAATCACAATGTCTGACCACATTTCTGAATTTCTTTCTGTCTTTGTATCAATTGCTCTGAATGAATAGAAAATCCGGTTGAACCCTTCATGAGACTCATCCTTCTCACAGATCTTTCTGAAGCAGCTGGCTTAAGTGTTGGAGCTGATATTGCACCAGATGTGAAATCTTGTGTAGTCTGTAGGACTTTTGAGAATCTCAATTTATTCAATTTCGAGGTGTGTATGACCCTGTTTTGGCTCTGCGAAGACCTTATAGGAGCTTTCCAGTACCTGAAGGGGCCTACAGGAAAGCAGGAGAGGAACTTTTTACAAGGGCTTGGAGTGATAGGGCAAGGAGCAATGGTTTTAAACTGAAAGAGGGTAGATTTAGAGCAGACACTAGGAAGAAGAAATTCTTTCCTGTGAGGGTGGTGAGACACTGGCCCAGGTTGCCCAGAGAAGCTGTGGCTGCCACCTCCCTGTCAGTGTTCAAAGCCAGGTTGGATGGGGCTTGGAACAACCTGGTCTAGTGGAAGGTGTCCCTGCCCCTGAGAGGGGGGTTGGAACTAGCTGATCTTTAAGGTCTCTTCCAACCCAAGCCATTCTAGGATTCTATGATTCCGTGACATTATTTTGCAGTTCGGTGGTCTTAATTAGACACAGGTTTTTGTACTGAGGAGGCTGAAAGTATTAGGAGGATGCCATTCAAAAAGGATGAAAAGCAGTTATGTTGTAATGTGAGAAAATACAGATTACCATGTCATCAGTCTACAGGAGATTGTTTTATCTTATAACCAGAAGCAAAGTAAACAATCATGTTGCTAATAGTTGCATATGTTTTAAGGCAGGCTCTAAATGGCTCAGAAGTAGGATCTCTATAATCATTTTTGTGTCTTGAATCGTTAACTGATCTTAATGGTTGCAAAACTAGTGGGTTTGGTCCTAAGTAGTTATAAGGTACACTTGTATACATCAGCTGAAGCTACATGAAAATACATAGAAATATATATACATATATATATGTATGTATTAGGAAGTAGCAAAGTATATCTTAATAATATTAAACTGGTATTGAGATACAGTCACCTGCAGTGAAATTTTACAGTTCTTTAAATAGTTGACAATGTTTGGTTCAGGTAGTATTTGTCAAGTGTTGTCACTTGACAGTCTGAGCTATCATGTATGTCAGGAGTAAGTTACAACTTAGCAACTCTACCTGGCTTTCAGTTTTCAAATTTTTAAAGCAAAAATTAAGAAAGAAAAGAAAAAAGTATAAGGGAAGATAGACAAGTGGGTGTCCTAGTAGCTTAAAGAATCTCAGTCATCACCACACATACACACACACTTAAATGACTTCAGAAAATTTAATTGATTAAGTACATGATTTTTAAAAGGTCTCATCATCAGCCTTACTTAGCCCCCATTGAACTGAATGGTAAGACTTCCAGAGCCTCAGAACAGTACTAGGAGGAAAGTACGAATGTACTTGCTAGAAGCAGAAGAAGAGTAGAGTGACTTAGTTACAATGCATCATGAGAAATTGCTCCAGAAAGAAAATACAAAACTGAGAAGACATTTATAACAGAAATTGGCTGATCAATGATAATAGTTATGTAGCATTTCCCCCTAATATTGATTTATTTTTCATAGATTCATATATTTATAGAGTAATGCCAAAAAGGCATTAAAGCAGCTGGTCTGACCTCCTGTACATCATAGGCCATAACATTTTATCCCATTATACTTGTATTGAACCCAATCATTGTTTGTAACTAAAACATATTTTAGACAGGCATTCAAAAGCAATGTGAAGATTTACAGATGCTGTATCTACACACTCCCACAGTCTCACCCATGAGTTCTTTACTATTGATTTTGGGGTCCTCAATTTTTGTAAAATTGGGTTTGCTTTGATGATGTTGTCCTAAAATCAATATTCATGTTATTGTACCCATTTTAATCATCAGCCCTGGTACGAGTTGCTATTAGAATATAGTCAGTGTGGAGTGGAGTCTAGCTACAGGAAAGGAGGCTCACACAGAAACTTGTTCACTCATGGCTCCATCAATGGAGAGAAATTGGCTCCTTCAAGGTTAGATTCTTCCATCTATTACCTGACTTACCCTATGGGGGAACCTGTTCTTCATAAGTCCTTTCCATTATGTTAGAAGAGGCATAATATTAGGATGGGTAAATGTAATCACCACCCTCTAACCTACAGATTGCAATATCAGGATGTACCAATGACATCTAGAGCACAAAAGAACAAAATTTATAGTTCTTATATATTTTCAAAAGCTCTTTTAAGCAGTCTGACAGTGCAATCTGATCCATGTTTATTCTCCAAGAATACCTGCAGCAAAAGTCAGCATATGTTTATATCTGCATTTGTACTTAGCTATAGCCATTCCTCTCTGTACCTATATATCTATACCTACCTGTTTCCATACCTGTTTGCATAAAATGGACAGTGGCTATGGTATGTGAACTGAGGACTACTTCAAACTTTGCTTCTGGATTTTTAATACAGCAGCTCCTTTGATCTCAGGGCCTATCTATATCTGCTGCAGTGGATTTCAGTCCTGTGTGTGTCTGTAGGAGTTTTAAGCCTCTGGAATACACCTAGAGCAGCCATGACAAGCCACCTGCTGAGATTAGATTTAAATGTATTAGACACAGTTATGCACATCACTGGACTACTGTTTTGGGAAGGAAGAGAGTTTCTTTTTATTTTAGATTAGAGAGACCTCCACTGATCTGTAGAATCCATTTCTTGCCTGATGTATGTATACACTCATGGGGTGAATATACATACATATGTCTATTTTCATTAATTCTTTTATTTTTTATTTTGTGTATACACAATAGCTCATATCCAACAGTAAGAGGGGAGAGAAACATATACACCATTGTTCGGTCCCTGTAGCTCAGACTCTTCTTAAGGGTTAGGTCATTTTCCTGGAGAAAATGTGGAGTTGTACACATGAAGGTGAGGAGATCTTAATACCCTGCTCTCCTACTCCTGGCTAACTATTGCTTACACTTATTTTAGGAAAAGTGGCACTTCTTAGAATTAATTTCTTTTTTTTTTTTTTTCCCAGTAAAATTGTCTGTGGACATTCTACCTTGTGCTGAATTCAATGTCTTCCTGTTAGAGAGTACATGATTAAGTTCCTCAGACAAAAAAGTGGTAGATTTCCCTAATATCCAGGATCCAAATTAATTTAGGCCCCTAAGATGCTTGGGCTAGCCAAAATACCTGTTGGCGTGTGCAGTGGAACAACTTCAGACACCGGCGGCGCTTTTAGAGTTTTTACTAGTGAAAACCTTCCCCACTTAGATTTTCATACAGGTTAGGTATTTTACCATTTGAATGTAGGTTAAATGCAGGTTCTTAAATACCACTCTTCTGAGATGTTCGTTACCATTCAGGTATAAGACCTAGGGGTTATGACAGAAAGTTTTATGAAAATGTCAGCTCAGTGCTCAGTAGTGGTCAAAAAAAGCAAATTTAATCCTAGAAATCATTAGGAAATAATAGAGAATGAAGCAGAAAATTTGTTTAGACATTTGGAAACAGAGATGGTTCAACTATGTCTTGAGTACTGTGTATGTCTCTACTGCCATCATCACAATAACAATAAGAACTGGTTAAAAGGTTCACAAAACAATAACAGGTGGTAAAAGGTATAGTGTGTTTTCTCCTGGTGTTACAATAAATTGAGCTAACATTTTCACTTTGAAAAAGGGATGATGTAGAGGGGATATGACAGAGTCCTAGAAAATCATGAAAGTTTAGATTATGATAAATAAGGATTGGTTGTTCATTGCCTCTTCCAAAAGAAAAAAGAAAAAAGCTGAGGTAATCAAAGAAAGCTCGCAAGACCAGGATTCAAAACATGTAGTAGGAGTTCGCTCTTTAGACAATTAGAAGACTAGTTGGGAGAAGACCTGTGTAACTCCATTCCAAAAGCGGTTGTGGATAATAAAATTTTCAACGCATTCAAGAGGACAATGTTCAAGTGTACGGAAGAAAAATCCACTCATGGTTCCTAAATGCACAGAAACTACGTCCAGGTAAGGAAGTCCCTATGCCAAAACCTTCTTATTCTTACTGAAGCACTTGTTTGATAATGAGATGAAAACTAGTGTGGTTATTCTCATTTTCACTATCTTAAAAAGCCTTGGGAATCTGAGATCTCAGAAAGATTCCAGACTTTAAGGATTTAGCCTCTTTTCCTCAGTGACTCTTCTGTAAAATTTGGTTGCCCCTTTACAATGAAGTGATAAAATAACTTAGTGAGAGACTGCTAGCCACAGTGACTCTGTGACATCCATGATTATGTGAGGATCGCTGAGAAATTTTATAAACTGGCCTTTCTTTCTTGTCATTTAAAACAACTATAAAAAATTTCTCTTGGGACACAAATTCCTGGCAGGCATTGTTTTGATAAAGTATTACAATAATACACCACTGAAGCAGTAGAAATCCTGGATATTACAAAAAATGTGTCAAAAGAGTAAACTGTTCTTTCAGTGTGTTGAAATGCATCAATAGAGCAACAGTTGCCAGAGGAAAAAGGATTGTTATAGGCCAGGGTGCTTTAGAGGTTCAGAGAACACCATGAGTGATATTTATTGTTATTTATTTGTTGGGAGGTTTTTTTATTTATTTTATGGTTACCATAGAATGGGCTCTGTACAAATCTATATTAAAAAAGAGAATTTTATGAGTTATTTTAAAAGAAAGTTTTTACAGTATATGATTCCTAATACATCAGAAAGATCTTTCATAAAATGTATCACATAGCTGAAACAATAAATTTTCAAAATTAAAATTTCAAAGTACAAATTCAAAAAACCCCATATACTTTAAAATTATAATTAGAATTCCCTTCTTCACAGAATCACAGAATCACAGAATCACAGAATCACAGAATCACAGAATGTTAGGGATTGGAAGAGACCTCGAAAGATCATCTAGTCCAATCCCCCTGCCAGAGCAGGATTGCCTAGACCATATCACACAGGAACGCGTCCAGACGGGTTTTGAATGTCTCCAGAGAAGGAGACTCCACAACCTCTCCGGGCAGCCTGTTCTACTGTTCGGTCACCCTCACCGTAAAGAAGTTTTTCCTCATATTTATGTGGAACCTCCTGTGTTCCAGCTTGCACCCATTGCCCCTTGTCCTGTCAAGGGATGTCACTGAGAAGAGCCTGGCTCCATCCTCATGACACTTGCCCTTTACATATTTATAAACATTAATGAGGTCACCCCTCAGTCTCCTCTTCTCTAAGCTAAAGAGACCCAGCTCCCTCAGCCTCTCCTCATAAGGGAGATGTTCCACTCCCTTAATCATCTTCGTGGCTCTGCGCTGGACTCTCTCTAGCAGTTCCCTGTCCTTCTTGAACCGAGGGGCCCAGAACTGGACACAATACTCCAGATGCGGCCTCACCAGGGCAGAGTAGAGGGGGAGGAGAACCTCTCTTGACCTGCTAACCACACCCCTTCTAATCCACCCCAGGATGTCATTGGCCTTCTTGGCCACAAGGGCACACTGCTGGCTCATGGTCATCCTGCTGTCCACTAGGACCCCCAGGTCCCTTTCCCCTACGTTGCTCTCCAACAGGTCTGTCCACAACTTATACTCATACATGGGGTTGTTCTTGCCCAGATGCAGGACTCTACACTTGCCCTTGTAATATTTCATTAAGTTTCTCCCCGCCCAACTCTCCAGCCTGTCTAGGTCCCTCTGAATGGCTGCGCAGCATTCCCGTGTGTCAGCCACTCCTCCCAGTTTTGTGTCATCAGTGAACTTGCTGACAGTGCACTCTATTCCCTTATCCAAGTCATTAATGAATATATTGAATAGAACTGGTCCCAGTACCGACCCTTGAGGGACTCCGCTAGACACAGACCTCCAACTGGACTCTGTCCCATTGACCACCACTCTCTGGCTTCTTTCCTTCAGCCCGTTCACAATCCACCTCACTACCCGATCATCCAGACCACATTTCCTCAGTTTAGCTGCAAGGATGCTGTGGGAGACCGTGTCAAACGCTTTACTGAAATCAAGATAGACCATATCCACAGCTTTACCATCATCTGTCCACCGGGTTATATCCTCATAAAAGGCTATCAAGTTGGTTAAGCATGACTTCCCCTTGGTGAAGCCATGTTGAGTGCCCCTAATCACAGAATCACACAGAATCACAGAATCACAGAATGTTAGGGATTGGAAGGGACCTCGAAAGATCATCTAGTCCAATCCCCCTGCCGGAGCAGGATTGCCTAGACCATATCACACAGGAAAGCGTCCAGGCGGGTTTTGAATGTCTCCAGAGAAGGAGACTCCACAACCTCTCTGGGCAGCCTGTTCCAGTGTTCGGTCACCCTCACCGTAAAGAAGTTTTTCCTCAAATTTAAGTGGAGCCTCCTGTGTTCCAGCTTGCACCCATTGCCCCTTGTCCTGTCAAGGGATGTCACTGAGAAGAGCCTGGCTCCATCCTCTTGACACTTGCCCTTTACATATTTATAAACATTAATGAGGTCACCCCTCAGTCTCCTCTTCTCTAAGCTAAAGAGACCCAGCTCCCTCAGCCTCTCCTCATAAGGGAGATGTTCCACTCCCTTAATCATCTTCGTGGCTCTGCGCTGGACTCTCTCCAGCAGTTCCCTGTCCTTCTTGAACTGAGGGGCCCAGAACTGGACACAATACTCCAGATGCGGCCTCACCAGGGCAGAGTAGAGGGGGAGGAGAACCTCTCTCGACCTGCTAACCACACCCCTTCTAATCCACCCCAGGATGCCATTGGCCTTCTTGGCCACAAGGGCACACTGCTGGCTCATGGTCATCCTGTTGTCCACTAGGACCCCCAGGTCCCTTTCCCCTACACTGTTCTCTAACAGGTCTGTCCCCAACTTGTACTGGTACATGGGGTTGTTCTTGCCCAGATGCAGGACTCTACACTTGCCCTTGTTATATTTCATTAAATTTCTCCCCGCCCAACTCTCCAGCCTGTCCAGGTCTCTCTGAATGGCTGCGCAGCCTTCCGGCATCTCAGCCACTCCTCCCAGTTTTGTGTCATCAGCGAACTTGCTGACAGCGCACTCTAATCCCTCATCCAAGTCATTAATGAATATATTGAATAGAACTGGTCCCAGAACCGACCCTTGCGGAACTCCGCTAGACACAGGCCTCCAACTGGACTCTGTCCCGCTGACCACTACTCTCTGGCTTCTTTCCTTCAGCCAGTTTACAATCCACCTCACTACCCGATCATCCAGACCACACTTCCCCAGTTTAGCTGCGAGGATGCTGTGGGAGACCGTGTCAAACGCTTTACTGAAATCAAGATAGACCACATCCACAGCTTTACCATCATCTATCCACCAGGTAACATCCTCATAAAAGGCTATCAAGTTGGTTGAGCAAGACTTCCCGTTGGTGAAGCCATGCTGAGTGCCCCTAATGATCCCCCTATCCTTGATGTGCCTAGAGACAGCACCAACAACAAGTTGCTCCATCACCTTTCCAGGGATGGAGGTGAGGCTGACTGGTCTATAGTTACCCGGGTCCTCCTTCCTGCCCTTTTTGAATACTGGAGTGACATTCACTTTCCTCCAGTCCTCAGGCACCTCTCCCGTTGCCCACGACTTAGCAAAGATGATGGAGAGTGGCCTAGCAATGACTTCCGCCAGCTCCCTCAGCACCCGCGGGTGTATCCCATCAGGGCCCATGGATTTATGGACATCCAGGTTGCTTAATTGGTCCCTGACCCAGCCCTCATCAACCAAGACAGATTCCTCCTCTATCCTGACTTCTTCTGAGGTCGCAGGGGTCCAGGGCTCCTCAGGACAGCCTCCAACAGTATAGACAGAGGCAAAGAAGGCATTCAGTAACTCCGCCTTCTTTTTATCCTCTGTCTCCAGGGCCCCCACCTCATTCATCAGTGGGCCTACATTGCCTCTAGTGTTGGCTTTACCTGCAATGTATTTGAAGAAGCCCTTTCTGTTGTCCTTGACCTCTCTTGCAAGGTTTAATTCCAAGGAGGCCTTAGCTTTCCTAGTTGCCTCCCTACATCCTCTGACAACAGACTTCTATTCCTCCTAAGTGGCCAGCCCCTCCTTCCACGATCTGTACACCTTCTTCTTCCACTTGAGTTTGCCCAGCAGTTCCCTGTTTAACCATGCAGGTCTCCTGGTACCCTTCCTTGACTTCCTACCTGTTGGGATGCTCTGATCTTGAGCTCGGAAGAAGCAGTCCTTGAACGCTAACCAACTATCTTGGGCCCCCTTACCTTCTAGTACCCTGTCCCATGAGATTTCCCCTAGCAATTGCTTGAAAAGGCCAAAGTTGGCCCTCCTGAAGTCCAGGGTTGTGATTCTGCTAGCTATTCTGTTCCTGCCACATGAGATCCTGAACTCTACCATCTCATGGTCGCTACAACCAAGGCTGCCCTCAACCTTCACCTCTTCAACCAGACCCTCCTTGTTAGTGAGGATCAGATCCAGCAGCGCTCCTCTCCTAGTTGGCTCATCCACCATTTGCATCAGAAAGTTATCATCAATGCACTGGAGGAACCTCCTGGACTGGGGATGGCTGGCTGAGTGGGCCTCCCAGCAAATATCAGGGTAGTTGAAATCCCCCACAACAACCAGGCCCTGTAATTGCGAGACTGCTCTCAGCTGCCTGTAGAAGGCCTCATCACCCTCCTCATCCTGATCCGGTGGCCTGTAATAGACACCCACAACAGTATCGCCCCTACCAGCCTGCCCCTTAATTCGCACCCACAAACTCTCAACTCGCTCCTGATCTGCCTCTGGACAGAACTCAATACATTCTAGCTGCTCACTCACATAAAGAGCAACTCCACCACCTCTCCTTAGCGGCCTGTCTTTCCTGAACAGGACATAGCCATCCATGACCACATTCCAGTCATGCGAGGCGTCCCACCAAGTCTCTGTAATTGCCACTAGATCATAGCCCCCCGACCGAACACGGATTTCTAACTCCTCCTGCTTATTCCCCATGCTGCGTGCATTGGTGTACAGGCATTTCAGGGAGCAAGCTGGGCACACCGATTTCATCCCAGATTCACCCCCTGATTTCACCCCAGGGGGATGGGGGGCCTCCTGGTCTACCTCAACACTAGAGCACTGCCCCAGTAGTGCAAGCCCAGCTACCACCCCATCCCCCTTCGAATCTAGTTTAAAGCTCTCCGAATGAGCCCTGCTAATTCCTGTCCCAGAACCCTTTTGCCCCTACGACATAAACCTTTCCCATGTATCACTGTCACGCCTGTTGTCTTATAAAACCAGCCATTATCAAAGAACCCAAAGCCCTGCCTGTAGCACCAGTCTCGTAGCCAGGCGTTAATAGAGAGAATCCTACTATTCCATCCCACGTCATCACCTGAAAATGGAAGGAGGGAGGAGAAAACAACTTGTGCCCCAGACTCTTTCACCAACCGTCCTAGGGCCTTGTAGTCTTTCTTCATCCCCCTCAGACTACGGGATGCAGCTTCTTCCCCACCTGTCTGGAAGATCAGCAGGGGGTAGTAGTCTGTGGCCTTCACCAGGTTGGGGAGTTGCCTGGTGATATCCCTGATTCGGGCTCCAGGCAGGCTGCAGACCTCCCTGTGATGGGGGTCAGCTCTGCATATTGGGCCCTCAGATCCCTTTAGGAAGGAGTCTCCAACCACTAAAACTCTTCTCTTCTTCCTTGTGGAGGAGGTAGCTATACGCCCGTCAGGTTTTTCTGACTGTGGTGGGACCTCTGATATAGGTTGCCTCTCCACCACATCCCCATTGGACCGGCTGTATTCCACTAGACCTTCATATCTATTGCTCAGAGGCACCGGTGGAGGCAAAGTAGGCAAGGAGGGCACTCGCCTTTTGCCACGGCCATAGACTTGCCTCCACTCACTCTTCTCCTCTAGGTTATTGTTTTCCACCTGAGAGGGGCAGAGTACAGGGGTCCCTCGATCCTGGGAGCTCCCCGGCAGGTGCTCCCATTTTTGTTGCAGGGAGGGCAGAGCCTGGCTCCACCAGTCTATCTCCATTTCAGCCTCCCGAATGCTCCTAAGCCTTTCTACTTCGTCTTGAAGCCTTTCAACCTGGCTTTGCAGCTGTGCCGCTCGGCCGAGCAGATCATCTACCTGCTCACAGCGCACACAGCCCCCTGACACCACAGAGACGGTGTAGCATTCCCTGCAGCCCGCAACCTGCACCATCGCCTCCTTCCGTGGGAGCTCTGTCTGGGTTCCCACATCCATTTTGGTCTTCTTCCACCGGGTAGATACCATTGTTCTTTCACTGAACTGGGAAATACCTGTTGGTGGCACCCCTGGTTCACAGCTCCTTGGCACCTTCCTCGCCTTGTGCACTGGGAGGGAGTCAGTGCCCTCCCCAACGAGCTGCAAACAACTGCAGCCACTCCTGCCCTGGGACACACCCAGTCACTGCTGACTCACCCAGGCACTGCTGAGTCTCTCCCGTCTGGCCAGGGACTAGTCCCTGCCCTCCAGGAGGCTCTTTATCAACGGTAACAGGGGGTGGTGCCTCCGGCTACGCCCCCTCCTCTCCTGATTCGTTGCCGGGAACCTCCAGGTCCGGGCCCGGGGTCAGAGGGAAGCAGCTCGGGGCTGATGCTCGCGGGGAGGTCAGGGGGGGCCCAGAGTACGAAAAACCGCCCGGTTAAGCCCGATGTCGCCCTCGCCCCCGCACTAACCTCAAGTCGCTGCCGCCGCTTTTCGCTGCTGCCACCGCTTTTCGCTGCTGCCACCGTTGTCATGATCCCCCTGTCCTTGATGTGCCTAGAGACAGCACCAAGGACAAGTTGTTCCATCACCTTTCCAGGGATGGAGGTGAGGCTGACTGGTCTATAGTTACCCGGGTCCTCCTTCTTGCCCTTTTTGAAGACTGGAGTGACATTCGCTTTCCTCCAGTCCTCAGGCACCTCTCCCGTTGCCCACGACTTAGCAAAGATGATGGAGAGTGGCCTAGCAATGACTTCCACCAGCTCCCTCAGCACCCGCGGATGCATCCCATCAGGGCCCATGGATTTATGGATGTCCAGGTTCTTCATCTATTGATGATTTTAAGATAACTTTTACTTAAACCTATGAAAAATCTTTGAAAGTGGGTATGCAGAGATAGCTCAGTGTTTACTGTAGCTCATGTTACTGGGCAGATTTATTTTTAGGGGGGAGATTTTAGCTCTCAGAATCATATGACTTAGTAAAAATCTCTATTTCACTGTTCAAGTCATTTTCTTAGCCTTCAAAGTTGAGAATAATCACTTGAAAACATGCCTGAAGTATACCCTTAAGATTTAGAAATCAGAAGGCGAGATTTTCACCAAACCAGAAGACAAGCATGAATTGCTGTCCTGCTTCTGACAACAGCGGAGCACCTGAAGTCCTCACCCACCGCAGAAAGAACTGGAGCCAGATTTGATTTTCTCTTGAGAGAGTTCCTCATCCGTTAGGTTATAGAGGCTTTCTGAAGAGTAGAAGGAAATCCTCAGTCATCCTTCCTATTAGACTTCCACCTGTATAAATAATCATTTGCATAAGGAGATGCCCTGTCTCCCCCAATAGTGCCAAAATTATCAGTCTCATTCTGTGTAAAAGAATACAATTATTTTTAATTTTTCTACAAAACTTGAATAGCTGAAATTTGTGTCACATCCCTCCATCTGCACTACCCCATAGATTAAGACGTTCTCTCAGTTCATAACACAGATAGACTTTGTTCAAACCCCCACCTGGCCAAAGCTGTCTGATGGACTAACTAGAGTGGCATCTTTTGATTTCCTTTATTTTCTATTCACTTCATGGTACCACCTAAAAGTTATTCTGGAGCATGATACAAAGGAGCCTCATTACACAGAAGAAAGTGCCCCATTGTTCCTAGATACTCTGAAGACAGAGAAAATCCTCCACATCCCTTTATTTCATACCCAGCCAACAAGCTGGCAGTGAGTCAGAGAGAATGCAGGCACTTTTTCCAAGTCAAGAAATGTAATATATAATAATACCCTGCTTCTTTTCTGCAGAAAAACCTTTTTGTTAAAATTGGCATCTCTGTCTTGTGGCCTTGAGAGCCTGAAATACAGAGTGCAACTTAATCAGCTAGAACAGTGCTGTGCTTGCTGTACTGAATGCACTCCAAAGGTTTCCACGGTGTAACGAATGGTCAGATGGTGTGTGGACTGACTCATTTCTCCCCGGGAACACAGTATTTTGCCAACATCTGCATTATATTGTGTCAACAATTACAATATTTCAGAGCTGCTGCTTTCTTTTTAGCTCCCGAATCCATCCATTTAACTGTTCCTGTGTCAGAATATACCACAGTGTAACTATTTCTAGTAGCTTGGTGTTGTCCTGTCATTTTTCTTTTGCAGACCCATCTGCAGTTGTCCTACAAGGTAAAAAAAATAATCTTCTATTAAGTCCTTTCTGGGAAACTTAAAATGCACACCTCTGAAACACAAGAACTTCTCCCATAGGGTACCGTAATGTATCTCATCGTGCCAGAACCAGCACCATCTTCAAGTGAGCTAAAGACAGACTATACAGTCCCCAGCACTGTACCTTCCCAGGAGAATGCTGCTGGGACAGGACTGCACATACTGTCCTGAGGATGCTCATCATTATATCTTGTGGTAAGGTGGGTTCTTCCCTTGGAATAGATGGGAAGATAATGGCAAGACTGTATAGAATTCTATATAGTAAAGTAAACCTGCTACATCAGGGAAGGCTGGGGGATATTTTGGAGGGGTTGAATCACACAGTGATGTTATTCTATGCATGTGCAGAAAATGTGATGCCAATTGCAAGCTAGACAGAACTTCAAATGGATCCAGTAATGTGGTACCAGAGGGGCTATATCGAGGGACTTGCATCTTGTGCTGGAAGCAAGCTGCCAAATCATAAAGTCACTACTGTCAGATATGAACATATTATTCCAGTACAAATGTAACTGTACTGCCCTATGGTGTATAAGGCAGGGTGACTGGCGCCATTAAAACAAAACGACTCTCTCTGTGTATAGGGGACTTGAGACAGAGCCTGTGCAAAAGGTTTTCCAAGCAAAATATACATAATAAACATGGAACAATTTAAAATTTATACAATTTAAAATTGTTATTCTAACTTCTGGGGTTGTAAAACTAAAGGACAAAATTTTAAAACACGACATAGAATCATAGAATCGTTTTGGTTAGAAAGGACCTTTAAGATCATCAAGTCCAACCGTTAACCCATCACTGTCAAGCCCACCACTAAACCATGTCCCTAAACACCACGTCTACACATCTTTTAAATCCCTCCAGGGGTGGTGACTCAACCACTTCCCTGGGCAGCCTGTTCCAGTGTTTGACAACCCTTTCTGTGAAGAAATTTTTCCTGATATCCAAACATGAGTAGGTCTACTAGAGTCTACAGTTATACAAATAAGAAAAGAGTGGTACAAGGAATCTGTGGTAGAGCTGGCAATTAAACCTGTATTTCCTAAGTCCCAGGGTGAGAATGGTAACACCCAGACCATCTTTCTTTTCAACTCATTATTGCCCCTGACACAGCACATGTTGAAAAGATCGTGATCTCATTATTAAGTGCAGCTTGTATTCATAATCAGGGGCTAATGATCATTTTGTTAATAAATACTAATGGCATCACTCCTTGACAATTTTATTTTTTTCTTGGTGGCTACCCATTTCTATTTGTATACTTGTAGACAACATTTGGTTGGTTAACTACAGCTCTGTCATTTGGAGCTTGATTCAGCTCTTTATATGCATGACTAACACCATTTGAGCTGCCCTAGGAAATCTTATCTGTCCATTAGCCATCACCTCAGAAAGTCATGGGCTTCTCATAGTCTTTTGTCATGTCTGTAACATAAACCTAGGAGGAAGTTTCAGATACCCCAGGGATTCTGGAATGGATAGAGGCCTATGCTTAGGAAACTTAATTTAGCCCTGGGTCTCACAGGTTAGACTCTGAACAAGAGAGATTCAGTTTATAGGTTAGAACAGCTAAATTTAGGTGTTGTCAGTCTAGGTGTCTACTTACATGCACTTTGCTTCTGCAAGGTCCTTTTATAGTTGATGATCTAGTCGTTACAGTCAGTAGGATCTAGAGAATAACACAGTTTATCTCGTAGCAGACATGTATATTTTGTAATCTAAATGCCTCTTTAGATCTCCATAACTGCAGTTAAAATTTAGTCTACACATAGACATTGGCATGTTAGACATCAGTCCAAGAGATGAATCTCAGGCCTTCATTCAGTAGCCTAAACATATATATCTATCAGTGATATCTTAAAATATCCAAAATATTTAAATATCACTGTTATATATGACACAGCTTTTGTGGGATATCTATAGCTTATAGAGTGGCTGTTTGACACTGGGCTAGATAACCTGGGGCATGTCAATTGCCATCAGATGCCTAAATGTGGGCAACTGAATTGAAGGCCTTCATATCCACATGGTGTACTTGTTCATGTAGCATGTCATACTCTAAACCCCCTTCCCATATTTGAACATGGTTGCATCACCATATATAGTTGATTTCTAGTACATTGATCTTTAGATGCTGATCTAAATCAGGCTAACTATTCCAAGTTTTGACTTGTGAGAAGCAGTTCTGGTCTTCAGAGAGCTGGTTTCCATCTTCACTGTTTCCTCAATGTTTATCACGCCTTTGAACCACTGAAAAGTCTAGTGGAAGTTAGAAACAAGGAAAGGAGAAAAACTACATCTGGTATGGTATGTTTCTTTTCTTAAGATTGTGCTTTCTCCATGCCTGCTTCATAGGTTGACTTAAGTACTCTTTACATTCTCTTCCAGACCTAGTCTTTCTTTCAGAGTCTCTTTTTTTTATATACTGCATATAGACTCTACATGCACTGCCTGTCCTTACTATCTCACCTGTTGCTAGGTCAACAGCCTACTTTCAAGACTCTGTTCTGCTTGCATAAACTAGCCCTGCACTATCTGTCTATTTTAATGGAGCCAACTCACTGTGCTGTAATTTCCTTCTCCAAAGGTCCCCTCTTTTGTGCAGGATTGTGACCTGCCTTTGCATGCCTATGCAAGGCTTTCCTTTCATTCTTCTCTTCCTTACATCAAAACTCGAACTCATCAGAAGATACCTGTGCTTTCTCAATGGATGCTTATCCATGCGACATAGGAGAGGCAGGAGCAGCCTGAACAACTAAACACCCAGGAAAGAGAGTCAGGACCAAAGCCAGTTAAAAATAATTCAGGAAGCTGAGATATCTGGACTCTGGTGAGTTCTCCCAGAAACTTTGAATGGGTTCAAACTACAGAAAAGCTTTAAGTATTTTCCCTGACATTTGAATTTTAATCTATAGGGAACTAACCTCTTTAGATTAGATGCAAAATATAGTTCTTTCTGAGAAACCAACACACACACACACACACACACACAAAGCCCTGAAGAACCGAGCTGAGATCAAAACACTTGTTACTTTGAGATTCCTCTGGTGAACTTGAATCCTAGTCTTGAAGGTGAAATCCATCTTCTGAGTCCACAGAGCTTTCTGTTCCCCTGGAACTTCTTACAATGTCTATAAAGATTTCTGCTCTTAACCTTTCTTGTGTTATAAAAAGCACAGCCGCATTCCTCATAACTATTTGATGTCTTATATAAAACCCTTTAAAAAAAATCCCAAGATAGAATCAAAAGGAAAAGTTGCCCACAGTTGTCTTTAAATGCCATCCTTATTTAATATCGACATGAATAGAGTCACTGCGCTTTGAATCTTGGACTCCCAGACTACCAATGGAGGTGCACAAGCTAAAATCTGCCAGTTGTTTAAAAAATAATAAAAAAAAAATTCGACTCCATAGGGAAAATGTGTCAAGAGTAAAAGGCAGAGAGGGTGAATTTTGGACAGAGTCCAAAAACAATTGTAGGAAAGAAGCTGCTTTTTTTCTGACAGCCTCCTGACATGCTTTTTTTCAGTTTTGCCACAAAGTTGAAGTCTTTCCTCAGGAGAAATATGTGTGTGTGCATGTGTGTGTACGGGTGAGCTATGGTAGACCCAGAAATTTTAGACACAGGTAAACCTGACATACAGCGAAGGGGGGAGATGTAGGACCTCTGAGCTGCCTTGTCAAAAAATAAGCTATTTTAAATAGTTTATCTTTGAAGTATGTCAACTACCAGTTCCTTGCAAATCTAATTTAATTTTATGATATTGTTCCCAACACACATGCCCACATGTGCAGTCAATGTACATTGTGCATGTGTATTCTAAGGAATAATTTATTTTGATTTGTTATAGTCAATGTATAACTATATGACAGGTCTCATGTTCAAGATGAATCATTTCTTCTTTTGTGCTGTGATGAGCATGTCATAACACATTAACATCCTACTGACAGCTGCAAAATATAGAGACAATAAAAAGACCAGGCCAGGAGGGCAAGATAAAATAACAAGAAAAACTGTAATAGCCATCAGGTGCTGGGTTCTCCGAATTCCCATTGACTTCAGTAGTGCCTAGGATCCTGCAGAAAGCAAAGATTTTTTCATGCTTATCTTTCTCAAAAAAAAAAAAAACAAACAAAGAAAACTTTATTTTGACACTCCACTGAAGTGTAAATATATTTACTGCCTCACAACTGCATACATTTTTGATAACAGTGATAAGCAGTCTATTTGCCTGGTCTTATAAGTATCTTAAGAAGTAGCTTAAGAGGCAGATTATAAAGAGATTTTGCCAAACTCCCTCTTTTTGCATGTATTTCATTCCTTGTTCGTTGTAGAAATATGTTTGTAGTCTATAGACCTATGATAGGATAAGCACCTAGGAATTGCTGTTTACAGTTAGGCCTGGAGGCCTAAATCAGGACTGGAGTCAAATCATGTACTTTTCAAATGCATGAGTCCTCGGAGAACTTACCATCTAATTAGTAATTATATTTGCATAGCAAATGACCTTAGCATTAAAAAATAATCTCGTCAGTTATTTTTATTCTTCTTTTTGTTATGTGATGAAGAAAGGAATGAAATATATTGATAAAAATATGAGAGAAACAAAAGAGAGGAAAGGATGGGAAGTGTAACAAAGGAGAAAAAAATAGAACAATTAGGATATGAAACTTTAGAGACAGGAATATGGGAGAGAGGGAGGAAAAAAATAAATAAGTGCAGTCCAGAAACATAAAGAAACAAGATTATTGAACTAAATAGTAAATCCTTAGAAAATTTCCTCTCAATAGAAATATTATTTTTTCTTGCTTATTTTCTCTCCATTGATGTGTCAGAGAAAAAGCATTGGCCTTAAACTGTTTCAGTCTGAACTACTAATCTTCTTCATTGGGTGTTAAGTATCTTAAGCAGATGAAGATACTGATGCTTTCTTGTTGCTGTCAGATCAAATTGGTATCGACAAAGACTAAATCCAACAGAAGTTAATTTCTGAGGCCACATCTCTAACAATGGAGAGAGGCAGGCTCCTTGCCAGAGATGATTCAGAGCTGGCACCAGTTTAGCTGCTCTGAAACACAGCCTGGAATAGTCTCTTTGTTCTCCATTGGCTACAAGAGAAGATTAGTCTTTGTGTATACACCCATAAGACCTCCATGATACACTACAGTGTCACTTCTGGATGAGCTGTTGTGGCTAACTCACTGTGTTGATAAAATTCATCCTTGAGGGAGGATTATTCCAATTTACCCAGTTAAGAAAATGCCACTGTAATTCATTGTTCAGTGTATACTAAGTGGTATTGTCAGCTCAAGTGGTTTTGTCACCAGTTTTCTCCACAGCTCTCACTTGAAGATATTAGTCAATTCAAGCTCTAAAAAAACTTCTTTGCCCCTTATTTTCCATGTTCTTAGTTCCATGGTTTGCCATGATTATCATAGTCTTGTGTACAATACTTTGCAGCATTTTAATCACTGATAGGATATCATGTAGATCTTTTTTTTTTAAAGGCAGTGGGCATTTTGCATACAAGTCTGCATATAATCTTTCAGAAATCTTCTTTACTGACTAACATTTACCTAGCTAAGAGGTCTGTGCTCAAAAATACTACGTCAAATATTCACAATGTTAATGAGAAAATCCATCTCTCTTGTAGTCAGTGAACCTTTGCCCATTTTTAAGAACTGGAACTCATTTAAAGAGTAAAAATGTTTAAATAAGCTTAATTTTACTTGCTAAAATATTTTTCTTTTCCCCTGAGGTGGATTAAAACAGCAACTGAATATTTGTCAAAATTCAGAATTTCTGTACCAGTGATTATGACGAGAAATATAAAATGAAATAGAATACATGCAAACTTTGAAATGGACAACAGCAGGGAAAAAAAATGGACCTTGAATTAAATAAATTTTCTTTGCATGTTGTTTATCGACTCCACTATACAATAATGAGTTCACATGGAAATCCGACTAAGTTAGATGCTGTGGACTCCATTTTTGCAAGGTACACCCTCTACTTGAATTGTGTTTTTATAAAACATAGAGGAATTTGTGCTTTTGTACAGATTTTAAGCCCTTTTGTCATCTTCACTGATGAAAAAGTTATGGAAAAAATGCCATACAAACCTTTTAGGGGGGCTTGGTTTTGTTTTTAATTTTGGGATTTTGAGTTTCTTCTTTGCTCTTTTGCATGTCACTCACCTTGTGCAATTAAACTGAGTTCTTCACAACTGACAGCTACTGGTTACTCCAACTTTTCCTTCTTGATTCTCCCGAGCCATAGCTATCAAGCTTTTTGGACAGAGGAGTCAAATTACTTTTATACAATTCTGTGAACAGGATTATAAACTGGAGACAATAATACCACTCCCAACTGCACGAAAAGATCTGCTGATGGCAGTGTACAAAGGTAAAGGCTAGAATATGGTCAGAGAGTCTCCTTTGATTCCAGGCATTTGTTAGCCACTTTATTGTCACATGAAATGGCCCTTTCCTTTTCTTTCCCTGCCTTCTTTTCCTCTGCCTCTTGCGCTTTTCTGTGTGTTGCTGTAGTTTTTATTTTCCTCCTGGCGTTCCATTATTTTTCAGCAATTTCCATTTCTTACCCCCATCTCACCTTTCATCAGCTGAAGAGATGAGCAGAGAAATAGCTAATATTGACATTAACAGTGTTTTCAATGCAGCTGTGAAAGCATCTTCACCTCAGAAAATGTATATGCAACTCAGACCTACCCATACTCAATATCTGTGATGGCTCAGAAGGGGAGCAAGGGCCAATATGACCATATTAGCACATCAACTGCACAAATTAACCACATTGAGAGGCAGGTTATATCAATCCAGGCAGGGTGCTTCAGTACTGCTAAAGTACTACTGCCCAATTCTTACTAATTTATCTTGTTCATCCCCAGATTTTCTTTACATAAATGTTACCAGAACTTTATGATAAGGTCTTGGTAGGTTTCATTCAATGCCAGGTGCTGTGGCTAACCTTGCAGTAAAGTTTTAACTCATTTGAATAAGCATTGTGATTCAAAATATGGCCTCCTTGTGGCTTATAAGCTCAGAGTGCTCATGCTTCAAATCCAAACACAATTTTTGTTTTAAGCACAACTGGAACTAAACCGACGAATTTCAACCAAAGTTTAAAATTTCACTGTGGAAAATCCTTAGGTTTGCATAAGGGTCAACAGTTCTCTTTAAAAAAGGGATCAAATGCCCCCCAAAAGTTAGTGCATGTACTTTTTGACAATACTTGCAACCTGTGAATTCTGTAAACAATGCAGGATATTATATATTGCTAGTCAGGCCAAGAGCTGAATATGACTGAAACTAATGGGGAAAGAGAAGTCTTTAGGAAAGCAAACGATAAACTGAGTCTCATGATTAAGCAAAAGTATCTGTCCCTTTTAAAGTACTACTAAACTATAATTTCATTTTCTTGTCTATGGTCATGACTGTTAGAGAAGGTCAGACTACTTTTTAGCCTCCAGTTGGTGGTTAGGAAAGTCTGATTCTGGTTTACAGTGGAGTGAATCCTTGCTTGTCTGTTAGGAGTGAGGACTCAACAATTAAGGGATCATTTTCAAAGAAAGAGAGCTAAATAGTGTTAGTCTTCTGTGAGTAGAAAACAAATAAGGGTTGAATGTTGTTATCACTAGAATTTATAATCCAGTCGGAAATAATTTTCTATTCCCCAAGTCGTTACTGTTCATGAATCCTCCTTTTAATAAGTAACTGAAATTAAACATTTTCATGGAAAATATTCCTCATTCAGCATATAGCTGTTATAACTCTTCTGCATTTTTTTGTCCATGGACAAAGATCTACTTTTAATGAATACAGGTTTAATGTTGCTTCCATACGGGAAAGAATGTCTGATAAATGTGAATTCTTGTTCTTGGAAACTGGGATGAGAAAGTAGCTTTACCAGGACAGCTGGATTTAGAAGCTAAGCCTTCATGTGCCAGTGTTTTCAGTTGTGTCTTGGTTTGTCCTTCATCTCACCTTAGTCCTTACAGAACTGATACATTGCTATTACAAATGTGCTTATCTTACATTGATGTACACTTACTTGAGTACTTGGGCTGTTTTTTGAAGAGTTCATGCTGCATGGACTACTTCATCTAAACAATCCTTCTGTTTTTCGTTTTTCAGACAATCAATAAGGGCTTTGAGAGAGAGGTGCTGTCATACCAGCAGGTTTTTAATACACATGAAGGACCAATATAGCAAAGTACTTAAGAACATGTCAAAATTTAAGCCATGATGACTTCCATTGACTTTACTCTCACTATTTGTATAAAGCTGGGGACATATTTAAGCACTTCGCTGAGTCAAGATTGTTCTATATTATAAAATAAGGTAGTTAGCACAAAGAGCATCAATGCCGTCTGAGCTGCCGAGAACAAGTTGAAGTGAGGAGTAGGAAGTAAGGCTTAGATCCACAAAATGGAAAGAAAAGAAAAAACTGAGGATGATAAAGGAAAAAACAGCCTTGAAAAGACATGACAGCCATGACATTCATCCATAAAAATGTAAAGAAATCCAAAAAGCGAAGGTCACTGATCCATCCTTTCTTCATCAATTGTGCTGAAGTAATGCAGCTCATGGCCTATTGAATGTAAAGATCCCCTGCTGTTCTCAAATGCTGGGTAGAGAAATACAATGTGTGATCGACAACTTTTAGGCCTCAGTAGGGTGAATTAAGGACAAAGTGTTCCTGAGTACTGAATTTTTCTGCTTTATGGGGTGAAATTAAACCCCTAACACAGTCAGTATACAGTTCCCAAAGGCAGGGGCCATTCCTGCTGTGGCTGAAGCCAAAAACGCATCAGTGATTTAATGAAAGCTTCATCAGGGATTCAGTTTTGATCCCATTTACACTGACCTTGTAATACTGGAATAACTTTACAGAGGGCAGAGTGATCAATCTGTATAGAGAAGACAGTACTGGAAACAATACACGCCTACAGTCTTCATCTGCTTTCAGAGTGTAAATGCCTTCAGAAAAACAGAAGAATAGAACATGGCTGGGTGTGAGATGCCATCCTTAGCAAAACGCATATGAAAACCCCTTCATAAGGGAAGTTTTTCCTGTTAAAGCAGCCACTTCAAAAAATATATGCTTCAACTGTATTGTTAAAAACATTATTGCATCCAACCTGAGTACATGTCCTAAGCAGTAGGCTAGGTTATGCCTGCTGATCTTTTCAGCTGGAAAATTCTTCCTGAAGGGCAGAATGCAACATTATGGATCAGAGTCTACCAAAGAGGAAGGGGGAAAAAAAAAAAAAAAAAGAAAAAAGAAAGAAAATTGCCCTGCAAGATGATAAAAGCCCATCTGCCTGCTTTTGACAAGGCACTGTCATTCTTCACAGCTTCGCATCCTGTAGACATTTAGAGGGTCATAATTTCCAGTTCAGTTTTCTTTTTTTTCAGCCCCCTCTCTTCTGAGTGGAGCAACGTGCTGAGGAGTAGGCTAAGACGGCCTGAACTAATTCATCTTGTGACCTTTTAGTGCCTTCAGAACAAAGTGATTTAATAGCACTTAATCTGTCAAAAAACTGAAGCTTTGTAATAACTGTATATTAAGACAGTTTTTATGGTGCATTAGCTGAAGTCCTTCCAGTTTACAAAATGGGGTGGTACCTTGTCTCTTTTTTTTTTATTATTTTTCCTCCCTGTCTTCCATGAATCCCTGTTACTCAGTAACACCATTTTGTATTTAAGGGAGACAGGGCAATACTCAAGACAGGTAACTCCATGCATTATAGGGGTCCATAGGAAAGGTCTCTTCCCATCCCTGTGTGATTCATGGCACAGGGCTCTTGGAGCTGAGGAGTAACTGAGCAGCCAGTACATTCAGGCCCCACTGGTAATGGAGGGATCTTCTCAGGCTTGGCCATGGGCCAAAAATGCTAACTTATATTTAAAAAAATAAAAAAGGATTATTTGAACACAGAGAACTGATGAGAACTTGTGACTACTAGTTCCCGTCTCTGTCACAGCTTTGCTTTCGGATTGCTTTAGCAAAATTAAATTGCTTAATCTGATTTCCTTATCAGTAATCCAGGTAATAATAATATTTCCTTTTTTTTTCAATTTTTTAAATCACTGAGGTTAAAGAAAGTCTAAGCAGGGAGTCTCCTTGTCTGCTTGTGTAATGTAACCTCTAAGGAACTTCTTCATCCTTCTATAACACAAGTAAGAATGAATATAAAAGAGCAATAAGAAAAAAGAGCTGGTCAAAAATCAGAATTTTTAACCCAACATTTTCACATTCATTTTCACCCCAAAACAGGAAAGAAAGAGTTGAAAGGTCAGAATTTCTTTGCCAAATTGAAGTTTCATCAAAGAAAATGAATATTGATTTTAAAATGTTTCCACTGTGCCTGTGATAGAGACTGAACTGCCTATTCTGAACACTTCATGAAAGTTATTGTGTGGAGATATCATGTGGAGGATTGTAATAGGAATGCATCTTCCAAAACGGTCTCTGGTGAGAAGATGCTGCAGATCACTGCAGTGTTTCAGCCGGAGGAGGGTTGTTTCACATGTTCCATGCCTGTATCCTGCCTCCCAGTCTTGGTTTTCCTTCCCTAAGTATATGGGACAGTGACAACTCTACAAATCAAACCAATTTGTATGGAATTTTTATTTATCTGATTTAGGCATCTGAAGTTGTGAGTCCTGGTTTAACAACTTATTTCCCTCAAAAGATCACTAGTTAAAAATAATTATTTCTTGTTTCAAGACCCTCACACAGTTTTCACTGAAGTTGAAAGTTATGCACTGTTATCCACTGTTCCCATCACTACCAACACATTGGTGTCTTCCGTTTGTCTCTTGTCCTGCTGTTCCTTAACATATTCCCTTGCAGGACAACACATGTAAAGGTTTGTGGGTTGGGTTTTTTTTTTGAGAAAGAAATTGCTATGAGCATAGATGGGCATTTTTGTTCTTTCTGCCCATGCCCTGTCTCTCAGGCTCTCACACGTAAACCTGCGTTCCCTTTATATTCCCTCCTGAGATGTCTAATCAATTGTGTGATGTCCCCTGCTTGGCCTTGTTCTGCCCATGGTGCTTGTTGTACTGAAGTGACAGAGATTAGGATCCCAACTGGGGGCTTACGCTGTTTTGGATAACAGTAAACCCATGCGTAGCCACTTAGTGCCCTAATTAAATAAGGCAAGAGTGCCAAATATCACCAGATCTTGAGTTTATACGGAGACTTCAAGTTCTTCAGATGCTGGGTGAGATAAGTGAGTATAGGGAACACACACACAAAGTGAGTTTACCTCACTGCAGTCACACATCCCAGGCACCATGCCTACTTTGCATCAGCTTTGTTCAAGACACAAAGTGAAAAATGAAGCAAAAAAAGGAAAAAAAATGCCCTTTAGTCAGGTGTTAGGAAGATATTTCAGTGAACTTGATTTTGCTGGCAGTGGCAGGCAGAGAATCATTATTAAAGTTGTAATGAAAGACTAGTTTCAACCATAACAATATAGAGCAGCATTTCTTTATAACAAGCAGAACAACAAACCACCAAATAATTACTTTTCTAGATGTGAAAACATCAGTTTTCATTAAAAAGCAAGCAAACAAACAAGAAAAAAACGTACATCTTTGTAACTACTGTTCGGTAACCCCTCCATCCTGGAACACCTCTCTCCTTCTCTCTGCGTGCATCTCAGATTATTATCATTATTATTACTATTATCCTAATGTAGTGCTTAAATTAGTCCTCTGTAAATTTTTTATAAGTACACAGAATTAAAAACTTGCACTGCCCTCAGAGAATGCAAGCACAGATAACTAGAGGGCATGATTTAAGACAGACAGCTCCAACTCTATAAAATTTTCCCAGTCAGTATTAGAGTCGCTTAATATTTTATGTAGTATTCCTTGCTTATATGTGACATTTTGAGCCTCTTATAAAGATACAAGCCTGGGATTTTTTTTTCCCACTCCCCTCCCATCCTTTTTGTAGATTTGTAAGTATCAAGTAACTGACATGAGATGGTTTTTTCTTTTTTATTTTTTTTTCCTGGTGTTTTCTATCATCATTTATCAATAGTTCTAGAGGTTCCTGAATGCCATTCTGTAGTTATCATTCTGGGCACAAATTTTATCTTTTTTCTTGAAGCCTGAGTAGAAAATTGGTGTGAAATTTCCTAGAGTGATTGTTTTTATACCCTTTGCATCTTTTATGCAGTTTTTCTTATATTTATTGCAAGTAGTTGTGACTGGTAAATCACCGGATTTTGGCTATTCTTAATGCTTTATCATATATCAACTCTGTCAATACAATCAGCAGTTATGCTTGCCTATTAAACCATCAATCAAAGGCAGCAATTCCAAACACCAGTCTTTCCCTGCTCCACACTACAATGTCCCTAGTTTCTAAACTCTGTCTCCTGTCCCATGCACCATAAGGGATCTCCATCTTCTCCCAGTGCCCATTCCTGTCCAGGCCCTTTTATTGCCATATCCCTAGTTGTCTTGACCTGCCAGTTGATCAACGTAGTCCATGGTTTTCTGTCACCCCAGTATCCACAATTTTTTTGGTCAGAAGTGCCTCCTTAATGACCTTTCAACTGAACAAATAGTTTCTCAGGCTGATGCTGGGAACAAGAACTGCATGACAGGGGTTTTCTTTCACTATGTATGCACAGTGCCTGAAGGAAGAATCCTAGTTATGGTTAGCATCACTCAGTAGTAATAAACTTTCACTAATCATGAGGGTTATTAATAACAAAGACATTGCGCAACAACAGCGTATTAGCATCATGCAAGCCTTCCGATGCATTCAGTGATTTCTGTCCCAAATGGCAATGTATTTCTAGAGTTTAGGTACTGAACCAAGACATTAACCTTCTCCAAGGTTCTGCCACTAGTCTGGGGCAGGTCGCTTCGTCTCCATTTATCTTTGTTTATCATCTTCTCTATTAGGATGTCAGTTTTTCTCAATACAAATGTTCTCCAGTTACTCTTAGGGACTGCACCCACTGCCCTGACCTCAATTAGGTCATGCAGGTACTACAACAACAGTAAAATCAGGAAAGCACCTTGGGATTCATTTAACTAAAAAGCAGATATTCAGAGGGCCAAAATTTACATCCCATCTATGCTCCTCATTTCTCTTCAGAGCCAATGGAAGGAACAGGTACTTGTAAAAAGTGGTCCATGTCATTTTAAGGTAGATACCTGTGATGGCTCAGATAAATTGCACCTTGAGAGTGTGTACTTTTCATCGTGGAGAGAAAGAGAGACATAACTGTAGCTGTGGCTGACTACTGAGAAAAGGAGACCTGTGTCACAGAGCTCTGAAGTTACATGAGGTGGTACCAGTCTTTCAGCCTTCTCAGGCTTATTTTTCTTTCATCATCATTCAAACACCAAGAATAACTCTTGTCATAGTCATGATAATAAAGAACTGGTAAAACAGGATAAAAAGAATATTATTCCAAATGACAGCAAGGTTCGATGTGACAGTAAGTCCTGATTCAAATTTGGAAATGCAAGAAAATATGCATCTGAAAGAAAGAATGAAGAAATCAAGCCCAGGGCTTATTTCATGTTTTTCTAAGCAACAAACAAAAATATTTTTTTTTCTATTACTTTTAATCGAAATCAAATGACACAGTGTTCAGAACCTGGGTACAGACCAAATTATTCCTTTTTTTTTTTCTTCTCATACTAGAGAGATGTAAAACAGAAAGCAAGCTTCATTTTAAGTAAGCAAAGCTGACAATATTCTTTTCAATAACTGCCTATGGATGAAAGTTAATAAAGTCATTGGGCCAAATATATGCATGTGTAATTTCAATTACACCACAGTCATGTTTAATATAAAACCATCAACTTTGCATTCAGTCTAGGTACCTATCCTGCTAACTTCAGTGTAAGGATGAATTAGATAGATGGTGCACTTTATATTATTTCTGTACAGTTAGAACATCCTTGCCTTTTCCTTATTACTGCCAAGATTTAATTAAAATTAAATTAAAATAAAAATTAAATTAAGAGAATATTTTTCAGGTATTAAATAATATTTGAACATCCCTTTCATGTTTGCTCTGGAAACAGGGAATAAGTGCAAGATTATTTTTTGGCCAAATGAATTTACTTGACGATCATTAAATACTATTCCCAAAAGGAAAAAACATCTGTGTTTTTTTCTTTACCTTTTGTGAATTAATATTTATGTGGAATTTATTAGCATAGGGTTACTGTGAATTAAACCTTTTGAAAACTTTATTGTTTTGCTCCATAGTATCATGAGGAATTGACTTTTTAAGAAAATAATGAACATTGATAATACATTATTTTTTCCTCAGTTTATTCGAAAAGAAGTCACCATTTTCAAACATAGTTGCCCAAAGTTAGGTGTGCACAATTTTACATATCACCTATAATGAAACCGGGTCTCTTTTCAGAACTCACTAATTCAACCCAAAGACCTTTAGGGTTCATTTCAATAAACTGGACTACTTATTTCAGTATTTGCTTGGGGGAATCCAAAGTGAAAAATGTTGGGTATTCTTTAAACTCATCTCTTGAGCTATACTTGAGATTAATAGACTCTGTGGGCAAACCCTGTTCAGGTCACAGGATGAGAGCATTGTGTGTGCTGTCTCCATCAGCTTGCATGCAAAACAGATGTTCTAACTTCTTGTCTTAGATGTACCCCACACCTGAAATATAAAGTTTTTATATGTTGCTTTTACTTCCCAATGTCCTCTCTGAATTTTTCATGCCTTGTTCATTCATTTTTAGAGAGGGCTTGTCTCTCAGCGTGTCACTGAATATTTCTGCTCTTAGTATTAGTTCCCAAGTTGCTGGAGGAAAATTAATTCTTTAATTCACAGTTTTATCTGTATCACCTTTCTGGTTGCATCCCTTTCCCTATTGCAACAAGTTTATAGTTCATTTTAAGTTTCTATCCCTTTCCAAGGACACTCAAAGTGCAAAAGCTAACTTCTACTAGTAATAATCACAATAGTAATGAGATTAAAAACACAAGAACGTTAACAATTTTTTGAAAGGAATAAAATCCTGTTGACAAAACAGATGAACTTAGGCAGTCAGCTATACACCTTGTAAGTTCTCAAATGCAACTTGAAAATGATACAATGCTGTCTTTAAATTTACATGATGCTAACTTTTCCAGAACAAGATCAGAATTCGTAATTTATTTATACATTGATTTTTTTTCTTGATTTAACCTTTATTTTACAAGGATGCCTCTTGAAATATTAATTGCCTTTATTTCCAACAGAGACCTAACAAAGGTAGACAGCAAGGTAGTACTCACACACAGAAGGAACAGAAAGAGAGGGAGATGTGTTCAGGGCAGTGGGGGAGAAGGAAAGAAAATATGTTAAGTACATACAAAAAATAACCTTAAATAATACACCTTTCCTACATATTCTGAATGTAATAGTTTCTTCTCATAATCTCCAAAATTTTCTCCCATTTTTCATCATTTTATAGCTATATTTTAGCATCCCGATTTGTATTTAAATCTCAGAATCACAGAATCACAGAATGTTAGGGACTGGAAGGGACCTCAAAAGATCATCTAGTCCAATCCCCCTGCAGGAGCAGGATTACCTAGACCATATCACACAGGAATGCGTCCAGGCGGGTTTTGAATGTCTCCAGAGAAGGAGACTCCACAACCTCTCTGGGCAGCCTGTTCCAGTGTTCAGTCACCCTCACCGTAAAGAAGTTTTTCCTCAAATTTAAGTGGAACCTCCTGTGCTCCAGCTTGCACCCATTGCCCCTTGTCCTGTCAAGGGATGTCACTGAGAAGAGCCTGGCTCCATCCTCATGACACTTGCCCTTTACATGTTTATAAACATTAATGTGGTCGCCCCTCAGTCTCCTCTTCTCTAAGCTAAAGAGACCCAGCTCCCTCATCCTCTCCTCAGAAGGGAGATGTTCCACTCCCTTCATCATCTTCGTGGCTCTGCGCTGCACTCTCTCTAGCAGTTCCCTGTCCTTCTTGAACTGAGGGGCCCAGAACTGGACACAATATTCCAGATGCGGCCTCAGCAGGGCAGAGTAGAGGGGGAGGAGAACCTCTCTTGACCTGCTAACCACACCCCTTCTAATCCACCCCAGGATGTCATTGGCCTTCTTGGCCACAAGGGCACACTGCTGGCTCATGGTCATCCTGCTGTCCACTAGGACCCCCAGGTCCCTTTCCCCTCCGCTGCTCTCCAACAGGTCTGCCCCCAACTTGTACTGGTACATGGGGTTGTTCTTGCCCAGATGCAGGACTCTACACTTGCCCTTGTTACATTTCATTAAATTTCTCCCCGCCCAACTCTCCAGCCTGTCTAGGTCCCTCTGAATGGCTGCGCAGCATTCCAGTGTGTCAGCCACTCCTCCCAGTTTTGTGTCATCAGCGAACTTGCTGACAGTGCACTCTATTCCCTCATCCAAGTCATTAATGAATATATTGAATAGAACTGGTCCCAGTACCGACCCTTGAGGGACTCCGCTAGACACAGGCCTACAACTGGACTCTGTCCCATTGACCACCACTCTCTGGTTTCTTTCCTTCAGCCAGTTCACAAGCCAGTTCACAATTTAAGACCTTTTTAAAGGTCTTAAGCAGCATAAAAATAAATGAATCTTGACTACATGCATCTAAGGAAGGTAAAAGTTATAGTCCCTTTTTGACTACGAGGAAGAAGTGTGACTGATGGCCAGATACAACAAAATATTTAGGGGACTAGAAGTAAGATCGTCACCTCCATGATGAAAAATTTACATCAAACACATAGTCTCCTTTCGTAATGCTTGTGAATACAGTGAATCAGAAAGGGCATTCAGAAACTCCATTGTCCACTAACAGTTGCCTAAAATTTCTGTTCTTCCTGGGGTTTAGCATCTGAATAAGGTTTGTTAGGATATCTGTTTTGTCACAATTGGACAATGACACCATGGGATGTAGTCGTAGAGAAGAGCTTGGTCCTTTCAGTGTGAACCAGCTGCACTTTGAACTTAGCTGCCTGCAAGGGAGGTGCCTGGCCAGTTTGAACTCCTGCATGGCTCCGGATAGGCGGTGGAAAGGGCCAGTCTGCAGGTTCAGAATCACAGAATTGCTGGACAATTTCAGTTGGGTGGGACATCTAGAGGACATCCTGTCCAGTCCCGTGCTCAAACAGCATCCCTTCATTTCCCATGCATTAGGTTGCTCAGGGTCTTGTCCTAATGATTTTCTAGTTTCTTTAAGGATGAAGATTCCCTAACACCTCTGGGATTTTACTCCAGCATTTGACTATTCTCACAGTGAAGAGTTTTTTCCTTGTATCTAATAGTAATTTGCTTTGCTATAACTTATGTCTGTTGTCCCTCACCCTTTCACTGTGAAAAGGAAAAGCCTAATAAAACACTAAAACTTCATCTTAAAACTGACTCTGTTACTTTCAGAAAGTCACACACAAAGTCTATGGCAAAATCACAGTGTCTCTTAATATTTATGTCCCTAGGTTAACACCCACTATTTAATCTCTCCTCAAAACTATCAGTTATTTCCAGCCTGCCTTATTTAGGAAATAATTGCTCAAAGTTCAGCGGGAGCATAATCTATGCTTTAGTAAAGCTTATGAGAAAAATTAAGAACCTCCTACCACTTTGAAATTACACAGAAATTTTCAGAGGCAAGGTAATTAATGTCTTTTAATTGATGGTCCAAGATAACTCCAACATTTATACTACTGCATAAGTACCATAGTATCACCATGACCACATTTGGTCAGCACCTCAATTTTATGTCACAGATGGATGGTGGCATATCCAGGAGCACAACCGCTCTTTACAGTGTGATTGGGCATCTATGTGTAACCAGAACTATACTAAGACTGCAGTCTATTACAACATTAATAGCACTGTTTCCAAAAATTAACTTTCCCTGATCCTCTTTTATCCAAAATTTTAACATCCTTGACAGTACTTAAGAGACGATAATATCTATTAAATTCACAAGTTTATATGTTTTGACTGTAGGTAACACTTTAATTAAAACAATCATTGTTTAACTTATTTACTGAGAAAAGAAAATCTCAGTGTGAATTGCAAGGAAAAGTAGTGACACTATCTAAAAGTGTATGGATCACATTTCCTGATAAAGGGAACAGAAATGAACATCAGTCAGATAAATCATTGTCTGTTTGACAGAACTTCCTGAGTTTGCATTTATTTTCTACAAAGTAGCATTATTTTGGTTTTGGTACACAAAGGAACTAGTTCAGATGCCTATTTTTTAAATTTTGATAGGCTGATCAACATTTCCAAGGTAAGTTAACACTGTCTCTCATTCATCCTGTTCTTCTCATTGAAGTCTTTTGAAGTTGGACTGGTGATTACAGTATTTCTGATCATCAGTCATGTCATACTAAATGCTGCCTAGTTGGCTTCAGCTAGAAGCTTGTCCCCTTTCAGTATGAAGAATTCTGTAATAGTTCAGAAAGAGAGAATAGAAAGTTCAAAAGCAGATGCCCTGACTTTTGGTGGATTTGTGTATGGGCAGGATCATCTAGCAGTCCTTGGGGGAACGTAGAAGTCAGTGAGAAACAAGTTAAATGCATCTAGGTTTACCAGTGCTTGGCATTTCACTCAAGAATTATGCCCAGACTCAGAAGATGGGGTTAATCTCCTTAGGTGTGGCAGTTAGGGGACTTCTGCAGATGTGGGACTTTGTTTCAAGATAAGAAAGCCCTGAAGAAAGGAAGTGCCTTTCTTTCACCCAGGACATGGGTTATCCCTAAAAGGAGAGTTGTACCTTCCAACAGAAGGTGGCACCTCATTTTCTTCTGGCCTCCGACTCTCACTGACCCTGTCTTGCGGTTGCTGTAACACTATTAACTGTCCCTTCACTTTTTAATGGAAAGCCTGGTAAGAAAAAAAAAACAGTAGAAATTCTTAATTACTTTTTCACAGAAGTCACATCTCCCCCCATCTTCCCTTCCCTTCCCTTCCCTTCCCTTCCCTTCCCTTCCCTTCCCTTCCCTTCCCTTCCCTTCCCTTCCCTTCCCTTCCCTTCCCTTCCCTTCCCTTCCCTTCCCTTCCCTTCCCTTCCCTTCCCTTCCCTTCCCTTCCCTTCCCTTCCCTTCCCTCCCTTCGCCTTTGTGTTTTACTTCCCCCCATCCTTTTTTCTTTTCCTATTCTTTCAGCGAAGATAAAACAGAGCCCATTCAGATGAACACGTTAAAAGAGTGTAAAAGCAGCTTGTGCAATCCTTTCCACTGCCGTATTGCCTACAACACTGCCAATAACATGCTCCAGTGCTCCGTAAGGCTTTCACTTCCCTCTCTGACAGATGCCCAAAAGCAATACACACCCCAGCTTCATCAAACTTGCACTTTAATGGAAAACTTGAACAGCAATCTCCCACACTTTTATATCAGCACCTTTGCCTCCAACACACTCCGTAACTTCCATTTGGGAAGCTATTCTGCCTTAATGTGGTGAAGGACTCCGACACACAAACCAGTCACTTCAGGGTAATAACTTAAAAAGCATCAGAATGTCCCTGGTAGCTGCATGCACATTCTTATCCCAAGACACCCTTCAGCAGACGTGAGTTAACTTAAACCGCTCTCTCTTAGAGGGTGAAAATTAACAGTTATGGTGAAGCTGGTACCTAATTTGTTTCCCCTCCCATGCCAATGCCTGATTGTATCACTCAGCCTCTCCTTTAAGGACTGTTAGAATATGCATACAAATTCTTGTGTCCCTTGTTATCTCCTATACAGGGAGACAAGTGGAAACGATGATAAATCATGAGGAAGCATTTCCTTTCTCAGTCAGTAAGCAGGACATTCAAAAGAAGTCTGTGGCCAACATCATTTAGCAATACCTATTAACTGCAGAGGGAGAGGGAGAAAAACCCACATTGGGTAGAGATTAGCTGGAAAGATGTGCACACGATGTAAAGTCTGGTGTTGTGTGAAACTCTCTCCTGTGAGGAAGGTTAGTACAAGGTTCTGCTTGCAGCGGTAAATGTTACTCACATAGAGCACCGCCAGCAGCAGCAGCCTTAGCTGCCTTGGCAGATAAGAGCGGCTTTTCTTTCCTGACAGGAAAGCAGCATTAGCATCCCTAAGAGTTTAATATGAGAAGCCAGGTCCTATAAAAATCATAGAGCTGGCACTGAAGAAAAAAATCAAAATTCTGATGCTTGAAAACTGCATATTCAGGGTCCTGCTAGTATCTGCTGCTCTTCTCATCAACTTTTAATAAGGATGACTCCCCAGTATGATGCCTAATGGGGGCTTTGTAGTCATCAGGATGCAGTTCTTCATCATCTGTTTCACATCCATTTTGTCATTATTCTGTTCCCAAAATGTTTCTTGCTCCCAAGATGGCCATGAAGTCAGTGCAACAGCATCTTCTGAGTCCTATGGGTATATGAGGCTGGGGACTGACAAGCCTAATGCTCTCATTTGAGTTGAAGGTGATACAGATGAGATCTGTAGGACAAAAGTGCTGATAGTTGCTTTAGCTACAATCCTTTAAAAAAAAAAAAAAAAAAGAATGTTTCATGTTAACTCTTCCTTGAAGAATTTACCTGTAGTCTTAAACCTGGAGGCCTGCATGGGGGAGACATTTTTCCTGTACGCCCCTTCTCTTCTCCAGTGAGCACAAAACCTTGGAAGCTGCCTGCCACAGTGTCAGCACACTCTGGTCAAGCAAGGTTAGTACTGCTCGAATGAGTGGCTCTATATTTATTCAGTGGACCTCCCCCGTTCTCTTCCGTTAGAAGCAGCAAGCTCGATTTCAACTGAATTCGCAGTAGTGAAAGCTATTGCCAAAGGTGGGGTGCCTGTCTGTAAAAATCAAATCCAGCCATCATGATATGCCTGTCAGGGAAAGCTTCACACCAGGCCAGCTTAATGTGAATTGTCTGACCAGACCTTCCCAAGGCAGATGGGAAAGAAGTGCACATCTGCTTACAATCAGCATAGTGACTTTCCAGTGCAAACATCCTCAATGCAACTGGTACAGCCCATCTATATAGAGAGAAATTTCCTAGTTAGTACACATACTTCACTGGTGTCTTTGCCTACAGAACTCCTGGTAATGTCTCATCTGAGACCTCTGTGTAGTGCATCAATTCATTGTGTTTTAACAGGTAATAAGAGATGTTTTGCAATCCCTTACTTATGCTGCCTCACCCCAGTTTTCTTCATAAAGAGAGAAACACACAAAGCGTCATAATAGCATTTGCCCAAAGCCGTTATTTTGGCAGGAAAAATAGGATCAGACATCCTCAGATAAATCTTTTTGGTCATTGGCAGAGTCAGCCCTGAGAAAAGGAGGCAAGTTCCCACAGTGTCGTAGAATCAGTGTGGACTTCCAGTCTGGAGGCATGCCCACCCTGCAACCTGGGCTACTGCACAGGAGGAAAAGTTCATGTTTCTGTTAGTGGGAAACAATATGTTGAAGCTTGAAGCCCTACACAAGTTTTGCTTGTCATTATTAAGGTGCATCAGTTTCAGTGGGGAAGTATGCATGATAAGTTTTGTAGCTGGTATCATATCTGTGTGTGTGTTACAAAATGGATTGAAGCGGAAGGCTACAAGAATGAAATCCTGGATTGCTTTCACCCAGCACAGTGTGGCACCAGGTGGACTTAAGCATAGATCTGAGCGGAAGGATTTACTAATTTGAGTTCATTCCCAGACAGCATATGGACCCAAAGGGTATGGTTGTACTGTTAAATTAAATGTTCCTGGGCTCTGAGGCTAACTGGCATGGCGCTGTCTGACTTTATACTGGTAAGTTCTGCTACTTTCCAAACCAGTTGGGAGATTGCAAATTGAAACGGGCCACATTTATGCCAGGAGACAGTCCAGTCATTTAGTAGTATCACCACATTTCAGTGCCCAAGCACACTTGAATTCACTAGTATAAACACAGCCAACCTGTCTCACCTGGAGCATTTGAAGTATCCTTATGCTGTATTTCCATGCCACTGTTTTTTCCAATGCTAATGAACAAAAACCAGCTCTGTCAGCTGCACCCATTACATTAGAAACGCTTTTTTTTCCAACTTACATAACTGGGTACAGCTGGGTTGACTGGGAGTGAGTGTGGATAGAGCTATCAGCCATTGGCATCGGTGTTAGATAATGGTTGGTACATCAGCTCTAGAGCAGCAGAGATCTAATTTGGTTATTCTGTCACCACAGACAAAGATTAGAGGCTTACTCATTGCTGTGGCATTATTTCCAATGCAGCTGTAAATTCCTCCTGCTACAGCATAAATCTTCAGACAGTCCAGCTCAAGTTGAAATGTTATGGTATTATGAATGTCCTACATAGAAGTGCATATTATATTACCTGCAGAGAGGTTAGAGTCTCTAACAGATCAACCAAAAAAGTAAACATCTCTAAAAGTGGAGGAACTGCATGTGTAGATGTGCTCTTCAGGGGAATAAGTGCCCTTGCAGCACTGGAAGGGCACAGATCACGATAATTTAGTTAAGTGATAATGATCCCCCAATGAAAATGGGGAGGATATAATTTATTTTCATACCTATGAAATAATAAGAATTGCTTATTATTCCACTCTGCTATAAAGGTCAGTCAGTGTAGTAATGAAACAGGAAATGCTTAAGAGAACAAAGCTGAATTTCAAGACAGAGGTTGAATTTCCCCAGTTTAAGACAGGGTAATTTTCAAGTGTTTGTTTCCATTTTGAAATTGATTTCTATATGGTCATAGTTGCACTTTCTTCAGACATACTTTCAGGTTTCCTGGGCAAGTAACCCAAACTACAAGTTGGTAGCAATAACTTAGCTTTACAAAGTTGGTTTTCCAAAAAATATTGTAACATTCTCAAGGTTCAAAAGTGTCTAGTCTCCATGCATGTATGTGTTCATGGCTACAAATTAAAATAGTTTTTCCTTCCTGCTCTCACTAGTCTTTGAAAAATAAACCGCAAACAAACAAATAAAATTCAAGAAAATATTTTGAAAAGCCTTTGGTGAAAATATTTGTTGTTGTGTTATTTATTGAAAAATATGTACTACGATTCTGATATTACTACTATAATGTTTTGTGAAAATATTAAAAACTAAAAATCCTAATCCTTTTTCATGCTGGAATAGCTCTCTGTCAATAATAACTAATAATTTAAAAGTCTCTAGTTCAGAAAACTGCCAGCACAATTCACCCTTTTTCCAAGTTGTCCACTAGTTTTTAGCCTGTCAATTTAAAACTGATCCTGATTTTCAGCAATAGCTGAAATTTCCCTTAATGTAAGAAATCTGGTCCCCCAAGAAGCACATCAACAAGTGAGAATGAAGTAAATGAGACCTAAAGAGAGGGATTTGCACATGTTTCTCCAGAAGGTTAGTTTTAAAATGTAATTCTTCCTGATTTGTTCTTTTGCAAGGGGATTTATTTGTTTCTTTCTTTGCTTTACCACTGGGAATCAAACAACATGCGCAACACCCACATTTGTTACCTTGCCCTTTTCTTTCCCCCCCACCAAAAGCAACATCTAGTCCAGTGAAACTGTGTATTGTCACACAAAAAAACAAAAGTCAGTGAAACTTCAGGAAGCCCACAAGGGACTTTGTTCTTTCCATTATTTCCACTTGGAAGATACTCTAAAATTTCACAGGGGAATGGTGGCATACACCCAAAAGGAGAGCTTTCTTCTAACTTTACTTCTGAGAATAAGGAAGGGTAAATGCAGAGGTGAATGCAGATCATATTACAACTTTTTGGCACCCTTTGCAAGATGAGAAGAAACTCTACAAAATTAGGTAACGTACTGTACAAAGCAAAGGTGTATAGCTAGCACTAAGTTCTGAGCTACCATGCCCAGCATAGCTGAGATGCCTCAAAAAACACACAAATTAGTTACATGCACATTGTTCTGCAGGTGGTAAGCAAGACAGAGTTTTAAAACAGAAAAAGTCCTTCAAATTCTGCACTTCAATTCTAAAAGGGAGCCAAAGCCAAGAAACCAAGCCGATAAAGACTCCACAATCGTACAGTATGGCCAATGATATTTATGGGAAGCGAGAAGCCCTGCATTCAGCAATTTCCCAGGTCAACAAGGAACAAATGGAGAAAGCAAATTCAGGAAATAAGAAAAGGAAAGGCCATCCTGTGACTCAACATCAGCAGGTAGATGTTAGAGCCAATACAGTACTCATGGATAAAATAGAGTCTTAATTAAATTGAAAATACTCTTAAGAGAAGGAGTGAAATCTAAATGTTGAAATTGCCTTCCTCTCTTGCCACTTGAAAAGCACGTTTTCATATTGAAAGCATGTATCAAATCTTCCTTAACCCTCTGCTCTCATCTGGGGAACAGAAATAAGGGAAGAAGAATACTAAGTATTATAATGCAAATAAACATCCCGATGTGATAATGCTACATATATTCTGCAGGCAGTCCATGCAATAGGGCCTATACAGATATTTTGTCCTATTAGACAACCTACTGGAAAGGTAACCTTTACTGGGTGGATGATTTACAGATGTAAGGAACGTGTTTATATAGTTTTAGAAATCCTATGCAGGATAGGGTCAGAAACCCCTTCATCAAAGACAGAAGAGTCCTTAAATGCAAACAGATTCAGGTCTGAGCCACAGGCAGACACAACTGGTTCATTGCATGTGAGGAAATCAGAAGAACCAGACAGTAGATACCCAGAAGAAGTTTAACCACAGTACAGAGGCTATGGAGATCCATCTGGTAGCTCAAATTGGACCTACCTGGGCTCCTGACTTGATGTCCACACAGACCTTTAGCTAACAGCAGAGCCCTGGCCACTTTATGACACCTCTACCCTCTTAATTTGGTTTATTTTTCTTTTTATCTACTTTTTGCTTCTGCAAATGTTTTACTGAGATCCCAGTTATCAAATACAAAATAAATAAAACCTCAACCTAAAACTGTGTGAAAAATAAACAAAAAGGTTGCAGAAGAACTGTGACACTTCACAGATACTATTTGTATATGCTGTGCTTGCCTGAATTTCTTGGGGTTTTGTTTTTGTTTTGTTTTTTAATCAAAACAGCAAGACTTGTGGTGAAGACCAACTCATATTACTTTTTGTTTGAGCTGTGTTGGGGCTCAAACTTGGCTACAACATCTTGGTGCTTTTGTAAAAACAGTATTTAGAACAATTCTTTTCCTTGTAAACAGTATTATTCTACAATACAGATGCCGTATGTATGTATGTATATCATCATGGTCACAGGTAACATACTGCACTGCAACCTGATATTGAAATTGCCCATGTAATAATGGCATGTGTTTATGGCATGGGAAATAGAGGAGGCAGATGTTTTGTTTTGTTTTATTCTTGACATAAACATTGCTGGCAATACTGTATGCAAATGTAGGCTTCCCAAAGGGGGAAAAAAAAAAAGAAAAGAATTTTCTATGGGGGGAAAAAAAAAGTATTCTCTGTGGGGAATATTTCCTTGATGAAATCGCTCAGAATCCTCTTTAATTGCTTCCTCACTCATTTGCAGACCTTTAGCCCCAGATTAAGTCAGCTGTGCTTCCAGTCAAACAGAACTTGATATACTTTTAATGTACCAGGGAAATCTTCTCTGCATTTAGGACTGAGGGCTTGCAATAACCTGGAATGAACCTGCTCTCACTGAATTCTTTCCAGGTTTTACTTTGAGACCATAGCACAATGGAAAGGGACGTTGAAAGTTCAGTGTTTTTTTGGCATTTATGTACTGCAGACATGATAAATAAAGCTCACAGTCACGTATTTTACTATAAAATATACAGTATCTGTTATATATAGGATCTATAGTTTGAAGCGCAGCAGAATCATGTATTTGGAACAGGGAGTTCACTGTCGAGCAACAAGAAATATGGGGTATCATGGGAGGTAATAATACTAGACGGATGTCCCTACTTTTAAGAGACAGAATGTGGGACTGGGATCACATGTCTAATTTTGACCCTATACTACTGTCCCTACCCAGGAGTCTAGACAGTGACAGTTTATTGCCCTCACATGTCTGCTAGGAAGAGAGAAGGAAACGCAGACCTATGCACATCGTGACAAACTCCAGCAGGGCCATAGAAGACATTTCAAGAAGTCTCCCTGGCATCAGTATGTATGATCCTAAAGTATGGCTGAAATTTATAGAAATTTTAAAATCAATTAACATGTTAGGTTCTGAAGAGATATTGTAAACTGTCCAAAGTAATAAAATCAGCAATGCATGGCATTACTTTCATCTATGAAGAGCTTGAATAAATAAGACATTTATACAAATGAGCAGAAAATATGAAATGAATATCCCAAGAACCATGAAAAAATATAAGCCAAAAGAGAAATTGAATTTTACTCTGAGTTTCTGAGAGAGAATGCATTTGCAGATTTTATACATAATTTATAAGGGAAATTGGCCAGTTCACTCAGGTATACACCATATCAACTTTTAGGAAAGATTAAGCAAGCTGTCTTCTTTTAATTGAAATCAAATATAGGCACGGAAGAAAATGACTTCTGCCCATGGAAGGATACAGTGATGTCACATGGCCAACAGCATTTACAGTGTACATGGGGCTTTCTTCTACAAAGTAAACTTCTGCTTCAGTTCTTGAACAGCCACAAAATGGTGTGAGTGTTGACAGCTTTCCCTGTCTCTGAGCTAGCTCTCCCTTATTGCAGTCAGTATATACACTTACATTTGACTTTGTATACAGTAAGGAAAACCTATGTCCTACATACTGTTTGCATCTCTAAGAACATAAGAATTGACATAATAGATCAAACTAGTGATCCATTTAGTTCAATATCCTATCTCTGAATTAAGTGTCGGATGCTTCAGAGAAAGGTGTAAGAAAGTCTTTAGTGGGCAATAATGGAATGACCTGTCACAGGGAAAATTTGGTAGGGACCTCCAAAACCATTGAATGCAATTTCCTGCTGTGTCAGGCACCACATCCTAAAATGCTCTTCCTAAGTAGATAAAGCTCAGCCTTAACTTGTTCCATAAAATACAATCTTTCATCTTTCCTGGACTTTTTCAAATTATTAGGAAAGGTGACCATCACTCCCAGGTTTCTGTTACTAGCTCTGTCACTGTCTTGTCATATTTTCTTTAGTGGGCCACTTAAACTTGCAGTGATTCATTTTCCCAATCTGTAATTAGTCTTCCTTATTTCACTGGAAGAGGCTTCTGATGACTACAGAGATCCTTGGCTAAAAGCTTGTAGAGGTCTAAGTGCTTACTCTAACAATAAAAATAAAGACACTATTACAGTCAGCTTTCCATTAACCAGCATAGTGTAAGGTGAGAATACTCTGGTGATGGAAAAACACTGACGATGCAGGTATCAGTGCTAGTGGACAAGGGAAACTTTAGCTGCCGTTCCAAAAGGATTGCTTGGTTTCTGACCTGCAAGCTGGCAGTAGCTGTTCCTTAGTCTACTGGGAGGAGTTGTGCTTCTTGAGGACCCTCCTGGGAAGCTCTACAAGCTGGTCAAGTTTTTCTGCTGTCAGTAAGCTACATCATTAAGAGAAGGAGATGGGAAATGCCTCCTTCATTGTGTGGAAATGCACCTGGAGCCCCCAAGTGTTTCTGGCATGCTCCAGCCAAACCTCCCACCCCACATCCGTGGCTACACCTCATGATGAAGACCATAACAGTCTGGCAGCTGGGTAGGATCAAAGCTTTACTCTGGCAGATGTAGTTCATTCCTGACACTCCTGAGCCTGGGGCTGGAGCTGGGCAACATGAAGACAAAATAGACCAGCAATTCCCACTCTTGAGGGTGCTATCCAGTGACACTTCAGCTGGGCCAGCCTCGAAAAACAGCAGGACTTCCCAGCGCAGGCTTGAAGGAAGATCATGGTTATAACCAGTCAGCCATCCAAACCTAATAGCAGGGAACAATTGCCACCCAGCTTCCAAGTCCTGTCACGAATGTCTAAGGCTTTTCATATGCAACCTGAAATATAAAACAGCAGGTACATAAACGTATGACTGCTTCATACTTCGGAACTTCATAGCAACCTAGGGAAAAAGATCAGCTAATACATAATTCTACACAAGCTAAACAAGAGCTATTCAGTAGTCTTTTGAATCCCTTTACTAAAAAGGCTTAGGATTTGACAGTTTCTTAGCTCAAGTAAAATGGGTTTTTAATTTTGATGCAGTAAAATCTATGCTCAATACTTAGTAAGTCCTTCAAGTATCAGATGAAAGGGCATACAAGGGTCAAGACAAATATTTATTCTTGAATGTTGATAAACAAAAAGAACTTATTTCTTGTTCAGAAACTAGATATATCATAGGGTGTCTTTTTGCATTAATTACCTGGGGATGTAATCTGGATGCACACAGACAGCAGCATAATCATAGGCTTGCATAAACCAACAGTGTAAAAGATGCTAGAAGTCTTTTATTCCATCCCTAGACCAACACACATTCTCAAAATCAGAATAGGATCCTATAGTGTGTTTCCTAATGCTTCTTCAGTTTGACTTGAAACATTTCAGTAAAAAGCTGGCCCATCAAAATACCGTAATATTCTCCACTACTTTGAAATATCCACTAAAGATTCCAAATAGTGTGTGTGCGTGTGTGTGCGGATGCATATGCATATCCATACGTACATGTATATGTAATATGTATATGCATGAATATATATACACATGAGAAAAAAAAAAAGTATATTTGAGGAAAAATGCACAGAGGCCCAGGAATTTTATCTTTTGAAAACAGGTACTTCATAGTGTTTGGAGGATCAGCAAAACAACAGCATTAGAGACACACCTGAACATGGAAAACATTGCAGACTGTAGTGTAAATATGTGGGAGACAGTTGAGGAGTCAGGGCAGAAGTGGTGAGAAAATTTTTGCAGGAGAGAAATAAAGATTCATGCAGAAAGATTGGGAAATAATTAAAAGGAGCAGGCAAGAAGAAGTGCTAGCACAGAAGCAGAAAGGAAGATAAGTTCTTTAGCTAAAAGGGGAAAATAAATCAGAGCAGACAGAAAAGTAATTTTCAGTCAGTTAGGTAAGAAAGAGAAGTAGCAGAGTTTAGAGTTGAGTTTAATGCTTGTAAAGGAATCCAGTTAGAGTAGAAACAGATTCTGAAAGAGAGAGAGCTGCTGGACGGCCAGAGATTCTGCTGTTTTAAGATAAGAATTAGATTAAGCAGGAACCATCAGCCTCTAGAAACAGCAGTTATGTTGCAGCAGCGACCAGGGACCATTTTTACCCTTCCCCAACGCTTCAGTCACATCTAAAAGCAATTATCAACATTAATAGCACTCTTTCCATTGACTTCAGTGTGCTCTTGAGCAGGCCTTGACAGAGGAGTACAAATCTGCCGAGACTTTACGAAGTGCCATTAAAGAAACTTGAGAGAAGGATCAAGTTTTTCTGCCCTAGTTCTTCATCTCAGCCCTCGTCTGTAACCTGATCAATATCCCTTTCTAAATTCCTTTATTTTAAGGATTAATTTTTATTCTTGTTTCTGAGGATGGATAACTGTAACCAGTATTTTGAATTATCTCAGGAACAGTCAATAGAGTAAGTCTGGCAAAGCAACATGGTCCAGGGAACACTGGTCTTCAACAGTTCTTCTATTCAATGAACAGTTTTACTAGTGAGATCCAGATGACTCTGTCAAAGATTAAAATAACAGAATCACAGAATCACAGAATGTTAGGGATTGGAAGGGACCTCGAAAGATCATCTAGTCCAATCTGCCTGCCAGAGCAGGATTACCTAGACCATATCACACAGGAACGCGTCCAGGCGGGTTTTGAATGTCTCCAGAGAAGGAGACTCCACAGCCTCTCTGGGCAGCCTGTTCCAGTGTTCGGTCACCCTCACCGTAAAGAAGTTTTTCCTCATATTTATGTAGAACCTCCTGTGTTCCAGCTTGCACATTATTAGTATAGGTTAGGGAAAGGACAAAGAAGGGAATCCAAAGGAAGAAATGTAATTAGGATTAATTCATCTTTTTTTTTTTAATAAAAGTTTTACATACCTGTATAAATCAGACACCTGTAGGCCTTAGAGAAAGAGATGTCATATAATCAGTGAAGGTTTCCCTCCAGAGAATAGTATTTAACGATTAAACAATAACTGTATTGCAAATGTCATTTAGTTACGGGATGAACTCATTGAACAGTTTTTCAGGTCCAAATGAGATTGCAATGGCCCTATATGTTTACTGGGTCATATCTCAAGATTGTGGAAGATGCATGTTCCACTGCAGACTTCCGTATTTCCATTGCAGGACTTCCAACTATTCTTTTTGACTATTGCCCAAATGCTTTGATTACTATAGGAAATAATTTACTCATGATAACAATGTCATTGTCAGAGAAGTTTGACCTCATTTATGTTTAGACATCTGTCCACAAAAAGGTAGTCTCGCTGACTATCCAGCACACAGACCACAGTGGTGGGTAAGTTCACACGCCTCCACATTCTTATTTTACACTGTTTTTCATCTGACAAACTTCAACAAAGAAAGTAAGTGAGAAAAATGAGGGAGCTTGGATTTGTTACAGAAGGGCAGCTTAAGAAACATAAAGGTGGCCCTGGGAAACTTGAAAAGATCCTGAGGAAATTAAGATAGGAGAAGATCTAAGGACATGGAAGAAGAGAAAGTGTTTCTGTTTAGCTTAAGATGCAGAGTTAGAGAAAAGTAGACTCTTCACAGAATTACTTTTCTTGTTTTCTTTTCTTATTTTGTCTCTCCTTATTGGCATTTCTAGCACACTAACATTCCCTGAAATCATGAATGTGGTGTTTACACCTTCTTCTAAATCATTAATGAGACTGCCAAATGAGAATGCACCAAACACAAATCCCTTTTATAAACACTTTCCCCTTGGCTTGCTTCATTGTTATTTATTACCAAAGTTTGTTTATATACCTAGGGCACTTTTTACTCCATCTGACAGCATTCAAATTCAAGTCAGTTTGCATTAATTTTCTTCATCAGCTAATTTTATAATTAATTTCTAAAAGTCAAGACTTTTGGGGGGTTGTTTTTCATTTTTTTCTTTGCTTTAGTATTTTTTCTTTGTTATTTGTTCTCTCCCTTTACATGTAGGCCAAAGAGGAAGGACACCCATATTATTGATAACAAGTATGATATTCAAATGCATTAAAAGATTTTCAAACGTTGCCCCTGACACAATGCATTTACACAGTGAAATTAGTGAGATAATTGTAACAGTTGCCCTTCACTGAGAATGACTGTACTTATCAATCGTGTTGTTAAACTAATGACTTTAGAGGTATTTAGGATCCATCTGCTTCTGCCAAACATAAAAATTATTCCGAATATTAAAAGCTAGAAGGGGAGAGGAATCTGAAAGAAGATAGGACACTGAATGGATAAGTAAGGGCTAGACACATGTACTTAAATTCTGTTGTGCTGCTCAAATCTGAAATGGAATATTTGGCTGTGAAACACTTCATGTCATAAAGCATGGTCCTGTATTTTCGTATTTGTTTTGTAGCATTTTGGGCTGGTCCTTGATGCTTGATAGATTTGTGTCATTAAGCATCCCATCACCACGGGATGACGGAAGGCAAGTTCCGACGAAACATCACACTGTCTCAGCTAACAACTAGCAGACATCTTAAGTGGATGCTCTCACATCTTTGCTTGGACCTATTTCATGTGTTGTACATCAGGGAACAATCCCTAGTGAAGGAGATTATGACCAAAATTGAGTGTCTGATCTAGAGGTGTTCCCTTCTAAGTTTGTCTCTCTTCTGTCTTTCTCTTACACACACACATATTCAGCACTTTTTCCAGCATTTTGCTTTTGAAGAACACTAGTCCAGCCATGGGAAAGGAATACTTAAAGGGCTTCACTCATAGATCACGGCTCTCTTCCTAAGGTTGCCATTAAAAAAAAAACCTTTCTTCTTGATGAAGCAAAGATCTAAACAGAGAGACTTAATGGATTTTCCAAAAGCACTGAGAGGTGAAAGGCAGAACTCAAAACCCAGCCCAGAAATTTACTGCTCTGTATTTTGGCAGTTGTGCTACTTCCACTCCTTATATTTCAGATTTTCCCACTGAGGGGAGTTTCTGAGTGTACGGTGTTCCTTCCCAACACATTTTTCAGCACAGTGCTCTATGACTGTTTCTATCCCGGGATTTCCTGCAAAAAGAACAAGCTTCTTCACCAACCTGAACCCCAAGGGTTTTTTCAATAAACCCCCAACAAATCCCTGTAGATCTCTAAGTATCTCATTGTCAGAAATACAATAAATTGCTGCACAAAAACGGTAATACTTTGAATTACTGTCTGTCTAGATTCTTCTTATCTGCCAGCAAAAATGATAAAATAATCAATACTTTTCATTTTCAAAGAGATAACATTTTGTTCTATGTTATTTTTTATTTTTTTTTTTGTTTAGAGAAAAACTGTTGGCCTCAAATAATGCCATAATAACAATCCTTCACTTGGATGCCAAAATTACCAGAGAAACAAAAAGCCAGCTATGTGTCCTGGTGTAAACCTCTGTTGACTTCAGTGCTATGTGATCACCTATCACCTCAGGTAAAACATGGTTGGATATCACCATGGAAGACCTGCCTGAAAATCTTAGTTTCACCATAAACTTCTACTTTCAGGGCCTTCTAAGTGTACAGACAACTAAGTTCTTTAAGCAAGGCTATAACATTAGCTCTTCTGTCCTTACATCTGTCAAATAGTGGGAAAAGCACCCTTTATAAACCTTACAGGAGTTTTCTGGCATCAGTCTTGCTCCATATAACTGAATGTAGGTCAAGATAGTTAAACACTGGAAAGAAGACTTAGTTGCCTACACACAGTCACCTAGAGCAACTTCCAACATCCCTTAATCTCTGGGACATATGCATGGGACTTTCACCAATGACAGAAGACCTACAGAAGATTGATGATCTTCTGGAGAAGCAGCAAGAAGCTGGGGGAGGGAGGGTGTGTGAGCTAAAAAAATGTCATGAGGTGCTGACACCTCGGTTAAAGACTTGTACCTTCAAATCATCAGTGGACACAAGAACATGATTTAGTCACCAAAATGCAGGGATTTTAATCTGGTGTTAAATACCTGCCTGGACCATTAATTAATGTCATTAGGAAACCATAGAGCTTGCTAAATATCAAATCACATGTTTCCATAGTATTATAGAATACCTCAAGTTGGAAGGGACCCATAAGGATCACCAAGTCCAACTCCCTGCTCCTCACAGAACTACCTAAGACTAAACCATATGACTAAGAGTGTTGTCTAGATGCTCCTTGAACTCTGACAGTCTTGGTCCATTTTGGAAGGGATGACTCAAATTTACATGTAAGTCCACAGCAAATGTAGTCATAGAATTGGGGAAACCTGTCTCCCTTCCTCGAGTGTTTTCATCTGCCAGTGTTTTCAACATGGCAAAACCCCAGACTTCTGCCACTCTAAGAAGCAGTTCGGTATTGGGCAGAAGGGTCTTTAATTCACATGTTCTGGTCATACTCCAAAACCAGTGGTCATCTCAGTTCAACCTACAAGACAAATGAAGGTTGAAGTAATTGGTTATGGTTCTTGTTTTACATCAGTGTTTAGCAATCACAAATGAACAAATATTTTCACAACAGTGCTGAGAATTGCTTTGACTTTATCATCATGTGTTTCAAGGTTTCTATTCACCTGGACATCATTTAGTGTAATTTTAACAGGCAGTCTAGGAAAATTCGTTCCCCATCCTACATATTTCACACTGAGCAGGACAAAAGAACTTGCCAACACAAAATGTTTATCCAATAAAATAAGGAGAGGGGGAGGGGGCGAAGGAGAAAGAGGGGGAGAGAGAGAAAGAAATAGAATGAGAAGATTTTCAAGATCCACTTTGGAAACCTGATTGATGTCCAAGGAGTCTGCACATGAAAAATCATAGGTGGTACGAAGATGTTTGCTTAAAATATGACAAAAGGTTCAAGTTCTTTATGCCATAACAAGTAGAACAGGGATCTAATAATGTGAAAAAAAGGGGAGCCTTTCTTAATTCCACCTTGATTGATATTTCTTCTAGTGTATTTTGAAAATACAGCCTTGCAGTAATTCCACTCAATACCATATAAAACAGAACAAGGCTTTATTGTTACCCTTTGTGCTATCCATCAACAGTGAGAAAGTTCAGCCAAGGTAAGCGTTTACAAGTCACTTCACCTGAGCATCATGTCTGTGTATGATTCACGACAGTCAAAACCATGTACCTCCACAACAGTAGAGATATTTGATGTAGATCATGAAGCTAATCCAGCCCTGGAGCTGTATCTTTGGCCATGACAGACCCAGTTTGCCAGCTGAATGTCTGTCATTCTTCTGCATTTCTGATTTTCTGTTTTGTGTTTCAGTTTGTCCTAATTTTCCCCTTGGGAAGATAAGACAAAGAGTCAGTATCAATCAATCACTGCAGGAGCTCTTGTTCTATCAGCACAATTTTGAGTATACTCAGTGTCACCTGAAGTTCTGGATATGGCCTCCTTCTGATTTTGTTGGTGCTTCAGTAACATATACACACCGGCTATGTGGAAAAGTGATACTTGGGGAGAATGAGGTGATATCTCAGTATGGTGCTGCACAAAATATTTCGCTCTTTATTTTATTATAGAATTTCTTTGCAGTTAATTGACCAAATCAAAGGTCCTCATCTAATCCCAATGTCTTATCCAAACTGTTGTTTTTCATGTATTTCTGGTTCAATCTTAGACAAATATAAAGCATCCAGGTATGAAATACAGAGTTGAAAATCCAGAAGGGAGCTTTTTTGATACTGAATGCAGCAGTAAATAAAATAAAATAAAATTTAGATTTTTATGATTCTGATTCTTAAAAAAAAAAACAAACAACACATTACTGTGTTTCATCATACCTTTTCAAAATAATGTGCTTATTGAACAGTCATAAATACAAGTTGCCCTTTCTAGCAATGATTCAGATTGTTGATACTTATCACATTAATCCCTAACTTCCAGTGGTAAAAGTCTGCTGGGTAAGTGGAGCTATATGATTCAGATTAAGATATTGTGAGCTATATACCAGCCGTTTGGACTAGCACAAAGTAACTCAACTTGTGATCAGTGAATGACTGATGTTTTGTCCAAAACTGGAAGATGATTTGTGAAACATTGTAAGAGCTTTGTTTTTAGAAACCATAGTCATATAGGGTTGACCAGTACATGCCAGCACTTGCAGGAAGGTGTAATTGTAAATGCTGCTAGTTCTTGCAGTCAGGAGTCAGGAGCCACCTCTGAGCCTCTGTCAGTGCCTAAGTCAAATGCTTTAATTCTAACAGTAAAAGGGGCATCTATTAAAATGAAGAAATACTATTTACTGAAATTAGCTCCTTTTTCTAATCACCTCTAGTGCTTCAGGGTAACCTGCAATTGTTACCTTTCTTCTTCTTCTTTCCCTCCCGATCCTGCAATGTTTGTTTCTTTAAAAGGTGAGGGACCAGTTGACTGTGGAAATCTGGGATACCCAAGATTTAAACAGAAAAGTTGCTTAGAAACAGTGAGTTAAATAGCTCTATCAAGATGCCTCAGTGCTTGTACTGAGATATGAACACTTTGCAGTCAAATGCTGAGTCAATCTGAATATGCTCTGGCAAATCTACCAATGAATAATCTTATCTGGAGACCACTGAGGTTAATGTGATCCCTATGCTGGGTTTTGGGTGAAAGTGAATAACAGCCTGGGATTTGGTCTGAAGGTAGTCTTAGAAACTATGAAAATTTTTAAGAGCTTTTAACAGGTAGAGGATTATGGGAGTCTTGCCAAACATGTGTCTGATCTTAGAGGGGGTTTAAAAGTAGTAGAGAAATTATTTCAAAGGAAGATGTCAGAAAATACATGGTCTGTCTTATTTCTTAAGAGATGGACAAAGCTGAAGAGACTTTGCAACACTGTTATCCCAATAACATACATTTATTTGTTTGCATTCATGGAAACCTACAGGAAAAGGATGTGGGCTGACCTGTAGCCGGGACTTTAATTTTCCTCACCTTCCTGGTGAGTCTGCATGATGGCTTATGTAAGGAAACACTAAAGTGACGAGTGAATATCTCACACTCTTAACTTTAGAGCTTACCTAAAATCCTTTCAATCTGCCTACGCAGGGAGCTACACCAATATGATAACCTGCATACCTATTTTAATGATATATTTTCTGAGCAGAAAAACCATGTGCCACCTTTGTGTCCTCTCTGCAATGAAACCTAATGAGGGGAAATTCAAGTTATTGCAGAAGGTTAGAAAAGGGTAAAAATTCTCAGATGCTCTGGATGAAAATTTGTAAAGTTTGCTGCAAATATCATTGCATAGCCCCTGACCGTTATTTTTAATCTCTCATTGACAAGGAAGAGCTTGCTGGGAGTTGGGACTTGTTATCTTCATTTTATGGGCCACTGCTCTCAGAATAACAGGGCTGATAAAGCGCTGGTGGTAAGCCAGTTGGGAAGGAGAAATGGACAACAGAGCCACATGGAGCACGGAGTGTGAGGACGAGAGAGAGAAGTGCTGTTAATGGTTCTGGCAGGGAATAGTGATTTCTTCATCAGTGGAAGGAGTCTTTGTGAAATAAAAAGTCATGCAAATTATTTCTTTCTTTATCTACTCATTTATTTTTATATTGACCTAATTCAGAGTGACATGAGCTTGCTTTCTTTAAAACGAGTTAGATGAGAAGTGAGATAAGTTTTGAAACACATTTCCAGGGAAAGCTTGGAGGCATGCTATCTTCCATTTTCTTTAACATATATTATCATGTCTGGCATGAATACTGATATCTGAATATCTCAGTCTTTGATGTCATCATCTATATAGCTCCTTTCCTGCTACCAGCTCCACCCTCTCCATCTGGAAAGGAAAAGCAGTGCAGATAAAGAAAGAAGGACAATGGAGATAATCTGCCTTTCAGTTGCTTCATACCTGAGCTGTCAGGTTTTTCAGATGAGGGCTTTTAGGGATCCAGGAGCATGAAGTGGGAATTAAAGCTTCCAGTTATGCTACCCGCTATTTAGTGCACAAATATTGTGTCACACTTTACTGAAGACTGATCTATTAGGACCAGCAGAGCCCTCCAAATTATACGTAACACACCTTTGTGCAAATAATATGTGATATAAAAGTCATTCATGCTTCATTCCTTCTGTTTATGTGGGTTTTAAATGACAGCCCTTGAAATGACAATATTTTATATGCCACTTCTTTCCCCTTATTTTAGGAATGAAGCCTATTTTCTTTCATCTACTGGTTGACACTAATGGCAAAACTTCCACCAGTCCTAAAAAATTAAACCTGTTGGCAGTTGAAGGAAGTTAAATTCCACTTCTGCCTGGAGAGCTCCAGTTCTCCAGTTACACGTAAGGTCTCAGTTTGCTCTCTTTACTGACTTCTTTCACGGAAGTGCTGCGTATGTTTATTTATTTATTTCACTGGAAGGAAGCTAATTAGCTCCACTCGTCTATGTAAAGAACAAGCAGAAGTTTTGTTGGGAAGTAGGTATGCAAGGTGAGCATTAAATTCCACTACTTTACCTAGTGTCTGAAATCCACCAGGATTTTACAGTCAGAGTTTTAAGGTATATTAACTACCCCATAGTAAGGATTTTCAAGAAAGACCAAAGAAAAAACAGCAAATGGGATAGGAAGGTGGCATTATAGTCAGTGCAGAGAAGCAAAAGGGTTGCTAGTTCATAGAATTGTCAACATTTTTGACACAGATAATTCTGAAAACATCCATAATTTTGATATCCATCTGGACCTAATGAGATTCGACACAGTAGACCCCCTTGAACTTCCATCCCCAGAATGTTTTCACCTTGCCTTTTGGATGTGCTCACAAGGGAGACGTGTTGGTCCTTTCATGTCAGACCTTAATTGGAGCACATATTCCCTTCCTCACTGCATCTGTTCCACTAGGGACTTTCATCAGACGAAGTAAAGGCCTTTTTCACTCTCTCAGTCCCCTTTAATACAGAGCATTCAGCTTCTTCTACAAAGTATCTTCATTTTTTTTTCCCTGTTTTTGAGGTCTCCCACTCATTCTACTATTGAAATGTTGTCTTTGTGCAGTCTGTCCTCTGTATTAACGTCTCCTTGTGCGTGGTTCTGTCTGCTCTTATGTGAGTTTGCATTGGAGGGGACAGTCAGGGCTGAGCCTTCCTTTTGCATTTCATTCTGGCTTTCTACATTTATGAACATATTATCCATCAGTATTGTATAATGTGGGAGATTTTCATCTTTCCTTCTTTTGCCTGTTCTCTATATCTGTTCCTGAACCTTCATCTCTGTTCCCCACATTTTTCAGACCCAGAGATCTACTTTTTTTATTACCCCAGATCTCTCAACTTCAGTCCCACTTGCTGTATCAGTTTTGCTTTGTGAGTCCTTTCAGTGAGTACTCTTTCTTTTCCCTGTACCCTTTGTTCATTTGCTTTCTTTTCTCCCTTGTTAACTGCCACACAAAGCCATCTTTCAGTAGACAGAATGGTCCCCATCGGTCTGACAATTGTGTTGGCTGTACTCATAAAAATGCTATTAGGAACCTTGTTTGACCTTGTTTGGTGTTTCTCGGGCACTACTGTGGTTCAGATTTTGGATCTCAGTGCAGCAAATCATGTAAACATCTGCTGTTTTCTGCAAGACTGCTATTCTAGTTGATTTGATTCAATTCGATTTGATCCAATTTGACTCTATGTAGAGTACTGTAATTCCCATAGACCACAGTGTTTAATGCCTTCCAATACTGCAGAGACCAACTAATGTCTACCTCCTAAGGGTGATCTTGCTTCTCAGCTTCACTGATATCAAGAGAAGCTAAGTGCTTTGTTTTGGTCAAATCCTGTGCTGAATTATGATCTGTGCAACCATACATGCCAGCAAACTGTAGGCAGAAACAACTGTGAACATGTAGTAGGCTAATTTTATCAACTGTTTTCTTACAAATTGTTTAAGAATTCAGTTGTATGAAACCAAAATGTGATGACAACGTTAAAGATAAAACTAACATATGAAAGCCAAAAGGCTTTTCCTTACACATATTTCTCCAGTGTTTAGACTGCAATATATGATTTTGAACTTAGCTAGGTCATTGTAAGCCATTATGTAAAGTACTTGATCATGTGTAGAATACAGCCTGAATTTCAGCTATGCTTTTTAAAATTAACTCTTACGTGACTGTTTAAAAAACTGCAATAAACAACTTTATAATGATTGATTTCTGAATACAGCCTTTAATAACACTGAGATATTGAGAGACAATCTGATTTTACCAGGTTTTACCACGCCTGTTAGGAAAATCACCTTCAAATTCATAAAATGAATTAATTTCATAAAATCCATACAAAATTTGTTTTAGATGTATAATTTAACACATATTTGAAAAGACTCGAATAGTTACTTGTAGGAAAGAGAAGCAGAAAAGGCTCAATTCTAAAACTGTTTTCAGCATTTATCGCAAAAGAAAGATAGCCAAAATAGAGGCCACCACTCTTGAGACTCTAAGATGGTTAGATAGATCTGACTATTCATTTAGATTGCATTACAGATCAAAGCATACCTTCTAAACTGGGTGTAAAAAAAAAACGTTCCTGCTACAAGAAGGTGAACTCTGATAATAAAATTTAATAATTACTTTTCTAAAATGTCTTCCTCACCCAATTAAGAGGCCATTACTTTCAAACACTCAGGACTTAACTGGTTATGTAGCATAGTGGACTGAGTAAGAAATTGAGTGCAAGAATTTTTCTGGCCAGCCTGATTTTGTAGCATCAGCAGTGCCCTGTACATTTACTATCATGGCACTTGTGCTGCCCAAAGTTGCTTGACCCTAAAATCCAGATGCAGGATGAGATTAGCCAAACCTCCAGACCAAATTAACCAAGGCTGTTCGGAAAGCTTCTGTGCTGTATGCAAAGACAGTCTGGTGAGATTGCACATACACTGTTGTCTAGAAAGATGTGTACATATGAGAGATTCAATTGCCCTAATTTTGCAAGGACAGGTATAGTAACTCTGTTTTGAATGCTTAGTGAGGCAGGCTTCTAGAGACTCTTCCAACCAAGAGCACACATCTGAACTAGTCCTCAAGACTTGCTTTAGCTGGCTGTTTTCAGTGAGAGCAGCTAGACTCAGAGCCTTCTGAAAATTTACTCTTTGTGATAACAGTCAAACATTTCTCATAATCTAGTCAATACATCAGTTTAACATAAAGTTTGTGTAACTATTATGAACAATAAGTTACACAAAAAAACCTCCAACATGAGTCACTTTTGAACATTAAGTATTTTTTTAAGTCCTGCAAGAAAATAAATATCCATGAAAGGCAGAAGTTAAGGCTGAGATGGAGCCCGGATTTTGAACAAATAGCAGATCCTCCTCTGCTTTGGTCTGCTTTGGGAAGAGACCAAGGAGAATGTGTATCCTGAAAGAAGTCCCAGTGGAAAGTCACACTGTTCTGAGTAAGACTTTCTAGAATAAGAAAAGTCACAAAGAAAATCAGATGTGTGCATCATCCAGCTTAGACCATCATTGGAAACACTCCCTAACAAGCATTTTTGTGTAACTCAGTGAGTTTCTCACTTCTTGTTTGAAAACAACATGCCTAAGTTACTTTTTCTTAAAAAAAAACCCTCCCTTTGTTTCAGCACCTTCTGCCTAAGAACTTCAGCATATTGCGTTATGCACACTGTGAAATTTGGGTGTGTGAATCTTCCCTCTGCACAGATTCCTTGTTTTCTGTTTATAAAAAATAGAGTGTAAGGGGACATAAAACGTAAGTGAATCAAGCCCTCAGCTAGCATTTAATTGATAAGAACTAAAGCTAATATTAGATAACAAATAAATGGTCTGTTGCACAGGCATTTAATTAAACACCAAATTAATGCAGTAATGACCTACTGGAACTAACAGCCAGAAATGCTTTACTGCAGGCAAGCATCTGGAATGTTTCACCTTTTTTTTTCCCCCCTCCTGTACAAATACATTGAAAAGACACACATCCATTTTTAATACTTAGTCTGGTGGGCTCCTCTTTTGTCCTTTAACCTGTCTGAAACCCTGATCTCGCTGGACACCAAACAATATTTGTCTGCACTTCTTTCCTGATAAGCATAGCAAACAAATGGTAAGTTGGTGTTTCTCTCTCTTCCCCCTCCACACACCCCTTCTGTATCATTATCTAGTTGAAACTCAGCCCCGTACACCTTGGGTGATTACACACTGCCCGGAAGATTAATTGCAGACAGTACTTTGGATAATGGTCTCAGGTAAGAAGCCTACCATGCCGTGGAGGAGGCACAAGAATCAATACATTTCTTTATCTGTACAAGTCCACGTCTATAGAAGTGCTTTCAATCATACCCCAGAATATCTGAGAGGTGTGGGAGATTAAGTCTGCTCAGACCCACTCAAAAGTCTGTCAGTTCTCTCTCCAAGCCAAAATATGCAAGAGAGTCTTTAAGGGAGCCTTAGTCATACCTTGCCGTCCTCTGCCATGCTGTTGTATGAAGTTATCCTTGTACTAGAAAGTCAACTTGTGTGCTATTAGTTAGTATATATATGAGTGACTGACTCTAAGTTCAACTCATCTATCTCTGGACGTTGAACTGAGTTCACGTCCGTAGTCTCCCTGGTTTCCTCTGCAGTAGGTGGAGAGAGAGGTCCACCTTCTTCCAGTGGCTGGTGCAAACATTGGGTGAGCTCCACTTCTCCTGGCAGTGCCTTGGTCTCCCCATGGGATGGAGAAGGGTCCCGAATGGCCTGTCCCAGATAAATACTGATGGTTATACTAGATGTGTCAGGGTGTGTCTTTCTAAAAAAGCCTAATGATTTTGTGATTATTTAAGTAGATTTGTACTCTAGAGATCCAAATTTTAGGCCAGTCTCGTCCCAGTTTCAAGCTTCTCTAGTTTCTGTGCTTAAAAAAAAGGAGATCCCCACGTGGAACGGGTACATTCATCTGCCCTATTGCAACACCATTTGAGTTCAAATGTCCATGTAAGTGTATGAGGTAAGAACTGAGGCAATACCACTGCTTCAGCTGTTACCTTACTACTTATGGTCTGAACGATAGAGGAAGTGAAGGGATAAATCTTCAATTGTATTCCCACAGTTCACATAGAATTTAATGAAAGTTATGTGTATAAATTATTCTAAGGACTTGGAGCTAAACTCAGTGTCTCACAGAGCATGTGCAGCACAGAAGATGTGAACAATGTCTATCTAAACAGGTTACTCGTTAGGCTGTATTTTCTCTTCAGAAAGGATTTTCTGTCACCAGGTTTTGCCTCTTTATTTATCTATGGCCTACACAGGCTGGGATAGAAAGAGAATCAGTCATACATTCAGCATCTCTGGTGTTCTCATCTTCAGATTTCAAATTCATCAGGCTACACTGAAAAAAAAGTTCATATAATACTTATTGGAATATGCTTCCACTTGGAGGAAAGCCAGTTTTGGAACCAGACTTTAGATATCTATTTTACAGATCTACATTTGGCCTAGTGATAAAGATTTGCTGTATTATCAATAGAATACTAGTCAAAACAGTCAATGAAGTCTAGAACACCATTAATTTCACCTTAAAATAGACACTTGCATTTGGAGAACTGAATAATGCCCTAGACTCCATTCTCTACATTGACTAGATCTTCACTGTCCATGGCTTAGATTAGAAACCTAAAGTCAAGTGAATTTATCAAAAACTTGGTGCTAGCATATTATTTATCTTAGTAATAACTAGAATAATATTAATAATAATAACCACAACAATAATAAAGAGCTCTGTGAGAGAACTACAAAGAAATTGAAGAGATTTATAAGGTCCTGATGATTCAGTAAGTGGCTGAATGCTGAATGAATCTTCCAGCTTGTGCCTGGGCATTATGTGCCACTAGAGTCATTGTTTTTTGGATGAGGGATAAATCTGAGACCTTTCCTTGCCATTACAGACCTCTTATCCTTTTATAAGTAAGAGTTGATCTCAGGGTCTTCGCCACATGACAAGGAGAATTATCATCTAGTTACTCAAATTCCTCTTGTAGCTTCCAGTACAGACCTTCTATATCTTTTCCTATCCTCCAAGGTTAAGAACTAGCAATATCCAGTGAAAAAGCAGTTCTTGTGTGCTGTATAGCAAGCAGTAACTTTTTAAGACTGGGTGACAATACTTTGATATATGGCTAAATGCATATACAAACATATCCATGGAAATATATGATTACTCACACACTCTTCAGGCAAATTCTATTCCCCTTTATAGTCACTGACTCTTACTGTGATCACTTTGATGCTTGGCTTGAGAACATTTATACTGATATAAGTAATGGAAAAACTCCTGAATGAGGAGAAAATTCTCTTTTTTTTTTTCTCAGGCAATAGATAAAGTGCTAGCTACACCTGCTATAAACAAAAGCATAGGTAACACCACTCATCAGAGCACTGAATAGTACTAATTAGTTCATTAAGCATCCCAGCATCCCTGTGGGGTAGGTATGTATTTTATTATCCCCAAGTTAGCAGGCAGGTAGAGTTGACTAGCTCAAAGACACACTTATGGTAAATGAAGGAACTCTAACGTCTACTCCTTTGTTCTACTGGATAAACAGGCAATAGTTCAAGGAAGCTTTAGTTCCATGTCCCATAATCTTTGTTGTTTTCTATGTGTCACGTGGCAATGTGACGATAATGTAAGAAGTCACTTTTTCAGCGGTGAACAAAGGAATTGTTAAAACAAGGTAGTTTCCTGTTATAATAAAGAAAGTGGTGTTGAACAGGTAGAGCTCCTTTATTCCCCATGCTCATACACCTTTTCCTGTAAGGTTTGCAAGTATGGTTTGAAGGAAAGCATGGTGTGTCTTTGAGAACAAACCTGAGCCTTTCCAATGCAGCCTGCATTGTATACATGCATACACAGTATATAAGCTGGTACTACCAGGGATAAGGCATCTGGAATTTCAAGTTCAGATGGCTCAGAACCAGATTGAGCTCATAAAATGAACATTACCACAGCCACAAAACTAACCGAGGTAATCATGTACTATTTAGACAAGCAGCAGCATTGCCCTTTGTGAAGGGCTTTGGAATGTACAAGTCAAGTGTATGGTTACATAAAGGCTGGGGGTATTACACCCAGAGAAATCCTCTGAAGACAACAGCATCATTAACTATTTACATCACGACTGCACCCATTATCACATTTGACAAACAGTTTAATTTCAAGGAGGAAAACCAAAAATAAAACGTAAAACAAACACCCAAAGACACAAACAGGAAAAGAAGAAAGCTGTGTGTCAACAAAAGCAGCTCAGAAATGAAAAGCAGGCAAGATGTCAAGCACCTCAAAGGAGAGGGATGGAAAATAAAAGGTTCTGCTGCTTTCCCTGTTTTGTTACTTTCATTTGAGACAAATTACAATTGTTTATCAAATTTAGCATTTAATACAACACGGCAATAATTTGAAGCCATGCGTAGAGAAACAAAGAGCCTTTACTCTCAGCCCTATTCTTCACAATGACGTGAAGTCACTTATAGCAATGACAACGGTCAATTTTACCGATGTATGAGCAGGCATATGTCATATGCAAAATATCCAAGTAATGATTAGACTGAGTGTCTGTGGTATATAAAATTAGCCCAAGGGGTAATTTGATCTTTGTGTGACTCAGCTGCTACTTTCTTAGACCAGACAAGGTTCATAATGTAGCAATTGTTAAAAAAGGCTGAGGCTATAGAAAGCTGATACGATTTTTCTGACTATTTAAACAGGCTCAGGAATATGTACTGAACAACTGACAAGAGCTAATGTATGAAACACAAAATGTCTGAGTAATTTCAGCCATTTCAGTTAAGGTCAGAAGACTCCTGAGGAAAAACAGATTTCTTAAACATGAACTGTAGTGAGTTAAGGCAATTCATTGTGTTCCTTTCTGTGTCAGACTAAGGTGAGAATAATTTTTTAAATAAGCAATTGTTACAGCTGCCCAAATGATCTGCTGGGCAGCTAAAATCCTGATGCAGGTCTGTCATGCAAGTTCAGAGCTAGGATGAGAGGAAGCAGCCTCAAGTTGCACCAGGAGAGGTTTAGATTGGGTAGGAGGAAAAATTTCTTCACTGAAAGGGTTATCAAGCACTGGAACAGGCTGCCCGGGGAAGTGGTTGAGTCACCATCCCTGGAGGTACTTAAAAAATGTGTAGATGTGGTGCTTAGGGACATGGGTTAGTGGTGGACTTGGCAGTGCTGGGTTAAAGGTTGGACTCGATGATCTTAAAGGTCCTTTCCAACCAAAACAATTCTATGATTCTATGATTCTAATAGATAACTTATAAAGCTGAGGAGCAAGTTTCTCCAAAGCTATAGGGTTGCTCAAATGGGTCTAATGAGAACAAGAAATTGTGACCAAGGAGAAGACATTTTCTTTTTTAATCAACTCAACAAAATACTTTGCCAATCATCCAAATACAATTTTTTTATACAGGGAATAAAGTTTTTGTATAATAACAGGGGATTGGGGTTCATCTAAGGAATAATGTTCTCACCGTGGGAGAAGGACTGTTCACACTGCATTCAGTAGATCACAGAAATTTTCACAACTGCCAAATTACATAGTGCCATACTTCACTCCTGTAAATAGGGGACAATATGCAAACATCTACTTACCCATACTTTAAGGATGAAGGTATGAGTAAAAGTGTAAGCTGTTATGTCAGTCTGCTTGTAAATATGTCACATACACACAAGCAAAGAAATTAAGTCAGGACATTTCTTTAATTGTGTCCATTTTAGTACGTTATTAATTATTCCCTGCTGCATTTCTCATTGCCAAAAGGAGTGTACCTTCTTAGTGAGCACTTATTAAATGCTCTCCTTTTCCTTCATAAAGCAAAGTACAGTCTCATATGTTTACTACATATTATTCAACTTTTATTTTAAAGACAGAATCATTTATTTCTTCCCAAGCTTTTCAGCTGTTCTCATCAATATACCATCTGTCTGCATGTAGGTATGAATATATTTATCTTCACTACAAGACTAACAATGTGCTGCATAGGTGGGGATATTGAGGCACAAAGTAATAAGCTGAAAAATGCCATCTAATTTTGAGGGTGCAGTTTTATATGAGAATAATATGACCCAGTTTCTCCTTTTAGTCCTTTTGACATGGTTATAATAATTTCTAAGTCCTTCTTATATAGCCTCCACCTCTGCTGCTCTGTTGGTCAGGGGCTGCCTCAAGACGGGGGCTGAGTCAGAAGCTGAAGGTAAACCAGCACAGGCACTGGGGGCCAGGACTGAGCTGAAATGGGGCTCCTGGGTCATGGGCAGGGGTTGGGTGAGGATCTTGATTGAGGTTGGTCAGGGCTGAGAAAGCCAATGAGTGTCCACAGGGCCCCAACACCAAGTTGTGAACCATTCTTCCCTTCCCTTTCTGCTTTTCAAACACCCTTTATGCAATGAATTTCAGCTTGTTCCTTTTGTCCCCCTTCATTATCACTCTCAATGTCTGTCTGTCCCAGATACTTGTCTTGGCCTCCCATATTCAAACCTATACCTCACACCCAGTCACAGTCCTCTTCATACTCGTGATATCCTCCAGGCTGGTTTTGCGTTCCAATACACTGCAATTCTCTAGCACACCAAAGCCCAAATAAATTGTTTTCTTCCTACACCTCCAGCTCCAGATTAGTCGACTCAGGAGGGGTGGCTGATACACCAGAAGGCTTTGCTGCCATTCAGCGAGACCTGGACAGGCTGGAGAGCTGGGTGGAGAGGAACCTCATGAAGTTCAACAAAGGCAAGTGTAGAGTCCTGCACCTTCGGAGGAATAACCCCATGCACCGGTACAGGTTGGGGGCTGATCTACTGGAGAGCAGCTCTGCAGAGAAGGACCTGGGTGTTCTGGTGGACAAGTTCACCATGAGCCAGTAATGTGCTCTTGTGGCCAGGAAGGCCAATGGTATCCTGGGGTGCATTAGGAAGAGTGTGGCCAGCAGGTCAAAGAAGGTTATGCTGCCCCTCTACACGGCCCTGGTGAGGCCACATCTGGAGTACTGTGTGCAGTTCTGGGCCCCTCAGTTCAAGAAAGATAAGGAGTTACTGGAGAGAGTACAGCAAAGGGCTACAAAGATGATCAAAGGACTGGAGCACCTCTCTTATGAGGCGAGGCTGAGAGAGCTGGGGCTGTACAGCTTGGAGAAGACTGAAAGGGGACCTTATCAACACTTACAAATACCTTAGGGGTGGCTGTCAAGAGGAGGGGACCAGACTCTTCTCATTGGTGCCCTGTGACAGGACAAGGGGCAATGGGCACAAGCTGAAACATGGGAAGTTCCATCTGAATATGAGGAGGAACTTCTTTACTTTGAGGGCAGCAGAGCACTGGAATAGGCTGCCCAGGGAGTTTGTGGAGTCTCCTTCTCTGGAGATATTCAAAACCCGCCTGGACGCAACCCTGTGCAACATGCTCTAGGGGAACCTGCTTTGCAGGGCTTTGGACTAGATGATCTCCAGAGGTCCCTTCCAACCCTTAACGATTCTGTGATTCTGTGACTCCTCATGTTAACAAAATTTTTTTTCTGCCTTTTGGTCAGCTTTTTTTCTCTGCTTCTGGATCAGAGCATGCTTAAGCACTTTGGGTCAAGATGAAATATTTGTTTATTGCAACTGCTAAATTCTAAGACATCTTCTTTGCTAAGCAAATTACTTCATTTTGGAAAGACCTATAATCAGTTACAGAGAGATTTCATAAAAATAACATGCATACATATGCACATAAATAGATATGCAAAACCATCGATGAACAGCCACATAGCATAGAAAATTTCAACTTGATCATACAAGTTGCCAAAATTATTACTAAAATCATGTGGGAACGTTACAGTAAATGTTGCTGTCAGCCTCACTTTGAATACTTTAACCAGAGATCCCCACTGTATCTAGAATAATTCCAAATGTAGTGCCTGGGATAAACAAAGTATGAAATATGCATACATTATATGACATATGGCAACCTCAGTTATATTTAGACCAGTGAATTTCCTTAATCTGGACTTAAATATCAGCAGACTAAAACTTTAGAAGATTATGTTCAGGATTTTCATGTAATCATGCATAAATTTGGATATCTAAATTAGTATTTAAGTAGCTAAAATATATCTGCTTTTCAAGAGTTCTAAGTACACCATTTCTCCAGTCTTCTCTGCAGAATTTATGGGTAGGGTAGTGTTTGTTTTTATTTCTGGTTAATAATAAATGCTCAAAAACTATGGTTTTATGAAGTCTGAAGCTATTTACAAAGTCAAGACAAATTTGGGGAAGAACTTCAGCCTAAAAAGGGAGCAGAAAACAAAATACTGCAAAGGTTAAACCTTTTTTGACAAAGTTCACTTTTTTCTTTTTAAATGACTTTTGAAATTTACTACTGACCCACTACGAAGTTGTAGTAAAAAGACGTTAAATAAAAGTTATGTTTTACCATAACAAATGCTCTTACAGACCATATAGTTGGGAGGAATGGGTGATCTTTCTTTTTTTTTTTCAGTTCAATAATAGGTATTTCCCTACTGACAATATATTTTTCCCTCTAATTGTTTTATCTTACCCAGCAACTGAAATTTTCCCTACTCTCATAATTCTCATGCACTTCATCTGAAAATCAGATGCTGTTTTAAAAAGACGTATTCAGAAGCATGCCAGCATTTTAAATGGCACTGTTTAATATTTTTATCTTCAGGAAAGCATGTGGCAGTGATAATTACCTGAATTTGACGATCTGCGTAGCTAACACTATTGCATTATTCTGTGTCAGTGGTAAAAACAGTGCCCCCACAGTATATTGTGAAACGTCCCATTGCAGTAATATCAAGCTGTCATGATTTCATAAAATGCAGATGAAGATTTGTTTCACTATCATTCTTTGTATACTAATCAGGGAAAACTATAGAATGAATATGAAAAAAAAAAAAAGTGGTTCATGCTCTGCAGAACAGAGAAAACACAGACTCAGGCTGTGGGGCAGGTTGATTCCAGAACTCATCTTAGAGCAAGTGAGTCTTTAGAATAAGGACAGCATCTTAATTCAAGAAGCAAAAGAAAAGACAAAATGACACAATATTTCAAAGGATAGCAACTAGCTGTTGGGGTTTTTTTCCTAAATTGATGCCTTGAGTTTGCTTCCTTGACATGATGCTGCAGTGTCTTTTCTCCTGCTTGATTAGACAGATAGGCCATGTCTCGTCTACTGCAACTGCTGTTATATGGTATTTATTTTGCTGCCACTACACATGATCTGATTTAATCTTTGCGGGCAGTACTGAATTCTATTAATCCACCTCTCCAGCCACAGAAAGGTACTGATTCACCTGAATACCTGTATTCCAAATGTACAGTAACTGACTCATTAAGCTGTTCATGGAAAAGCCAAGGAAAAGTAATATCAGAATTTTCATAGAAAGAATCCAAAGGTTTCAGGTGGAAAACATGAGAGGAACTATTCAGAGCCTATTAGACTGACTGCCAGTACACTTAATTTAACACAGAGGTAGATGTAAGCACAATTCCTGTACATTCCTTAAAAAGGGATTCCAGTGTGGCAAACATTTCAAACGAGGTAAATTTTATCTTCCTTGAATATTTGCTCTCTTTTTTGGGGGGATATTTTACTTCCTAGCTGATAAGCAGCAGAAAGTCATAACTTTGGCTAATCCAGGAATAGAGCCAAAATGCCACAACTTGATTATGAATGAAATGCCATCTGGATTCCACATTCAAGCTGATCAACAAAAGTCGCTAGAACATTCTGTACCTCCATATCCATCTATAAAGCTAGACAATGGTAATAAAAAATGTCCTTCCAATAAGGTCTTTTTTTATTTTTCCTATGTAATATTTCTAAATCTCTGTTAGATCCTAGGACAAATAATGTCATACCTACTCTCATTATATAGCTTTCTTTTGTAGAGAGCACTGATTAGACCAGCTACTGTAGTTGAACTGTCTTGCCATTTTCTAACACAGCTCGCTTTTCTCTGACAGCTTCTCACAAACTATTTTTTACAAAGCATTTTTAGTTTAAAGTGTAAATTTAGTTCCCTTTGCTGAAAAGTCCTTATCTTTATTCTTGTCGTTAGGCCTTCCATGTTATTACTGTGTCTCACTTCACCTTGCAGAGCCCCATATGTCCCACTAAACCTTTCAAAGGCACCACAGTATTTTCTTGCAGGTACCCCTTACTCCTTTCCATGTGTATGCTTGATATCCCCTCCTTAAGATTCCCTTTCAGTGCGCACTAGAAGGCGTTCTTGAACTTGTCCACAGCTATTTCTAATTTGTCTGATCTTCATCAGTCAGTTTAAAGGAGCATAAAATGTCATCTGCCTCATCCGTCACCATGTGTGTATTAATGTATTTATCTGATTCACTTCCTCTTGCTCATCTAGGCTTGATGCAATTCTGAATCTTTCAGATCTCCTAATTTATTTCAGTCACTCTTCGGGTTTACTGAAGTTGAATTTCTCAGGTGGACTAGTCTGAAATGATGCCATGCTCTAGCAGTTCTATAAGCAATTATCATCTTAATAGCCTGTAAGCCCTGTTTTGTGTACTCTCTTTTGGTCTGCAGCCAGGCAAAGAAGTCTATTTACCCCCAAAACTCTTTGCTTTCTTTGTGGAAGCAGGAGAAGAAGCAAAGCAAACAAAAACTGGCAATAGAAACCTGTCTTTGCCAGGTAGCTTGGCATAGCCACTGTTAGATTGACATGAATGCTGATGATTCAGCCATGTCACTTTGCTTTGGACGCATCTCACCTGTATCTGTGACTGTGATCAATGGCAACCGATCCATTTCATTCCAGATAACTTGAGTAGTATGTCTGGTTTATATAGTCAGTAAACAATCCAAGTCTTTCTCTCAAAGTCCAGTCCAAGTTGAGCTCAATCTCACATGAAGCTAGAGAAAAAATTTGCCGAACTTCTTTTCTTTCACTCTTTGCCACTCTGGCTTGGGTCAAAAAACCTGGTTTAACAAGAAGATATTTCATCTCACCTAAATTTAGGAGACTGAGACATAGCTGCTAAGCCTTAACCCCCACTAAGGCTTTTTTTGTAGTCAGTAGAAATGGATCCAGCCACCTCCAGAGGGTGACAATGTCTATCTCTATACAGAATGAGTCTCAGCAGCTACCTCCGAGTAAGCAAGGGTAGGATTAATCTCATTAAATATTAGTTTCTCAAGTATATGTGCCTATATCTGCAGAAGTTCCTATAGGTTCTTTTTATATTCAGTATGGGGCTAACCAAAACACTTGATATGTAGTTTGTGGGGTTCTTAATTTCATTTTAAACTGGAAATTTGCATTTGGTCATGTGGCGTGTGCTATAATCTCTATCAGCTGTGTTGACTAAATGTCCATTTCATAGTTAAAGAAATAACATCAAGTGAGCTGGATTTTCTCCTTACAGAACTGGGAAACTGAAAAGAAGTATTGTAATTTTTAGAATCACAACCCTGGATTCTTGATGCAGATGGAAATTTAAGGTGGGATGGATGTGATTTCCAGCATTAACAACTCTGAGAACTTTTGTGTTTTCAAGAGCAATTAATTAATACTAAAAATGTTTGAAGAAAAGACTGGAAAGTATGCATTTCCACATCTCCCAGTGTGCTCAAGCCACATTGCAACTTGTTCACTTTCTTGTCTAGTGAAACTTGGATTCTTTCCTCCACACAGACACATTTCCAATAGGATAGAGATTTCTCCCTTCCTTGCATCTTGCACATACATAGTGAGAAGTACAGATGTGAGCTTTAATGTAATTATCAAGATAAGGCAGAGCTCTAAAATATAAGAACATTGATTACCATCCCCTTTTCCACTGCCCCTGATAACCTCCACTAGAGTGGGCTCCTTAGGGAAATTTAACAAGTTGAGAAGTAAAGAAGAGTTTTATTTAAATTTGTTGGAGTTATTTTTGCCGGCAATAGAATGTGTACCTTCCATGTTAATATGCTGCTCTTTCTGGTATTTTTACAATACTACACTGGTGCATCGGCTAAAGCTGACCTGGGAGTTTCCATGATACAGACACTGTCCCTTGTGTGAAGCAGTGAGTTTTATTTATAGTGACAGGATACTCTTTGTGGTTTTTTTCTATTTCTGTGTTACACACACAGATTTATTTACAAGTGGAAGTACAGCAGTGACTACCCTTTGCTGCCAACAGCAGATGAGCTGTGCACTTTATTTAACTGACTTTGTGTCAGCTTCAGTTTCTTGACTGCTTGGAGTGCAGGTTCTGTTGGTCCTTCCAAGATATCCTTTGATCTTACTCTGTGTTTGGTTTCCTGTTTTACCCCTTGGGCCTATGGTTTGCTGCAGGACTCCTTCCCCCACCTCCTTCCTTTGTGTCTTGAAAGAAAATAAGTACACTTTCACATGTATTATTTTACAGACTCCTATGCTCACAGAGGAAGGGGAAACAAGCTCTTCCATTACAATGTGCATCACTGTAGCTCTGCCTATGCAATCATACCAATAGTAAATATCTTTTTATTTTTTATGGTTTTAACAGAATAAAGACCAAATCATCACTTTTCTTTACAAAAAGAGGACAGACGCAATTTTTTGTTGTATTACTTAATTCCTGAACAACTGGCAAAACAAAATGAGGGTTATGGGGACTGAATTCACATCCATTTATCTGTATTCTGGAATCAATGACGGATTTCCCAGTTGCAGGCAAACATTAGATCTTAGGGCTATTCTCTTTCATATCCCATGAGTCCTGAGAAATGAGAATTGCCTTAGTTCTGTGCTGTCTGGTCATCTTCTGGCATGTTCCTTTACCTTCTCCTGAGACACGTTAACCAAGGGCAGCTTGTAAATGTTTTGTAGTTTACAATGATCATGGAAACTCCTTAATCAATAAATGTTCTCTGGTTGCTTCTTCCACATACTTTAGTGCCCTGTGTATGGTACCAGGGTGATGTAAAACTATTTAAGTAGAATTCAGATGCAGGCTCTGGTAATAAAAGTGCCAAAAAAAGGTCTGAGAAAATGTTTTTTTTAGGTTTTGGATCTTCACTAACCAGAAACAAACAGGTCTGGACATTCCAGCCCCTCCAAAAATAACCAAAACAATTTTCCTCTCTTCCAAGAAGAAGAACCCAGGAGCACAAAATCACAAATAACTTTAATCTCACAAGAAGTTTAGAGATAGTTTGGGGATAATTTCCAGCAAGTTGAAGTTTAATAAGCATCTAACTTTCTAAATAACTTCTCTGAGTTCCTCCAGAGTTGATTAATGGGAAATTAAAGCATACTACTAGTATACATACTTAGGTATTTTATATATGCATGTATATGTGTGTTTGTGTGTATGTCTCCATCTTTTTGGACCTTTCTGTGTGTTTAACTGCATATTTAATCATGGAATCTAAGTAAGAAAGAATGGATATTCACTTTAAAATAAACAGATGAGAGAACTTCCCTTTTAATTCCTTAAACAGGGACATGTTTAACAATGTAGATGTATGGCCCATATTAAAACCCATCCTCTGCTTACCAACATTGGCTTTGGCACCTTGGCTCCTTCCACCCATAGCAGAGCTGTATGTTCGTGTTTTGAGTCCAGTCTGCAGGGACTACACATGAAAAAAATAAAACACTATGTCAATCTCAATAAACACGCTAAAAACGGCTTCTCATATTTTTTCAGCAGTCATTGACATTGTATGTCTTTTTTTTTACAGTAGATTAGAAGATAAGTTGCCTATAGAGGACAAGACAGACTGAGATACACAAGTGTTTCCTTTTATAGATTGAGGTGTGTCCCAGACGTACCTTGACACCCTTCTCTTTTCTTCCAGCTTCCCATAAGAGAAAACTTGGATAGAGAGATGGAAAGAAGCTGCAGAATGATTCATCCAGGTTCTTGATATCCATAATCAGAGTACCAAGTCTGCTAGGAACATCACTGAGCTCAGCAGATGTTGGGAACAAGTTGGGTTATTGAAATTTGGGAGTTTTCAGACATTCCACAAATTAAATGCAGAAAGTAATCACTGAGTGATGTCCCAGCAACTTGGAAAAATCATATTTGGAAAGACAGTCAGATAGAGATAGATAATAGAAGTTGCAGAGTAATAGAAGTTGCATCTATGTACCACAAAAATTAAGAAAAGAAGCTCTAAGGACATACAGTATGAAACCACAAAATCCATACCCTTTTTCTGTTTGAAGCCTATGACAAAACTCAGGCTGACTTTAAGATTCATCATTTCTTAAACTTGCCAACTTTTCTGTCCATGCAGAAATGAAGTCCTTGTAATAGGATATATTGTATTTTCTTTTTCATGCTTTAACCTATTTTTAAGGTACATGTCAACGTAGGATACAATTGTCACTTCACGTGTTAATGCAACAATACAGGGAAGCTATATAGCACTCACATTTAATCAAAATTTAATCAACTCTAATAAAAGTGAACTGTATAAGTAATGATAAAGTAGAATTTCACATCTGTATTCCAAAGATGTTCTATGTCTCCAAGAAGTCAGTATCCAACCTACCTACTTTTCTATACTTAATTTTTTAGTTCTGAGTTTCTTTTTGGAAGGGCAAAACTAGGATACTCTTTCTTACAGCAAGCTCTTCCAAAGCCCAAAGTATGAGTTTGAATAGTATAAGCTACAGTCACAGGATAGTGTGAGCTATTTGTACACGATGACCAACAGAGTGCCTGGAGCTCACATGGACACCCCTTAGTAGCTTTGGTTATAGTCAGTAGGCTTTCTCCACATCAGAGTTTTTGATACAGGTTGCAAAGCATGGCTGGAAATTTGAGTAAGTCCTTGGACCATTACATTGTTTTGGCTATGGTCTGCTACAGGCTACCTATTCAAACCACAGTCACATTTTGAACCACAGCGTAGACATTCTCCGTATACTGATGTTGCTTTCCCTACACTGCTAGGCCAAATGCCTCCTTTGATACTTTTCCATCTCTCAGATACATCCTTCATTCCTGCCTATGTAGTGCTTCCCATTCAGACTATGTAATTTCCAAAGACAATAAAAAAATATTTCTCTTTCTGAAGTATTGCTAGACTTTCACATCTAGTTCACTTACCATTATCCCAGAAGAAATGATTCTCTAGAGTAAACGTAAATTCTACTTATCTGTACTCGATGTGACCAATTTTCTTACAAAATCCTTCGTCACAGCTTCAGTGGCTCTATTAACCTGCAAATCATATAAACAAGAAGAGTTCATTTTCTGTTCAAAGCCCTACGTTCCCAAGAGCTCTTTTCACAAGAGACCCACTGTCTTCCTTTCAGGTATTTTCAGTCTTTGTCTGAGAACTTAGGCAAAACATTTTTGATCTTTATAAATAAAACAACTACTTCCAAAAGGCTGAACTCACATGATTTTGCTTCCATGGTCTCTGCAGTCCTTCATGATGCTTCTTACAAAGTCACATCACATTTTTCAGACTCATATGCAGATGTTTCACTTTTCATATATTCATATATTCATATATTTCATATATTGTTATCAGTTTATGTTATTTTCTTGTTGTCAAAACTTGAATTTTTGTCTTGCTATTCCCTTTAACTTGATACATTTTAATGGCTTTTTCTAAGTTTAGGTCAGAGTGTTCTGAGTCTCTTGTCTCACTTTTCAGTGTTTGGTTTCTACTGTAATCTGATCTCCCATCGGAGAGTCATTGAACTCTCTGAAATTATTCCAACTACTCATGCATTTTTGCCTCAGCTCTGTTACAGGGATCCAAAGTTTCTCTCCAAAGTTTTAAAATCCTTCTGTGAAACCAATCTCTTTCAAAAGTTACATTCTTTCTAAGATCAAAAAATTCTTCAAATTTCTTTAGTTCTTTCTGAGAGGTAGCTTACACTTCTTCATTCATGTGTAGAATATTCAATTAAATTTCCTATACTGCTGGAATTTGTAGCTGCTATTCTTTGTCCTCTATTCACCTCCTTTTGTTCTACTTTTTAGTTTCCCAGTCCAGTTATCTGCTTGCGACCCTACTCTATGTAAAATGTAGGTTTCTTAAGTGGTAATTAATACAAAGTAATCACCACTAGCAACCCTGAATAAAACCATATTATTTATGCAGTATAACAGGTGAGCTAAACCTTTTAGCCTTGGGAGGGTCTTGTAAGAGACAGTGTCAGGGCCCAGGTTTGAGTCTGGGCCCTGAGGGGGTTCTTTACGATCCCAAGAGGTGAGATTAAAGCACAAACGAGGCCAAATGCTGCCAAACAAGCAGCTTTATTGGGCAAAGGCAGAGGAAAACTGAGTGATGGGAAAGGTGGGAAACAAAGGGGGAAAAATAAGCGAGCATTCCGAGAGAGAGAGAGATGCTCAGGGTTAGTCACCACTGGGGGTCCAGCAACATCTTCTGTTTTCCAGCAGTGAGTGACACAGCAGAGTAGAGGTAACAGCACACACAGATGAGATAGAAGCAGTGGAAAATGCGAGCACCCCCCCACAGATGGGGTAGTGGCAGTGGCAAGCCCACGAAGACGAGGTAGAAACAGTGGGAGAAGCGGGGAACCCCAGGCTTGTCTGCACAGTTTCTTTTATGGGGAGTGAGGGTGGGCGTGCATACCTATCCCGTCCAATGGGCGTGTGCCCGTGCTTTCTCCATCCAATGGATGTGTCCATGAGCCCCAGGCCTGAGAGTTAACAGGAAGGTGATGGGGACCAGTGTTCACTCCAGTGTAAACAAGTTTGAGTGACAGGGCCGTCTAGACATGTCTAGACATGTCTAGACAAGTTGTCCTACACACAGGTGTCCAGGTACACCCACACAGGCAAACTTTGAGACATCTATTTGCCAATTTGGTCCCTCACAGACAGGAACTTCTATATATAACTTTTCTTGGCAGCCCAGCAAACCCTCACAATTAATCAGAATGTTTAACAAATGTAAAGTTAGAATTTCAGTCCTTGAAGGATAAAATACCCTTTCACATGTAAGCATTCTTATCCTTATGAGATCTTAAAACAAGAATCTATGAACAGAATCATGCACTTATGTATTCGTGCAAAAGCAAGGCCACGAGACATCAATATAGTTTGAAAGACGCATGAAGTCATAGTTCTACTCCATTTTGTGTTGTTATGTCTTGTGCTGAAATATTGTTTTCAAGAAAACTGTAAGACCACTGGAGCAAGTCCAAGGGATAGCAACAAGAATGATCAGAGGTCTAGAAAACATGACCTATGAAGAAAAATCACAAGATATAGAGCTGTTTGGTTTTAAAAAAGGAGATGACTGAGAGTGACATGGTAACAGTCTCCAAGTACGAGAAAAGATGTTGCAAAGAGGAAAGGGAAGCTTTGTTCTCCATATCCATGGAGCAGAAAGAATGGGCTTAAGTTTCAGTATGATCAAATTTCTGAATAGAAGAGACAGTGAAGCAATACTGTTTATTGCTTAGCAAAGTTGTGGAGCCTCCATCACTGGAGATTTTTAAGAAGAGTTAGATAAGTATCTGTTAAGAAAAGTATATTTGATTTTGTCTTAAGAGAAGTCAGTATGTTATATTATTACTTTTCAATGTTGTTGGGCTTTTTAAAAAGTTTCAGGGGGTGTATAAACATCTGAGTAGCCAGTTCAAGCCAGCCAACAATGTGGCTTTTCATAGGCTACATCTACTTTGCAAAAGGTTTCCACCTCTGAGTGTGTTCCCTGGCTTCCAGAACAAGTGCTTTGGAGTCATATACATATACCCTAAGCAAAAGCATCCCCCCCTTCTACAGCTAAGTGTCATGTCCACACTATATGTAGGTCTTTTCTGGGCCCCATCTGCACCCCTATAGCTCTAAGATATAATTTCTGTTTGTATGTTTCTTGTTTTATTTCATGTTCAAAGGATCTAAAAGACTGTTGCAGCCCCTTAGAGTCATGTTTTTACAACATGAAACAGAGACTATGTGTTATGTTCCCCAGAGAATAGCAAGCAAACCCATGTTACTCTCCAGGGTTACAAATGAGAACTGTGTAGGGAAGAAAGACCAAACCAGTACAGCCTGGACTGCATTGCCCAGACACCTGGTCTCAGAATGTTCTTCCTCCCAGGTCACCGCTTGGTTTCATCTCTGAGCGAGAGAACTGGAATACTCCAATACATGTCCAGACAACAACAACCATGTTGACAATGGAAACGAAGCTGTGTGGACAATATGAGGATCTGCTGCCAAGTGTTCTACTAGGAACTGGGTTTTTTGCCATTGTAGAGAGAGCTTTCATTGACTTCTATGTCCTGCTGAAAACTCACCCAAAGATACCTGGAGAGCAACAGATCACACAAATTCTGCAAGATCCTCACCGAGTTCATTCTTACTGATTCTTTGATTAATACAGTAGATGTGAATTATGAACCCAACCTGATATTATGATCCCACTTCACAGTGGTAGGTAGGTGATGGCTGTTGGCCTTCAACTCCGCCTTGGATTGCTTTTGTGTCTGGCTAACATATCTCCAGAAACTACAGAAATCTTAGCCTGATTCCTAACAGAATGATTTTTCAGTCCAGGAGAGCCCAGGATCTTCAGGATGCAGAAAGTTGCATCCATGCCTTCCTCCCTTGCTGTGGCTCATACATTGGCTTTACTGAAGGATGTGAGAATAGGAGCTGTTCCAGCATTTGGATGGATTTCAAGACTGCCATGCATAAACAATGAAGAGGAAATGTGTATTTTACAGCATCATTACTATGGGCTCCCATATTGTCTTTTACACTGGCTGTTCAGAAATCATGGTGACGAATGCAGCACAAATGCTGAGAAAGATTGTCCCCAGGTTTCACATAGTCTCGCTGTATGTGAATGGGTGCCTGATTTTTCTGCTCCCAGGTTGATTGAAATCATCCCCTTTTCTCAAAATAACTCAGTCACTTTACTGCTGTTTAAGCAGGCACTTCCCAGTGTTTCCACTGGACACACCATGTGGCGGTGGCTTGGTTGTTACTTTATGCAGCACACCATGAAGGCTTGCTGACCACATTCTTTTTATCCTCGCACATCAACATTTATTTGCACCAAACTTTTTCCCCATTGCCCTTAGAAAAGGTGAAGGCAAGAGCATCTCACACTGAATTCCAACTGCTCTTATCAGGGTGTGAGACCGTTGCTTTGTAATGATCACAATAAACAGAAAATCCCCCGCTAACGTTTTCAACGTACCATACAGCTTGGCATTTTCAATATATATATAAAACAAAACAACAAACCAAGACAAACAAATGCCTTTCCCGGAAATTGCCAACGTATGCTTTGAGATCTCTTGCATTTTGCATTGTGTCAGTCTGTGTCAGAGGCTTCAGGAAAGGTAATATAGAAGATGAATGGAAGTCTATCATCGCAGTGCCAAGATGAAAAAGTGACAGCTCATAATGAAAAGAAAAATAGTTTCCATTTTGGGCCTCTGTAAGTAAGAAAGTGGCAGAGCCATGGGAGCTGTGAGGCTGAAAAATGGTCCCTTTGACAGACATGCCTGTAAATGAAAGTGCATGGGATATGATACTAGCTATAATATAGGGAATAATGATTATTTTAGGGATCACATGATTTTGAATAAATCCTTGACTACTCCATAGAAAATGGAACCAAAAGAAAACTAGGAAAAACTGTAGTTTCATTTACAGAATAAATGACTTAAGGATGTTTTTTGGTCTCTATATCTGTGATTGAAGCCTGTGAAATGACTTTGGATATACACAGAGTAACCAAAATAAGAATCAAGATCTTCCTGTAAACCTGAAATGGGATGCATTGCTCATTTTTTAGAAAGGGTGAAAAAACAAATGCTGTACAAGAAGGTTCAAGGTGCTGAGAGTGAAGATTCTGGTCGTAAAATCTTTCATAAAGCTTCTTTTTATTAAACCCACATATGACATTTGCTTTCAGGTGAGGTGAGATAAGAAATCTTTCCTATTTTCAGAATTGCCAACTAAAGCAATATCTATAGGGGCAAGTCATACACATGTAACTTAAGGCTTAGATTAAAAGTGGTGCAAAACGCTGTATGACATTCCTATTTTCAGTTTAAAGGACCGTTTAAAGTCAGCTTAAGGTAACTTAAAACTGGTAAGTCCACGTATATCAACATAAGGCTTTGTGTAGGTTTAAATGTATCTGGATTAGAACTGACTTTGGTTAAACCAGTGTGACTTCCCCTAATAGACAAAGCCTTGGGGCAATACTCACCCCTGTGCAGAGACACAGCAATATAGAGCTTAAAAGGGAATTACGTGGTGCATGAATTTCACCCTAAAGCATATTTAAAATAGTTTTCCCTGCATGGCTTCTTCCTTCGCTAGCATTCTTCAGGACGAAAGGTCAATAAGGATGATAGTTTCTCCTTCCGCACGAGTATCTATTCCAGGATGTCAGTGAATTCTGAAGTTCTTAAAAAATCATTTATAGACAATAAGACAGTGCATTCATTTCTCTTTGCAGGCTCTTCAGAAAAGTAAAATGCTAATGAGGAAATGGAAAAAAGAGTAGATAGAATTATTTCTTGGGTTTTCTTTTGTGGTTTGAGTTTGGTTGTTTTTTTTTCCAGACAAGGAAATAGAGAAACTGAGGATCCAGCTGGATGTCTGCTAGGAAAATCTTGTGCTCCTTGAGTGCATTTTCATCTTCATGTCAGAATTAGAACCCACATTGTCCATCTCGTGTCAGTTAAAATCAATGAGAAAACTTTATTAATTTCAATGGGAATAAAATTAAGGTCTAAGTAGATCACTGAAAGTCACACCAGGCACAGTTCACTGTGTGAAGATTAAAAGCTAACTCTCTGCCATCACCACGATTGTCTTTGTAGCTTTAAGAGACTTCTAGCACAGCTAAACAGGGAAGGAATAGGCATACTACTGTCTCGCATTGGAAGAATTTAAACTTTAAGCAGGAAAAGGAATTTTAAGCTACTCAAAGAGACTATAACTAGGACAAATGGGATGAATTTAAAGGAAAGAAAAGGCTGATGGTTAGGGAAAAAAAGACTTTCCTAGCAGTGAGGACTATTAGACTGCAGAATAGTCTCCCAAGGGAAGTGGTGAAAGCCTAGTTTCTTGAGTCATTTAAAACTGGACTAGACAAAGCACTGTAGAATATACTCCAGGGAGCAATCCTGCCTTAGCAAAGGGATGCACCTAATAGATCTCTCCCATCTTTCCTTCCTGTGATTCTCCTATTTCACAAACCTCTGTGATTGAATGGAGAGCAGAAAACTTTAACCTCTTTTTCAGAAACAGAAAGCATTTTTGACAAGATATTGTGAGAGGACAATCCTCTAGCAAAGAACAGAAAAAGCTTCGTTTTCCATGGCAAGTTATCAGCTTTTCTCTGTCCAGTGTGAAGAACCGTAAAGGATCGTCCAAGACTGCCTACTGGACTGCTGCCATTTTCAGTACAAGTCAATGTTTTGTTTCTTAATTTCCCTAAAAGCCCCAGTGGTTTAGATACTACTAAGTGTTATAGGTTTGTTTTCCTTTTTTTCCCAAAAAGGGTGCAACTAAATCTCTGATAACTGCATGATAGTCTTTTTAGAACAGAATTGACTGGTTACTCTGAGCAGGTTGGGCTGTGATTACACTATATCCCTGCCCAGATTCGTATCGAGAAGGAACTACCAGCCCTACCCTTGCATGACCCAGGCCTTTAATCAATGTTAGGAGGTATTAGGAGCTAGCAGACATTATGCTCTGCTATCTGCTTTCCCACTCAAGCAGGTGGGGAAGCAATGGCCTTGGCTTCTGCCTTACAAGACATCAGCCAAGGGTGCAGAGTAGGTGCAGGTAATGGTGTAATCCGCTGCTGCTAAAACCATATTTCGCTGCACCTCCCAGACCAAGGAGAAAGTGGGTGGGTTTGCAGGGAGCGAGGAAGGGAAGTCAGGCTCTGAAAAATATTTCAGAGGAGGTCAGACTTCTGTGTAACTATTCGGGGAGCTTGAAGAAACACCTTTCTGGCCCTGTGTAAGAGTTTCAGAGTCATTCAGTAACATGCAGGCTTTTTCCATAAAGTGATGCTGTTGTTGCTGCTGCTCTGGGCCCCACAGTGGAAAGCTTGATACAAAGATCAGGACAGCTCTCCAAGCTTGGAGAAGACAGCTGACATGAAAAGTACTCTGCTAGTAGAAATGGCTAGGAGTGGGTTGCCAAGTTGGAACAAAAATAAATATATTTATTGTACTAGAATGTATTACTTCTTTTTATTTACTTTTAACCTCCTTTGGAGCCTCTGGTTTGAGCTTTTCACTGCATAGAAAAGTAGCACATACATTGCCTTTACACATGTGTACATCCAGACAGCATGATCATAAAAGTGGCTGTTCTGGGTCAGATCAAGAATACATGTAGCTCAGTATCAGATGACAGAGGATGATGGGATAGTATAATAGGATGATATGGGATAACTGAAGATGCCTGGGAAAAAGTAAAGAAACACAGCAAGCATGTAGTGACACTTCCTCAGAGTACCTCCCTTACCTCCTGCAATTTCCTGTTCTATTTGCACTTAGAATCACAGACTATCTCAAGTTGGAAAGGACCCATAAGGATCATCGAGTCCAACTCCCTGCTCCTCACAGGCCTACCTAAAACCAAACAATATGACTAGAATGTTGTCTAGAAGCTCCTTAAATTCTGACAGGTGTTTCCAACACATTGGAAAACAAAAACGTTTCCAATAACTTTTTGAAACCTTGAAAAAATTTAACATTCAAAATACCCTTGGAAAGGAGTTCTAAAGATCAAATGCTTATCATATGTACAACCACCTCTTTTTGGAATGTTTTGAAGCTGTTAGTGGGCAACTTCCTTTGATTCTTCCCTCCCAATTCTTGCACGGCAAAGCATGTGATGATGGATACAGCAGTATGTCAGCTGTAACTGCCTCAAATTGCATCATTTCTTATTTATGAACAGAAAAGAGCTTAAGTCTGGAATTGTAAAAGTGGTCTTTCTGGGGAGGGGATTCTCTGGTTTATGGCACCCATAACTAAAATAAGGTGAATAAACTTCAGTTCTATCCACATTTACAGATGTACCTTTCACAAAACATGTGACTGAGGAAAGAGTCATTTTACTCATTGAGATGCCAGAGGGGAGTATCTAAGTGCTGAGAAAGCACTCACAGCTTAGGCCTTTGCTTCTTTGGAAAGACCATCAGGGATGCAATTGAAAAAACCCTAATCTGGATTTTAAAAATATACAAATTTGGAATGGTTATTTTTTACTTTAGAAGAAGAAAGACTGAAGGACAAGTCTCATTCCTTTTAATCTGGGTGGACCTTGATGACTTTGGACCACATTTGAACTACTTGAGCCTTTGTATTCCTTTCTAGTCAATGGGACATGAGGGGACCTCAGCAGCTCAGGAAAACCTCTACATTGGAAATAGTTTGATTGAAATGGAAATGTTTTCTCAAGGGGGATGTCAATTCTGGAAGCATTTTCAATGTCGTTGCTGGGATAAGATTGCACCGACATTTTCATTTCATTATTATTTAAAAGTAGTAGATGATAGTCTAAGATGTCACTTTTCAGCCTCACTGTTTGAGAAACATGCACTGTAGCTAGTTCTCTGTTGATCCTTGCTGTTCTGACAAAACACAGCAAACCTGCTGCACTCTGTTTGTAAGGATTAGTGAAATGCTGCCCAGACCTAGAGCTGGTAATTTACCAGGAACCTGAGCTTTGTATTGGATTTGCACAGAGCACACATCTGTTACAGAAACCTAGACCTCTTTTTGTCTTCAAAGTACTTTGCAAATATTGAACCATATTGAATATTTCTTTGTAAAAAACATGGGGCAACTTCACTGACATTGGTGTGTTATGACTTCTCTGTGTTTGGGTGTATGGCTGGTGATTTCCATGTCTGAAGGAAAACTAATATTATACCATATTTCCCCAACTGACACAAAGTGTTGAAAGCATTTGGTAAGATCGCAGAGAGAAAAGTACATTTAAAGCAAGATTAGAATAATTCAGAAAGTTGTGCCTCACAACTGTAGAATCAGCTACCAAAATTCAGCTTGCCATCCTTGACACAGAGACATGGCCATAGACACCACAGGTTGGTATCTCCAAGGCTGTCAGGATCTTTCAGTTCTGAGACTTCTGTCAGCTGTCTCCCCAAATTTGCTGTGATTCTTTGTAATCACTCTCTAAAAGGTTGGCCAGGTCCTGCAGTCTTGGAAACCTAAAGCCATTTCCCAGTGAAGAAAAGGCTACCGAGACAGACTCTGAATTTGCCGGGTAGCTGCTGATGACCTAGGAGCAGCATGCTGGACATCTCCAGCCTGCATGTTCTGGAAGAAAATCACTGTTCCTAAACCTTGCAGCAGAAAATAGATTCCATGCCACTTGTGGCAGCTGCAGTTCTTATGGACGATTGGTTAGAATGGATAAAAACAGATTTCCCAAACCAACTGTATTCAATGCAACATATTTTTCATATGTTTAATGGAACAGAAATTTTTATTTTAAGAGGCGTTTATGAGCACTGCTAGCTGTCTGCCTAGGGAGTGGAGACCTGGTAGGGGGGAGAGCTAGCAGGTGTAAGAATAAAATTAGTTTTATCATAAAATTGGAAAGGAACTGAGATTTTCTCTCCCCACTTTTGCCCTTAACCACTGATGAAACACAGTCATTAGGCATAAAAGATCCTCCTGTGCACTGCTACATCACAGTTTAACCCTTTTCTGGGGAGTTCAGGCAAAAGCACTGTACTTCAGTGGCTGGCACAAGTAACTCAACAATGTTGGCATTGCAGCTTTCAGTTTAAGCCAATACCATTAAAAAGAACTATTCTCCATTATCAGTCCTGGAAGCTTCCTCCATACGGATCGGTTCTTCAGAGAATCAGAGAGCATTTAGTACTTCTGTGGTGAAGCCTTGCAGTCCCTCAGCATAGGAGGTGAGGCACTTTCTCCTCTGTCCTCATACACTGGTTCCCAGTTTAGTTTAAGGGGGATTTATGCAGTTCCTACACACTCCTTTTTCCTTTCTTTAACTGAAGGAATATTCACCAGGCATAGAAAAAAAGAAGTCTGAAAATGGTTTTGCTGTCACTACATTCCTCTTCTTCAATATTGTGAAGCAAAAGGAAGTTAGCAGAGCTCCCAGCTTAGTCTAGATCCAGATCTTACCTCAGATGTGTTCACACGTCTCCTGTTAATGTCTCCTTGTAGCCATAGAGGATGTATTCAGAGAGCATGAACAGGTTTTTTTTTCAGAGAATATAGTTAGTTGGAATCTGTTTGCCCATGTTGCAAGGAGGCTGAACAACTGATTTCTGTGAAAAATAAGTTCATCTTTAACTACAGCCTTGTAACTGTGCCCAATGTGATATTTGGACTTACCGCAATCATTTTGGTCCAAAATATCAGGCAAAGGATCTTACTAATGCAGACTATTTCAGAATTTCATACTATTTCCTAGTTTTTGCATGTATGAAACATTGGTAAATGCTCATTCTCTTGGAAGAATCAATAAAAATATTCCTTCTTGGACAAACTTTGAGAAGAAAATTTTAATACTAACTTTTCAGTTCTCCAAACAAAGGGGAAGGGGAAGAAAGAGATTACTTGTGCTTCAGTCCTTTTAAAGGCCTAAGTTCAGGTTGGGATAAAAAAAAGGTTTTCTTTCTAAATTCAATTAACTTTATGTGCTAAAAAAAATGCACAACCGTGTACAGAAAAATGGAGAAACAATTTCTAACCAAATAGAAGAATAAACACATCGAGAGTGGGAAAAATGATGCCTCCCAGCAAGAGGAGTAGGAAGGAGGAAGATGAGTAAAACTCCCTGAAAATAAAAGAGCAGATAGAAATTGAGAGTTGTAGGAAATGGATAAATAAACAACAAGGTTATAAGTTCACAAGCCCACCCGGCAGGCACTATTAGGACTTTAATTTGCTACAATCACCAGTGTATGTGGTGTGTGTTTACTTCAAGGGGAAGGAAGTCGATTTTCTGCTTCTGACTAAATATGCTACCAACATATCATGATGCCTGGCCGAATTCACCAAAGCATGTCTTTGCTGCTCTTCATTGGATTGTGTTCAGAGACAGTTGTGGTACCTGTTAAAATACTTTAATGAATCTGATACTCATGAATGCTGCTGAAATGACAGCCTTGGAAATTGAAGTCTTCTATCAAACTACAGAACTTGCACAGTATGGATGAAAATAGTGCCAACTTCTGCCATGCTATCCTCTCAAAGTGTCTCAAATTTAACCTGGAAAAATTATTTCTGGTGGCAGCAGCACTTCAGCCTCAGTGCCTGGTCATTTCTTCCTACTTCAGTTATAACTGCCAGCAAGCGTATGGATTATCTTGGTCATTTTACACTGCAGACAGGAGCTGGGCAAGACATTTTCAACAGAATTATTTCTTATAAAAAAAACCCAAACAGTTGCATTGAAATCAGAAGTGTTCTGGGAAAGTGTAAAAACTGCAACATTCTCAAAGGCAGGTGCTGAAACAAAATACTTTTTTATATATTTCATTTACATTCCTTTAGAATTCCATATTGCCATAATTGTATTATTATTTTCTATGTAATACAGCTTATATAATGTATCAGATTTTGGTATTCTTGAAATGAAGCATTTTATCTTATCAAATTTAAGCATTTTTGTGTTTCTAAAATGTGTGATGTCTAAATTTCAATAGCAAGGCCAATTTCAAAACAGAAAATTTTATTTGTCTGATTAATAAGAATAAAAAAGCCCACATTCCCCGAGTTAGGTATTTTCTTTTTTCCTTTTTTTCCTTGCCCTTTCCATCTTTAATCTTTTGTGGTAAGGGAAGACAGCAGCCCTGTTCTCTATGTCAGGCAGTACTGACACGGGAAGCTGGAGGGACAGAGAGATTTCAGGGCAAATTTTAAGTGTTGGTTAAGCTGTGGCATTCAAGAAAATATCGGAAATATTGGGGGCCAGGTCGAGGTAGAAGGACAATAGTCCTAGTTAGTATTTATTTATCTATTATTTATCTATTATTAATCTACTTTACCTCTGTCCTGAATGTTCAAATCTGAGTCGGCTGTAGTGATGCGAGGGGGAGGACGGCTTGTGATCTCTCAGTGCAGAGATGAGACCTGAATTTTTGCATTCTGAAGCAGATTACATTGGGAGAAGAGGAGAGGGTGGAGGACAGATGTCTCTGGTGCAGTAACAGAGACGAGGGAGGAGAAGGAGGCTCTGCTGAAAGCAATACAGAATGAGCGATGAGAAAGGTAAGAAGAGTCTGAAAAGATCGGCATGCCGATTGTGCAGCTCTCCTCTTGAAAAAACATAATGTTGGCTTAAATGATAGGTTGAAATAAAGAAACAGAAGAAATAATCCCTTAAGGAGGTGTCTGAGAGTCGATACAGCAAACCTTTACACAGAAAAACAATGTTCATGGTGTGTACCAGCTGATACTGTTCTCTCTTCTGACCTTTATCTTCAGGTGTGAGGGCAGACCTGAAAACTCACTCATGGCTTTTCCAGTTGAGAGTTATCTTTCTCTTCCACTTATCACATGCCTACAAAGCAGTACTCAACCATTACCTTCACCAAAGATAAAAGTACTATTGCATTCTCAGTATACTCACTCTCACTATACATGATTTCTTCAAGCACTTGTATCAAATGGTGTACTACACAAGACGTTTTTTATCCTTAGCAAAAATTTGTGGACCTGCCATCCATTATTCCATCTTACTGCTTTATGGAATAACCTGTTTTATGAAAAGAGATGTAACCTTCAAAGTAGGCATAATTCTTGCCTTATGGATTTCAGAATACAAATAACCAGTGAGCAATTAGTCTAGATATAAACGGGACATAATGTCCTGGTTTGGCCTAAACCAGGACAATTTTCCTTTCAGTGATTTTTACGTTCAGCCAAGTCTCCTCTAAGTAACTGCACTTTCTGAAACTAACTGCATGTTTTGCAGACAGCGTCTGCTTCCAGGACTGATAATGGTCGAAGTTCGTAGTTATCGCTGAGGCACTGGTAGGGATGTTATGCAGAAAGGCTCTTGCTGTACTTGTTCTTAGAGAAACCAAGGTCGCTGCTAAATTCCTCACTGCTTAGGAGGGAAGAGCAGAAGGGGAGTTGCACCTGCAGGGAGGAGCGGACAGGGCAGGTGACCCAAAATTGACCAACGAAGGTATTGCATCCCATACACCTCTTTCTCAATATAAAGTGGGGGGATCACGAGGGTCTCGCTCTCTTTCTGCTATGGCCGGTGTCCAAAGAGGACTCTGTCCGTTTCCTGCTGCCCCCGATCCCGATCCGTGCATTCCTGAATCCGGCTCTCGACCGTCGCTGGGCCCAGCCTGGGCCTTCCCGGAGCCTGCCCTGCAGTGCCGGTGGTGACGTGGTTGATTTCAGGGGAGCTCGATCTTGGTTTTGTATATATATATGTATGTATTTGTATATATTTGTATATATTTGATTATTTTTATTATTATTATTATACTGGTTTTCATTATTATAGTTTATTAAAACTGTTTTAACTTTCCAACCCAGAAGTCTCTCTCCGTTTTCCCTTTCCCTTTCCCTTTGGCGGGGGGGAGAGGGTTAACAGAGAGCATCTGCCACAGGTTTAATAGCCGGCCCAGCTTTAAACCGTGACACATAACTTGCCAGCACCATGGGCATGACTGACCACGTGTACTCATTTTAAGTAAGTCAGGTATCCCATTTGCTCCATTTGCTTCTAGTCCTTCAACGCCCAGATCAGTTGTTGTGGGTACCATAGTTTGGGTACAGTCTGAAAATGGAAAACAGAGTGACCAAGAGGGCCAGCCCTGGAACTGTGTTTATTACACAGCATTGTTAACTCAGGTGTTCAGAAATGACTTTTTACCTTTGCTCTTCCTCAGAAACACAGTTTCAAAAATCTGTCCTTTTTGTGAGACTCAAACATAGCTGCCAGCATGATAATGTTGTAGGACCCAGTACCATCTGGAAGACTAGATGCTGTGGTCAATTCCTGACTAATCTTGTCATGTCAACTGTGAATAACTGAAATTCTGTCATTAGTAGTGTACACAGTTTTGGTTTTCCACTCTTTCAGGTTTTAATGACCCAGGCTTGAGAAGCCTCCTTCGTTAGGTGCAATGCCATCTCAGAAGCAAGGTCACAGGCCCCGTATGTCTTCTGTCTCCTAGTCAGATCCTGTTTTGTAGGACTATACAAAATCAAACCACCAAGAAGGCTCACATTTAGTCTGATTGGTTGATTTTTTAAAATTTCAAGAATTAATGCAAAGTTAGTTTCATGAGGTCACAAATAAACTACTGCATCTTCCTCTGGGGCTGAGGAACAAAGAATCTCTCCCTATCCTCCAAAACGTTGTTTCAGATGTGCTTCTTATCAGATATCTGTACCAATGTTCCTTGTATCCCCAGACAACCCAACTTTCTGGCAGTCTGTGGAAACAGCATATTTGAAATGCAAGAGTTAGTGATAAGACTTCATTAACTTAGAAGAGCAAGGCACACCCTATAAGGCATGACATAGTCATTTGATGGGGCTGTCTGCCTGAAAAAGTTATTTTCCTGCTATTGCACATGAAGATTTTCCTATGACTTGTTTGCTCAGTAGAGGCTAAACTCCCTCAATTTGTGTTCTTGTTCTTTTAGGGATTCGCTGATGGGACTGAGGGATGGTGAATGTGCAATTGACACAGCCTTCATGTGCCAGATCAGCTCAGCACCTTTGAGACAGAAGCAGTAATGCTCTCTGGACTAAGGAGATTGTGCTCATAGACACTGACCGATCAGCCTTGCTGTCTCCCAAATGTCCAAACCACATCTGTATTTTCAGTGATAGTTGTACGTCCAGCAAACTGAACGAAAGCTGAGCTCTACATCTGCTTTGCGGGGTAACCAGAGCTGGTCTGGACCTCCTGGTTCAGTCCACCCAAACTACTCTGACAAAGCTCCTGCCTTAGACTGGTTTCCTCCCAGTTAAACCCTTTGCTGAAGCTCTTGAGCCAGTCCAGCTGCTCTGGGGCTTGTCTTCCTCTGCCTCGACCCCTGAATTGTCCCAGCCACACTCACGTGCTGCCCACCATGCAGGCCTTCAGCTGGCTGCTGCATCTATGTCGGTCTTCTGCAGCCCCTCCTCTGGGATCAACACAGAGCATCATGCAGATAAGCTGTATTTCAAACTAAAGAAAGCTTCTTCCCCTCCTAAATGAAACTCAGGTCACTGCCAATCAGTTCCCTACTTTGGAGGGGGACTGACATCCCTCCTCCCTTGAGGACTGGGAGTCATTCTCTCCCTCAGCTGGAACGTGATGACAATCTTTAGATTGAGGTCCTCCACAGCATTGCTATTGGGGTCTAGCCTGTGCAAGACCATGCAAAGTGTTTCTTTTCTCTATTTTGAAGCTATTCATAGACTCTCACTCCATTGATCTATAATTGGAGTTGTGCTAGACCTAAATTAAATTCAAATCTAACTAGTAAACAGGTTGTTTTGCACAGGTATTTCATGCATGCAAATATCTATAATTATGTAGAAGTGTGTGAAATTCATACATATTTAAATATATGGCAATAGAGATCGTGTTGCTGCTTTCAGAACTCAGGCTATCTGAGAAATGGCTGAGTTAACATTACCTCGTTGTTCAGAAGCAACTAGATTATTTTGCTGCATTGTTAGGTTTCTTAACTTGCCATGATTGTTTCCTTTTTCCCTTTGTCTGTTTCTTGTGGCTGATGAAACCCATGCAGATCTGAAAAGCTGCAGAACCGCATTGTCTGCATATTCTTTTCGCTGTTTCTCATCTGAAAACAGTACCTCCTGGCACCTGGAAAACCATCACAGATGCAGAACAGGTGATCTTTACAGAATGCTATTCAAAGTGAACAGTCTGCCAGGCCCATAGACAACAAAACACACTGCTGACTCCAGCTGGAGCAAGCAATTACTTTGATAACAAATTAAAACAGGCTCAGAAATTGGAAATGAAGGAGCTATGCAAGGATGAATAAACTCCTCAGATGGCCCCAATTTTGTGCAAGTCTATCCAACACATGTGCTATAAATTGGCGCTCTTCATTAATAGCTACTGTTTAGCCACTAACATCCTTCAAGAGGACGAATCAGGATCTGGCTCCTTGTGCAGTGCTAACTTCCATGCTGATTGAGGAGACCATTTTCTCTTAACATGTTCAGAGCGCTTCCTTGGGATCTTAAAAATTCTTTATGTGTCATTTTGCTTCTTGCATATGCAGACAATTGTAATGCTCAATTTAAAAATGTTCACATATTTTCTGTCTATGGGATTTTTACAGCACTGGATAATTCCTGGATGATTACTGTTTTTAATAACCACATAATTACTGTATTAATCAGAACTGTCCTATTGGCTTCTGTGTGACACAGAAGGGCAGAAGCAAGATAGAGATAAAGATATGCCATATTTAAAAGAGCCCTACAACATTTTTTTGTGTTCACTTTGCAATATGGCACACATAGAGGTCAAAACACAGGAACAGCCTTAGCAAGTATCAGCCCAGAAGTCCATCGAGCCCAATACCTTTCAACAATAGCCAATTTGCAAGTATTGGAAGAAGGTATAGTATGTGAAGCTATCAAAAATTATAACTAGCAAGACAGAGTGCTAATACGAGAGTATTCAGGACTCCGGGCATGTGCACAGGATGTTGTGGTGAGAGGGGATGCAAAAACAGATGATACCCATCCTTCCCCAATAATTAATATTCTCAAAAACACTGAATTGTTTTTAAAATCAGAAAATAAAAGGTAAGGTCAGAAAATTGCTACAGAATCTTTGAGATGACAGTAGATGAGCTGCACAGGACAAAAAGGAACAAAAGTAGCAAAAAGTCAAATATTGAAAATATGATGTTTGCATGACTTGGTGCCTTAAGGAAAAAGCTTTCCTAGAGCTCGGTGCACTTCTTGTTGGGTACACTCCTTCCAAAAAGTCTGTGAAGGATGGTTGTGTCTACACAGGACAATGCATTAATATATAAAGATACCCAGGCTCTCTCTAAGTGAGGCAGTGTTGCAGTAATAACCTCATGTCATGCCCACACAGTGCTTAGAAGATGTGAATTAGTGTGAAGTGCAGCATTGTGCTGAGAACAGGCTAAACCAAGCTCTTCAAAGTCACTTTTGTCTTGCCCAGAAGAGGCAAGGAGGAGCAGAGGTGGGAGCTGGGCTAAGCATGGGTGTACATCTCCAGAGAGCAGCAAGGGCAGAAGCAGAGCACTCTCAACTGCTAGACTTACTGAAGCAGCAAGGACTGACTGCAGAACAACTATGTTTGCAAAGTAGCTTGAAATCATCAAATGCAGGCCCTAAAGTACTGTCATTTATGACTAACAACATTAAGGAGTCCTCTTTACATGTAAGAATTTAAAAGCAACAGGCGTGTTTAATTCTAAGTCACTGCCTTTATCAGTCACTCCCAAAGACTGAATACATCAGAGTAAACAGAGTGGATCCAGGCGAACCTTCTAGCAGCCTTCCAGTACCTGAAGGGGCTACAGGAAAGCTGGAGAGGGACTTTTTACAAGGGCATGGAGTGATAGGACGAGGGGGAATGGTTTTAAACTGAAAGAGGGGAGATTTAGATTAGATATTAGGAAGGAATTCTTTGCTGTGAGGGTGGTGAGACCCTGGCCCAGGTTGCCCAGAGAAGCTGTGGCTGCCCCCTCCCTGGCAGTGTTCAAGGTCAGGTTGGATGAGGCTTTGAGCAACGTGGCAGAAGGTGTCCCTGCCTGTGGCAGGGGGGTTGGAACTAGATGATCTTTAAGGTCTCTTCCAACCCAAACAATTCTATGATTCTATGATAAAGACAAATTTCCCTTCTGCTTTGAAATCTATTTGAGCCCTTCATATTTTTAGTTCTAATGCTTGGCAATGCTTTCTCCCAGCTGCTCAATTTTCCTTTACTGTAAGTTTAGACAAGCAGGTGAGATGCTCAGTGTTCAGTATCTGAACCCCACACCCAAGAGGCATGCTTTAATGGATGTGAACCCTGAAAGGAAGGTTAGTTTCATTAGTGGGATTAGGAAAACATCCTCTGGTTTGGTTTGACCATCCCCTAGTTGGGTCTGATTGTATGAATCTGAAAGGGAAAGCAGCATCATTTTTTTTTTTTTAAAAAAAACCCTGACTTTGACAGACAGTTCCTTTTTATAATGTACAAATAATCTTTGTGACCCTGATAAGCAGGTCTGATGATACTCAGCTGAGTAATGTACCAGAACTGAAATTTCCATCTACTTGATGTTTTGCACAGGGCTTTTGATGAAGTCACTGTCACCTGCTATTAACTTAATATCAAGTCTTAATAGGGTCCTTTTCTTTCCATCTTCACGCTGTTGGGGTCCGAATTAATTACTAAGGGAAAAAAAAAAATCTTCACATAAATCCTTAAGCTTCACAGGAAGGAAAAAGTTTCCAGTGCTAGTTGAGATGTAATGGCTCATTAGCAATGTCTGTCTCAACTAGACATCAGTGCTGTCCCTCCCCTTTCATGTACCTTTCATAAAGACACTTGAAAATGTGCTTAACTTTAAGCTGGTGCATAGTTAAGTGTAAAAGTATATCTGATGTTTCTGAAGTTAAGAACATGCTTAAGCAATTTGCTCAATCAGAGCCATATCCTGGCAAGAGGAAACATCTTCTTAATGTTTCGTCATGATTTGGCTCCATCCATAGGCTGCCTGAATGCTCTCATCTTTGCTTTGCCTCACGAACAGGAACTGGCAGCTTTAGAGAGATTATCAGGGAGATTGACTCAGAACAGAAGGGCACCTGATAATGGAATCAGATTTACCTACAGATGCTAAAATCTTTATCCTTGGAGACCCTGCATGAGCAAAAGTCATTAACAAATGAAAACACTCTTTTCTTTTTAAAAGGAGCGTAGCTCTAATGATAAAGAGAAACATATATACATCAAAAAATATTTATCAAATTATAGAAGATTAACAACTGTAGATATATTGTAGATATTACATGTAGATATTGTACTGTAATATGTAGATATTACATGAGTTACTTAACTCTAGAGGGTCTTATTCTGTGAAGTGCTGTGTTTCAGCTAGGGTCAGACTATTAAAATTATCATTAGCAGTAACAGGAAAATGAAATAATTTTATTTTGCTCATGGAAAAGGCACACTTAAAATATAAATTTGCATTGCAGAAATATTTTACTTTTATTCCCTCCCTTTTTCTCATCACTCTAATGACCAGGGGTTTAAAGGCAGCTACAAATAGCTAAAGTCTGCTGTATTCATTTCTTTTTTTGTTTATTTCCAGGTATGTTTTGTATCTAAAGAGGAAATGAGTGACAGCCCAGTCTGCAGTGTGTTTTGTAGAAATATAAGGCAGGTTTCTATTATGAGGTATTTACTGCTCCTCAATTCTGTGCTTGCTTTGGAGGTATGTTTGAATTACATGCTACTTTGCTGTAGAGAGGGATAATTTCACTGAAACTGGTGGAGTCAGGCTTGCTAGAAAACAGACTGAACTTGATAATTTTCTCTCTTATCCTGATGGTACTATTCATTTGGCATTTTGCAGATGGGGAAATGGAGACATCGCTATGCAGAGGGGCTTTGTTGACCTCTTTCTCATCACCCTTTTCAACACCCCTTATATTACATCAAAATAGGAAATTACATGTTTAGAGCACTCTATCTTTTCTTTGACAAGTAATAGCCTTTCCAGCAAACTCTACTGAATCTGAATCAAGACCAGTAAACACATCACTTCCCATAGAGAGAAACACCCTGGCTTCTACAACAGTGGCTTCAAATCAGGTTTAAACCTTTGATGCCATGATGGGGGCTACTGGATGTTACCCAAGTGTAAATAAAAGGTATTAAGTGTTCTTTTCTACTAAAAACATATCTCCTCATGAAAATGGGGTTTGATAAATGGAGTAGATGACTCCTGCATTTATTTATTTATTTTTAGGTGCTGACTATTGGGGCTTATTCTTTGCTTCTGTACAGAAGTTCAATTCCCTGTAAAATCAGCTGTCAAATGCTGAAAAAAACCCACACACCAGAAATGGGAGAGCTGCTCTGAATGCAACCTTGTTATCTCGGGTCAAGGTTGTCATACCCATCGCCAGGATCTGCTCAGGGAGGTCCGTGGCACTGACCACTCTACATCAGTAAGAGTGCCTGGCAGTACCCTCTGTAACCAGTCCTGAGTGCACAGAGATTGCCAGTGTGCTGCTGCTTCCTTTTTAACGCAAGCTAAGCCAGAAACCTTTGCTGGTTTGGATTCACTAAGAGTTCCTAGTTTCTCAGGCGCACTCACAGAAAATTGCCTCTTCAGTTTTCCTGGGTTGTTGCAATGTCAGCTTGAGCCTGGTCCCATCCAGCTGCATCAGTCAAACCGAGCTCCACAACATGACATAACCTGACACAGCTGACACAGCCAGGTGTTACAAACCAATGGACACCATGGTTCACAAACTATTCAAATTACTTTCAGATACATATCCTACCTTTCTGCTCAAATCCTTCCCAGCTGTCTCTTTTCTCAGCTCCATATGAATCAGAGTTGGAGGAAAGAGAAGGGGGGGGAGATGGGGGAGGAAAGAAGGAGGAGGGAGAGAAAATATCCTGCCTGGCAAAAATAAAAAAAAAATAAACTGAATTCTTGCAAACCACATTGCCTGCAAAATTAACTCTTTGAAGGAGGCTCACCACAGCCTCCAAGCTTCTTTCAGGCTTAGGGTGGGGAGGCTTGCAAATATTTCAGCTGTAAACGCACATCTATTAAATTAAACATTCATCGTCTGGAGTACTGGATATTAAATAATAATAACAATGAAAAACTATCTCACCTTTATAAGATTTTATAAGATTATAGACTTGGAGCAATTCTATAAACCTGGAAATAATAGAGCCTGGCGGCACCAAAGAGCCGGGCAGCCAGACGGGACTTGTACCCATACCTGGGCAAATGATGTGGCTGTAGTGAGTTGTGTCCCACAGAAGCCAGTGAGATTATCAGTAGGAACTAGTGCTGGCCAGCACCAGTCTGGGGTGATGCTGGCCCATCATGAGACAGGCCTGGCAACCTCCATTTTGCAGAACAGAAAATGTGGGTTGCAGAGATGAAGTAACTTGCTGAAGGTCATACAACAAGTCTGTGGCAGAGTCAGAAATTCAGACATGAACTTAGTTCTCCAGCTAGCCATCAATCACCTTGGGGGAAGGGGGAGGTTCAAATGCAGAAAGACTGGCTAGATACCCAACTTCCAGCGAAGGTCAGTGAGTGCTGAATGCCTCATGTCTCCCATTACCGCGGGAAATCTCCCCCTCAGAATCTAAGTGCTAAAAAATGCCACCTCCCTCCTGAATATAAATCTCTATGATTCTCTTCTGCTCTTAATTATAATGTTCTGAAGCAGGAGAAACAGGTTGGAAGTCGATGGATTTACACCTCCTTAGTCAAGAGCAGATTTCACCCTACAACCTTCATGTTTTTACTTTTATGTTTTGTCAAAAGCAAATAAAAATACGGATGAAACCAGCACCATAGGCCATTAAGCAGCATTTTTGACTGGTCTTTAATGCAGCATGTGTAAGAGAGCCCACAGTCCTCCCCCGAGGTTTATGCTCCTTTTATCTATTACAGATGGTCTCTGTGGGATGCATCTCTCTGTTCCGACTTATTTGTAAGCAGAGAGGAAGACAGAAAGAGGGAGACGTAGAGAGAGAGAGAAGGAGGAAAAGAAAGAAATAACAAAAGAAAAAGAAAGAAAGATTAAAGAGAGAAGAAGAAGAAAAGTGAAACCCTCAGTTTCTGAAATATCAGTTGCGCTGGTGTTTGTATGTGTATCTCCTAAAGAAACAGACAGAAGAAAAGCAAGCAAACAAAAACCCCCAACAACACTGTTCCTTGAGCAGCTGAACTAGCTGAATACAGCGAGCAGTATACAGGTGTCCTGTGCTGCTTTTATTCGTTGTATAATAGGTGACTACTGGAATGGGAGAAAGGGCATGAGAAGCTGTCCTTGTCTTTGCAGAGCATGAATAGCATTTATCTCAGTGCAGTGGGCATCGCCAAGTTGGGTTTTTGTCAACCTGTCAATTCTTTTTTTTCCTTTTTTTTCTTTTTTTTTTTTTTTTTTAAACAGAAAGCAGAGTTCAGTAAATAAAGATAAATGATTGTGCTCCTTGTCTGCAGACCCTGGAGCTAAACTGAACAGGCCTCTTATGGTTTGGACCTGCTTCATTGACTGTTCAGACAGCCCAGTAATACGACAGATGTACCCAGCCGTTCCCTCTTCCCCGCTGTCCATTAGATTATGTTCATTTTGTCTGAGATGCCATTATAAGTCTCAAGGTCAAATAAGTCACAGAGAAGAAAGAGGAGGACTAATTTTTTTCCCTGCCGCCCTCCATGCATAAGGGCTCATTCGCAACTTGCAAAGCATATCGTCTTTTAAGGTGCACATACAGCTCAGCACAATTTATTGAAATAAAATGCAGGTGTAACATTTACCAGGAGGCCGTTCTGGCACGACAGCAGAGGACACTTCTCAAGAATGATTTGGGCTGCTTTCCTAAATTTCTAATGAATTATTTGTAAGTAAAATTCATTACGGAGGAGCCTTCCAAAAAAAGAAGAAAAAAACCAAGAAATACACAGGAAAGGAGATCACAAGGTCCAAAGCCTGTTTTTCAAGGGACACTGAGCAAGTTATTATGTACTGAGCAAAATAGTTGAAATGTGGAGGGGAGAGAGGAGGAAGGAACAGCAGCTCTGGGGTAAGAGTACTAAAGATTCTTCCAAATAAACCTTGTTAAAAATGTGGGGATGAATTTTATTCTCAGTTATAGCAGAGTGTGTGTCATCCCATTGGACTCTTGGGTAGTGACTAGAGATCTGCATTGTGCCTGAGAACAGAATTTCCACTCCTGAGCCTGTAAGGACAAAAGTATAATAAAGCAAGGACTGAATTTCTCTTCTCTATGGAAATCTTTCTGTTCTTTAAGGAAAATTAAAGAATGGCTATTAATGAACCACAAATAGGATTAAGTATGTAATCAGCATGATTTTTGTTTTCCCAGAGCTTGATTCTGAACAAGTGGGAATATGTCCATTCATTTCTGTGAATTTTGGACTATGCTCATGCACAAAGCTTGAATCATTATGAAATTTGGATTAGGAAAGGGCTAGGCATTTTTTTGTTTTTTTTTTTGAAAGGGAAATTACATTTGCCTGTTTTAGTCACTTTCACTATTAACAAGTTCTTACTTTTAGGAAAAGAAAAAAGAGAAATACTACGTAGGGCAAAATATCCATAACCAGATACCTCCCACTGAAAAAAAAAAAAAAAAAAAAAACTAACCCAAAAAACCACAAACCACCACAATTTAAAGTTCTACAGCATTTTAACGGTTTCAGAATTCCTTATACTTAATCACTATATCTGTGAGGAAGGAAAGCATTATTGTTCAGATTTTGCAGATCAGAGATCAAGGCAGGGAGAGATTAAGGGACTCAGCAGACCTGCACCTGGTCGATTATGGCAGAACCTGGAACTGATTCTGCTTCTCCCGTATCTCACATTTGAATCCTACATGTTGGATAGTCCTACCTCTGCAGCCTGAGGAGAGGTCAGACACAAAGTAGGCAAACTGGATTCAGGACAGCCGTGGATAACTTCATTGTAACAAATGAAAATAATAGACATGGTTTAAAAAGAATGTTCAGAAATTAATTTGTAAGGGCAAGTCCTGATCCCCAACTCATGTTAGGGGAAACCCAACTTGACCAAGAATCGCATAGCGTTCAATGGTTTAAAACTCCTGACTCTTCAAACCTGGCACTTTAGAAAGTTGCAGTAAGAACGAGGATAAGATAAGGAATAGAGAGGTTTTTTAGAAGTGCAATATAAATGTCTATATTTACATCAAATTTAAGTAACTTTAAAAGTGTAGTATAGTTTAATTTTACTGAAAAGGAAAAAAACATGTAATCAGACACTGAACTGGTAGTGTTCCCAGAGAGAGACTTCATGCTTGCGGCATGTGAAGCTGCCTGCTCGTTCCTGGACATGCTTTCCAAGGCTGCTGAGTGCATCTGGGTAGGGCCACGCTGGTGCACACAGGGAGGCTCAGCCCACCTTGCCCTGGCTCTAAGTTTGCCAGATGTAAACCAGCTCTTGCCCAAAGAGCCGTAACAGTGCTCCTCTGTAGCTTGAACTAATAAGGCTGCCTTTGTTAGGACTGTACAAGCAAAGAAGCCCGAGGGAAGCATGAGGAAATGCTGAGCAACTAAGACACTCCCCGAGGCCAGCCTCGTGCTGCAAAAACACAGACCAAAAGTAGCTGCTCTGCCCTTTTCATAGGTTACCACATCCATAACCCCCTGTTCTCTGGTCAAGACTTTTCCCCATTTCAACTCCCCATGGGAAGTCTTAACATTCATTTCTTTGCAAGGCTATTTTGGTCTTTGCAGTTACATGCTATAGTGATGAGCGTAGATTATTCCTTAGGGGTGTGAGGAAGGACCGCTTTATAGACACTTTCCTCACCCTCTGCACGCAAGATTAAACACAAGTCAATATGAAGTATGCGGGGTTAGAGAGAATAGAGCCATAAGATTTTTAAAATATGAATCCACTCGAGTGAAACATAGACTAAAGTCTTGCAAATGCATTTTTGAGTGTGCTGCATTACTTCCCCATCGAGAGTTCTCCACATGATCCCTTGAGATATGCGGTCCTCTGAAGCCTGTAAAATTATTCTAATCAGCATTTGCTTAGCACTTCAGAAGTTCTGGCAAACACCAGCTAATTAATTCTCACAGTTTCCCCAGAGAAGGAAGATCTCATTTTGTTGATGGTAGCACAGAGGCAAGGATAGTTTAAGTAACATGCCCAAGGCTGTATTTTGGATTATCATCTGGCACAAAACTGAAAGTTTGGGACTAGCTACCAAATCAGGCCGCCCCTTCTATGACTCGAGAACATCAGATGCAACTCAAGGTATCTGATGGAATCAACCAACTTTCCACTATGTTGTGCTTAAATTTGAGCACTAAACAAGTCTGACAGCACTTCTGCCTGCAGGTATTTGAAGGAAAATGTTTCTCTTCATTGACTGCACAGGGAAGTTGTGCACAAACTTGAGGATCTTAAAATGTAGAGGCATGTTAGCTGGGAGAACTGCATACATTACCTTTGCTTTTGTGGGGAATTACGTGATTGGGAGGAAAAGAGTAGGAAGGGGAGATTATGCATAACACTTTCTTCTTAACAGCTTCTGCTTTTTTTACTTGTGAGAATAAACTGGGTGGTCTTCATGTTTTTGCTCTCTGTGTGTGACATAAACAACTGGACCAGGCAGCAAAAATTAGGGAAAAGAAAAAACTAATCAACATTAAAGGTCAGGCTGGACGGGGCTTTGAGTCACCTGATCTAGTTGAAGATGTCATTGTCCTGCTCATTGCAGGGGGGTTGGACTAGATGACCTTTAAACGTCCCTTCCAACCCAAACCGTTCTATGATTCTATGATTCTATGAAATCATGAGTTGTCCAGGGTGTGAAACGGAGGATTGGAGCTGTGAAAACATGTGATGGGTCATGTTGCGTAATGTATATCATACCTAGGTCAGGATCATAAATTCCTAATTTTCAGAAATACTCAGAAATATTAGGAAAGTAAACACAAAGTAAAACTCCCGTCATGATGGTATCAAGTAAGGGCTATTCACGAACTGTTTACCTATTATTAATTTGTTCTGAAGAGATGGAATACACTGTTTAAAGTTTGTCAAGGAAATGGATTTCTTGACCTCCTCCAACTCCCACCCATTTTTCAAATAACTTTCACAAGTTTGACCAAACAGGCATTGAGGAACGCCCTTTGTGAGTAGATAGCTGAGCAAAGATTACCCCAGTGTAATATGTGTTAATAGTATCTCCTTCTGGTGGCTTGATGTGATAGGAGACAAGTGACTTCCAAGAGGAACCTCTCTAAGAACTGCATAAAAAAGAATATGAGAGTGATGAAGTAGGCAATGAAATTTCTAGGTAGGGAAAACTATAGCCCTTTTGTGAAAATAAAATAAAATCCTAAAAATGTTTCCATTTCACTTTGGACTTGAAGTTAGAATTCTGAAAATCTTATAATAAAACAAGTATTTCTAAGTATTGTTTCAAAGCTTTGTTTCTAGCTTCAAACCTAGAAAAGTATCTAGGTTTTCTACAACTTAGTGTTATTTCCACTGGATTGTACCTCAGTGGATTGCTCTTCATCTGCATTTTTTCTTCTTTCTTTTTTTTTCCTGGATACACTGGGGAAATAGCAAAGTTGCATCCTTACTCTTTTCTTTCTGCTACAACAGCAGTCAGATCATGCTAAAAAGTATTGTCATGTGGTGGGTGCTGTACTATTACCTTTTTAGATAGAATATGGAGCCAAGAAATATTATAATGCATTAAACTGGAGTATCTTCAACATATGGAAGAAATGAGAGGAACTGGAAATGGAAACCTTTATCACTTTGTAGTGCCCAGTACCTATCAATACAGTCATCCCCATCTATTTGAATATCCAGTTTAAAATTAGGTGTGAATACAAACCCAGCGTCTAACAGAGACTGGGGATTTTTCTTTCTGATTTTTCCCTTTCTCAATTTCTCTTTCTCATCCCTCCATATGACCCTAAAGAATTCCTCTGCCTCTTGTGATATTATTTCACCTTTATGATGCTTACAGCTAATTACCACAACTGCCTTATAGAGGAAGTTGGTTTTTTTGTAGGGTTGATAAATATCAGCTGTAGGTGGCTGCCGGGAGAAGAGGAAAGTCCAGACAAACCAGGCAAATGACCTAAACTTTTCTTCCTACAAGAGGGACAAACGACATCTGATGGAAATGAAACTTCAGCAGACTCATATTAGAATGTTAAAATAATCTATGCCTCAATCTTTCAAGCAAAAATTAACATCAATGAATGTTCAATGCATAACAACTATGCAGTGTTTTCTTCATTATGCCAGTAGTTTACGAATCCAAAGAGCTGCACTTACATCATGTAATTTGTTTTCCTGAGATGACTCGAAGAAGAAAAATGTCAAGTAATTATATACTTATTACTCTCAAGAATTTTCATTCCAGGCTCAAGATGAAGACTAATACAAGAATTTGGGAAATAGTCTATAATTTCTGTTCACTTATTTGATGTAGTTTACCTTTATTGCTATGGGGTTTTCATTGATAATTCAATAGAATATTTATATTTTGTCTTGTGGTTGCTGCACTAATTCTATTAATTCCTGGAGTGGCTACACGACATCCTGTTAGAATCATTATTTTCTTTTTAATAGAATATAGTAACAGACAGCAAGTGACTCGGCATACGGTAGATTGTTCCATTTATTGAAAATCAAGATACTGTATTTGCTCTATTACAATAATGAAGCTGATGATTTCCAATCTATTTAATAAACTGTTTCTGTGTTTGGATATTTATATTAAATCACCCAGCTGGTGAGATCACATCATTGTTTTTACTCAGAAATGTATACCAATTATTAACAATAAACATGCTGTTTGCTTTTTGCCTCAGACAGAATCACAGGAATTCTCATGCCCATCCCATGCAAAGTAAATACTTGGAGTTCAGCCTTAGCTTTTCAATTTTAGAGTTCCAGATACAGATATTTATAAAATTGCACAAAAACCTCCTTGGGGGAAACTGAGGCATAAGATAATCATAGAGCAGATGTCAGAATGGACTTCACTCCTCTCTAAACCCCAATACCACTATACATTTGCCCTTAAACCCTTGAATGATTGGTCTCAATCACGCATCAATAAGAATAACTTAACAAGGTGGTGTGATGTCATCTAGTCCGTTCGCCTATGTCGCTGTTCTGTTGCTTATTATAATGCTTTATATGAGTAGGCTGTAAGTATCTTGGAATCAGCTGTTTGTGATAAAATGTGTTAAAACTTATGGCTCTTCACTTCTTCACACTGTTAGGCATCTAACCCTTCCATTGCTGACCCTCGTCTGCCCCAGTTCTGATTCAGATTGATGTATCCTCATGTGCCATGAGTTTAAGCATGGGAGTGCTCCCATAGTGAAGGTTGGGACTTGAGACTCCAGTTGTACGCGACCACGGAAAACAAACGCCGAGTGGTCAAAACTTTGGTGGTAGATCTCTGTCATTTGGTGGATCTGTGGTGACTTCCACTGCCAAAGGATGGAGCAGCTACGTGTGCAAGAAGCAAACAGAATCAGTTTTAAGCAAATTTGCTAAATGAAAGAAGTGCCAGGAGAGCAATGGTGTGTTTTCAGCAAGCCATTGGGGGATTGGAGGCAGCAGGAAAAACTTATTTTCTATAAATCCATAGAGAGAAATGACAGAGAAAGTTTTGGCTCTATGTCTGTGCTCTTTTCAAAGGAGCCTATGGACACGCAGAGGGGTGGAATTGGCAGAGCTCTAAAGAAACTTAATAGGGTTATAGAAATTACACCAAAAACCTACAGGATTTATTAGTTACTTCTCCACAGGTTTCTCTGAACCATCCCACAGAAGTGTATTTTATTGTATGTTTGATTTTACAAGGTGGTTTAAAAAATTATGTGAGAAAGTTTGTAATTTTCTATGAAGCCCTATAGGATTTTTCCATAAGGGAAATATCTCTGTGTATCTAATTCATGAAGGATATGACACTACACAAGAATTTCTAATGAAAAATTTAACTCTTAGCACCTTTTTAAGCACTAATGAGAGAAAGACTACTCAGGAACATGTACAAAGTATCCAGTAAAGCACTACCCTGGCTAACACTGTGACTTGGGGAGAGCAAAAAAACAAAACAAAAGAAGCAGCCTGTGAATATTTATGAGTTGATCTTATGGCTTATCTCTGTATTGACATTTTCAAGCTAAAAAACATTTGACTAAAGGAAAATGGCTAGTTCTCAGCAGCAACAGCAGCATTCTGCAAATTTCCTAGCCTAGAGGCAGCATGCAGAAAGAAGTAAGAAAAAATGATGTATACTTTGATGTAATGTATAACCTGGGGGGACTGTCAGCCAAAATGGGGGGAGGGGGATATGAAAAATTAAAATTAAACAGGAGAGTAGGTCGCTGCCTGTAGGATGAAGTTTAATCTCTCAGTACCATTAGCAATAAGAATGGAAGGATAATGGGGAGAGGGCACCAGCAAAACAAATGGCTCTTTGTTCTGTTGGTTTAAAACTGTTTATTTTAGAAGGTTTCAAGTAATTAAAGGAAATTGCAGTCTCTAACTATAAGAGAGATCGTTAAAGAAAGTTTGGCAGGGGGAAAAAAAACGATAAAGTTCATTGTCCCAATTAGATGAGAAGTGTTTTGTTGGTGGAAGCCACCCAAGAAAACCTGGAGGGAAAACAGAGGTAACAGGCATAATCACAGTTACAGCCCAGAGAATCAGACTGAAAATCATTCTGGAAAAAAAAATACACATTGATTTACAGCTTCACAGACAAAGGCAAATGATCGGTTGTGTAAATCACATCACACAGAAACTTACCATTATTGTTATGCAAAACTAGGAAACTACACTGTCAGGAAGTTAAGGCTGCTAATGTCAGTGCTAATCCTATGAAGACTAAGAAATGTGCTGAAGTTTTGTCTTCAAAAAGGCCTCACAGGTTTAAAGTTAAGCACATGCTTAAGTATTTTCAAGATGATAGTCCCAGTAAAATAAAAGATACGTTCTGCTTCCTAACTAGGCAAATTAACAGCCTCCATTTTGCATAGTATAGTTAGCATCAGGGGTTTGTTTTTTTTTTTCCCTATCACTGAAAGAGCATATTATCATAAAAATGAAATAGTTTGGAAAATCAGAGGATGCATACTAACAATTTCTTAAACTTGTCACTCATTTAGCAATGATTCCTGTTATGGTACATCCAATAACCCATCTTAGAGGCTTGGGATCAAATTCTTCTGCACGTGGGAAGTATATAACCTGCAAGTGAGTAATGCACTGTGTCCAATCTAAAGAGGACAGGAGTCTGCTAGAGACCCTGGGTAACCTGTGCTTTAGCACAGTTGGAGGACCACATTTCAACCTCTTGCGATAGCCTGAAATGCTGCTTTTCAAAGATTCTGTCTTTGCCCCCACTTCATCTATGTGTGTTGGGGAGGGAGGAGGTTGGTCTTGTTTTGCTTTGGAAGTCAACAGGAGCTACCAGATGCAGGGATATGCTCACACAAAGGTTTCTTGTGTATTTCTATAAAATGCTGCTGGATGGAGTACATCTAGGAACATTTGTGATGTCAATGGGTCATAGGAAGATTTGAGACATGGGTGTGTGGGTTCCAGTATATCTTGCTATGACTTCTAGGCAGTTGGACTAGATGATTGTTGTAGGCCCCTTCCAACTGAAATAGTCTAGTCTGTTCTGTTCTGTTCTTGCAAGCTGTGAAGAATAAAGGTGTTTCATTCAGTCTAGTAAGTCTGGACAGGCTTTATTATTCCACAACATACCCTGAGGATACTTTAGAATAAAAATAAAGAACCAGCATCTTCACCCGTTACTGTTACTCAGCTAAACCAGATTTACACTCGTCTCTAGGAGTTGGACATAACTCTAAAAGTGTGTTATGAAGTAAGGAACATCCCTGGCTAAGAAAAATATTTTAATTATCTTATCTATGGTGTTACAGTGGCCTTGGAGCATCAGAGAATTTGGGAAGGTTGCTGTCCTAGAAGGAGGGTGTTTGTGACACACTGGGTAAGAGTAACTGGATGGAAGGGCAGAAAATCTTTCTCCATCTGTCCATTTGCTGCTGACTCCATTCAAATCTGATTTATTGTGTACAAATAGTTTACATCTGGTCTCCCTTCGAGCTGTGAGGCCAGACAACGAACTTCCTTGCTGCCTGCACACACACTGAAAAAGGACGCTTGCTTTCAAAGACCACACAGCCCTCCCAGTGTGGTGGGCATTATAACACTTGTAAAGATCAAGGTAGAGGAGGTGGCAATCTCTTTCCCATGTTATCTATAAAGTTTCACGGTGCAAAGTTTTAATTGCCTTTCAGAGCAGACTCTTCAAGCAGCATTACTCTCAGCTCGTACATTTAGCAAAGGAATTAACTCTTGCATTGCAATCTCAGCTGCGATAAGGGGTGCTTAGTCTGAGCCGCCAAAGAAAGTGATGGTGCTTACCACTGCTCAGGGTTTGCTCAGTGTATGAATATAAAAATTATTCTTTGCCTATCCAGCAGATTTCAAAGCCCTTTGTAAACTTACTTTCTAAGATGTCCTTGTAGTGCCCTGTGATTATCAGCAATCAAAATGTTATAGTACACAATTTATGTCATAGCAGCATTTCTTGGAGCATGGAACAAGATCAAGGAACTCTACTGTTATTGCTGTTATCATCACTTGCATTGCTGTAGCATATGTAGGCCATGGCCAAGCATCACAGTCTTAATGCAGTAGGTGTTGCAAACCCAGAATGGAAAATATGTGGCTGTTGCCACAGACAACTTACAACCTAACTAACTCTTAGGTTCATCTAAATCTTTAGACTTACCTTACTGTAAGAGAGACAACAGATGGAGGTTGCAAACAGATGGAGAAGCACAAAGTAACACTGAGACAATCATGATAATTGTAATAGGCAACATGCACAGCACACTAGGTACCTTGCCATTGCCATTATCCTGCTTTATCGCCAGGGAAAAAAGAGGCACGGAAAAACAGACTGTGCAGGGCTGCAAAAGGCAGGACTCACAATGCTTAGTTTACATGTCTAGTCTTGTCTTTAGATATCTAATAATGTAAGAGATATCTGGGCTGCCTATAAAACCAGTGGAAAGAGACAGGCAATTCCAGAGACACAATGATTTTTAACCCATCCTAGGGATGGGATAAAAGTGCCTCCTGGAGGTACTTGTCTAGTCTGCAGGTGGCACTGAGTAGTCCAGGTAGGAAAGGAGACGATTCTTCCTGTCCAGATGTGTATTTTAAGGGCTAAATTTTAGCAAAACAAATCTAATCAAGTGGAAAAATTAAGACTAGAAGTCACTAGTACCTGGTCATCTTCACAACGCTGCATACAGACACCTGAAAAACTGCCGAGATGATTTAGAGTAAACCTTTTAAAAGGGGGAGAATAAAGTTAACGAAAGAAATGCCTCTTTCTAATACAGATCCTTTGGCCATTTCATGGGTAAAACAGATTGACAGGAATTGAGGTACACATACACACACACACATGTGTATGCCAGTTTCTTGTACACACACACACACACACACACACACACACACACATATCTTTCCAATTAAGAAGGAAAAATATAGAAACTGCTGGGTTGAACAGGAGCACTAGTGAATTATCTAGTCCATCCTTTTGCCTGGGGCAAGACTGATTTAATTATCTCTAACACTCTTCTGATGGATGAGTGTCAAACCTTCCCTTGACTATCTCCAATGAAGGTGATCTGACTACCTCCCTTGGGTGACTTGCTTCATTGCCTTAAATGTACTAATAGTCATGAAGTTTTCCATAACAGTCAACCTAAATATTCAGTGCTTCATCCAGAACCTATCACTCCTCTTTTTTTTTGTTCTCACTGACTAATGACGATAATTGGTTCCTCTCCTTTTTCAGGGACATGCCTTTATGTGTTTATGGACATTCATCATGACTCCCTTTAGTCTTTTCCTCTCCAGACAGGACGTGCCTGGTTCTCTGAAAGTTCAGTGGTAAGAAGCCTGAGGCAGAAAGATGAACGTGTTGTGAAAGGCAGAAATATGGGCATTTTTTAAGGTAACAAGGAAGACTGAGCCTTTTGCATTGCCAGAGATTCAAGAACTGACTTTCACAAATATGAGGGGTCGGAAGCTAAACCAGGAAATAAAACTGGTGAAACTAAAATGAGCTATGAATGCAAAATGTCTTCCATCTGTATGGGATACTACATGAAGGGCCGTCCCAGAGTATAGCACAAACAGGAGTTCTGTCATCACCCATACCCACATGTATAAAGACAGGGCTTTGTTTCGCAACCTCATAAGCAATAAGCTGAGAAGTAAAAGTGAATTCCCAAGCATATGTTCCCAATACGAATAAAGTTTGCATAGTTAAGACTAGTTGCTTTGTGACCCTTCCACCTGCTAGAATTTACACTGGCCTCTCTTCATCTCTGATTTAGTTTTGAAGAGCAGACAATGGGTTCTTCACAAAGAGGCATTTAAAAGGTTAAAAAGGGAGAGGAACACTAATAAAGGCTTCTTTGTATTTTATTCTGTCATGTGGGTTAGCTGTCCCCCAGCCTATTCAGTCTGAAATGGCATCAATGCTCCATAGAGACCAATTCATCCTCCTGTTCCTGAAGTGCAAACAATTCATAGAATAAAACAGCACCAGAAAGTGAGAGGAAAATCTCTGTGGGGCTGCCAAGAGTCTAGCTTCATGCAGTGAAATCACCAGACTTCAAAACAGGAAGAAAGGGTGGTTAACTCAGGCCTCGACTGATGGTTAGGGCACTGGACATGGAATTGTCTCAGAGGTATTTAGAGGGCCTCTATTTCTACAGCACTGAGCTTGTCAAGTCTTTATTGTGTTTACTTTCACTGCATCATTATTCCTGCTTCACAGATGGTGAATTCAGGCAAAGTGAGATTAAGACTCAAATTTTCAGAAGGACTTTCAGATTTCACAAAGCTTTAGGTAATCAATCAGTAGTACTCGAGCTCCCAAACACTTCTGAGAAGCTGAGCTTTAGCCAGAAAAGGTCTGGAAAATCTTTCTACTGTAACTTGAATTATTACCACTCTCCGAGACTCTCCTTTTAGCAAGTTACCACTCCCACATCATCACCAGCTGAAAGAAAAATACGCTTACACCTCAGACATCCCCATACAAAACTCTACAGCTTAACTGAAGCTACCAGCAAAGACTGGGATGGAACTGAAACGGTGTGAAAGGTGAACCATATCAGCTGATGTGCGGCCACAGACCCCTTCTGATATCTCTGCAATGCTGGTGTTTCTTCCTATCTTTGCTTTTCAGGTGCCTGAAAGCCAGACTGATGGACAAACATCTGTAAGAGGATTTAAAACTGATGGTCTTATGCAGAGCAAGGCAATGGTTTGGCCAGTGGTGGATTGCTGTCTCTGACAAAGCTGAGCACTGAAACTTCGCTGCTTACCTGGGTCGGATCTCTTCCTTAGGACGATATCTCTTTCCAAGTCTGATAATTTGAGGTTCTACTGACACGGGCTAATTCAGATGTAGCTCACACAATGGCTAAGTATCTTTGTGAATATATTTTCAATTGCCATAAATAGCATGTTACAACGATGACAACTAAAGCAAGGTGCTCCTAATCCCTCATCAGTATGCCAGTCTCTGTACCTACCTTGCCATGAAATCAGCAATTGACCTTTATCCATACTTTCGCTTCCACAAGTAAAACTGCTGTTTTGAAGAAAGAGAGGCTGGGGCAAACTAACCAAATGAATCTTCTACCTTATCAGAAAGCTATAAATGGCTGCTGGGAAGTCTTGAGAGATTACCCACTGGCTGGATATCACAGCTTTATACTGAAGAAGCAGCACTTGACTGTTGACATTTGTTATTAATGCTGAAAAGCAAAATGCCTGTGGTATTTTTATGTGGTATTTGTGCATCCCTAATGCCTCGTCTGCTGCATTCTGGGATCTATCATGCTCTCACTGACGTCAGTAAGGGTCTTGCCAATAGATAGGAGGCTCCCCATTGGCTATTTCTGCAAACACTGTATGAATCTACTCTTATTTCTCAGGTCTTATCTGATTATGATTGGGAAAATAATTTTCTTGAGTTGGCACTTGCAATGACCTGTCTTTATTGAGTGTGAGTCATGAACAAAGTGTTGTTTCAGGTCTTGTCCTGCCTTATAATGAAGGGCATTCAGTAGTGTTAATATCTTATTTTCTAAGACTTTTTTTTAATACATATTGGAGTACATGGAAGTTCTTTTACCAGTGTAGTCTGATACAGACTCTAGGGTCTTTCTTAGCTAGATCTTCTACCTAGATGTCTTCCCACTCTTCCCCTGGAGAGGGAGGGAGGATGTGTCATTAAGACAAGTCACACAGATTTTTTATTAGAAATACTTTCCACTGCTGTGATGTTTGCAAGCTTCAACAAGAACTTCAGCTAAAATATATGACCTGAATGAGTCACCACTAAGAAAAAAATAATGGCTTGAAAATGGGAAAGTTTTGAGGGAAGTCAGCATCCTGCTTGTATCAGAAATAGTGTGGCCAGCAGGACTAGGGAAGGGATCGTCCCCCTGTACTCGGCACTGGTGAGGCTGCACCTTGAATACTGTGTTCAGTTTTGGGCCCCTCACTACAAGAAAGACATCGAGGTGCTGGAGAAAGTCCAAAGAAGGGCAATGAAGCTGGTAAAGGGTCTAGAGCACAAGTCTTCTGAGGAGCAGCTGAGGTAACTGGGGGTGTTTAGTCTGGAGAAAAGGAGGCTGAGGGGAGACCTTATCGCTCTCTACAGCTACCTGAAAGGAGGTTGTAGCGAGGTGGGGGTCAATCTCTTCTCCCAAGTAACAAATGATAGGATGAGAGGAAACAGCCTCAGGTTCTGCCAGGGGAAGTTTAGGTTGGATATCAGGAAAAATGTCTTCACTGAAAGGGTTATCAAATATTGGAACAAACTGCCCAGGGCAGTGGTGGAGTCCCCATCCCTGGGGGTATTTAAAAGACGAGTAGATGTGGTGCTTAGGGACATGGTTTAGTGGTGGACTTGGCAGTGCAGGGTTAAGGGTTGGACTTGATGATCTTAAAGGTCCTTTCCAACCTAAACGATTCTAAGTTTCTATGATTCTATGAGACTAAGAAGACTAGTAAAATGTGTTTTGCTTTCTATAAAAGTAAGTTAAATGATGAGAAAAGGTAACAGATTAATAGTTCTGCAGGAAGATGTTCCCCTGATAGTCCCCAAGCACGGACTAGAAGGGGGAGTAGTTGCACATTTTTCTGTAAGACTCTTTGACCTGAGGGCTTTCACTCTGCTCACAAAAGCTGGTGTTTAATAAGTAGCTTGCCTTCCGATATGAGCTCAGTTTTTGGCTTCTTGCAGAGCAAGAAGTCAGTTAGGACCAAACAATAGAAGCTTGGACAAAGTAGAGACCAGTTTCTGTCCATGAAGGCAACCAAACAGTTGGTAGGAATTTCAATGAAAACTATGTAGATCTGTGTTCAGCTGTGTCAACCCATTTCAGGTCTTTCTCAGAATGCCATAAATGGCAGTCAGATTTACAGGCTTCTCAGTGGCTTCTCATTGAAAGATTTACTTGATTATGGATAAGCATTCTCTTTCAGAAAGGAAGAAGTGTTGTGGTATATAAAATACCATAACAGAGGAAGAGAAGAATCTATCTGACTGTTAAAACATGGATTTGAACCCCAAATTATGCAGATTCAGTTCTCAGATAACTAGCTCAGATTCCTCCTGTGCTCTTGTTTCTTTGCTTCTCTCCCTCATAGTTTATCATCTCTACAATGAGGATTAAAACTCTTCTGATACCTTGTGAATTTGGACTGTAAGAAAGTCATATGTCACTGGCAACAAAATGTACCATGCTGAGCATTTTTTCTTGCACTTACCACACCTGATCTCTGAATTTGTCTGGCATCTCCTTGCGGTTCCTTGATTAAACACTATGCTACTTCATTGGATTAGTGAATAAACTAGCCTTCATTTTACCCTCATGGTTTCCACAGATTTTCTTAATCTCTATTAAAAAAACGTCAGTTAAGGTTTGGAGATATTTGGCATGAACTCAGAATAGCACCATTCATACTCAGGCCAGATCAAAGCTCTCCCATACCTGCAAAACCCTTACTTCATGACTGTCTATTAGTGAAATCTAATGAATACTTTTAAAAAAGTGTTTGGCGTGTCAATGGAGTTTCACGTATCCACAGACTAATAGGACTTCTGAACTTTCCTTTTGTTTTCTAGATATCTGAAAATAAACTGAGTGCCAAAGATCCAAGCTCAATCTGATCTTAATTACCAGTGCATGTTAATGCTATACCTGAGAACCTGCAAATTGTGAAGAAGCTTATTTTTGATGCCAGTCCAACACCAGGGCTCAGGTCTACCCTAACAGTCATTTTAGATGATCTGCATCTCTGTCGTTCTTGCAGCTACTGGAAACCTCTTTGAACTCTACAGCAATTCTGAGTTTGTAATTTTCCTGCTTGCTCAGATGCTTTCCCATACATATCTCTTCCAGATGTGTCAATCAGCAAGACAACCAGCACAAAGTTTTTTGCCCTCCAAACCTATTTTAGTCTCTCTCATGCTTACTTATTCTTGTATATACAAATTAATTTAACATATCTGGGGGATTTCTACTGTATGGATAGAACAACATGTTTTTCTTTTTTTTTGCTATCCGGCTTGCCCTTGTTTTTCCCCTTTGATGTGTAATAATGAGGTGGCACAAGGGAAATGTTTTTAATCAATTGCAGAAACTTATAGCACTATCAGGATTGCATGTATCTTGAAACACTTTATCACTGTCTCTTTCTAGTGTTCATAATTCTGATGTATCTGGTGTACCAGTGTCATGTCATTCCATTACATTAAACAATCTAACATAACAACTGAACACAGTGAAATGATGAAATGTTGGCCTGCTTCAGAAAATATAAAAAGATAATACGCTTGTTTTCATCTGGGAAAGTTGCTATTAGTTCATTCTGTGGCTTTACAAGATTAGAGGGAGAGCTAGGTAGGCAGGTAGACCAAACACGAGCACACTGTACTCAGGGAGATACAGCTCAGGTTTCTCACCTTAGGTTTTCCACTCGCAAATATGGATAGAAGCAGAAAGTCTTCTTGTCTTTTGTAATTACAAAAAAAGATGAGAGATCATAAAAATGTACTTTAGGTCTCTGTTCCTGGACTGGTTTGAAAATTTGTATGTTCATATTTTGTATATTCATTTCAAATATAGCTGCTCCATAAAGTCTTCAAACCTACCTTCCTCTCAGACCGTTTGCTTTTATTCTTACTGCATCTTTCCTTACTTTAGATATGTTCCCAATGAAAATTATTGTACTGCAGTCAAAAGTTGGACTATAACTCATCTATCCACCTTGGGTTAGTTTTGATTTAGTTGCCCGTGTAGCTCTGCATGTCAGAGCTCAAAGGCACTACTGTCACAGTATTTATTTCACCCATTTTCCCTTCTCTGGCAGGGTTTACAGCCCACGCCAAACTTCAAACTAGTATGGCTACATGGCTGTTGTATCTGACAGCCACTTTCAAGCTAGCACAGAGCCACACAAGTGCCAACCATGTCTTTGCAGCAGAGACATGTGAAAATGCCTTAGATGCAATTTAACACTCAGCAACATACACATTGTGTATGGGCAGATTCTGAGCATGGATTTATATACAGTTATTTGTCTACATAGTTGGTAGTGGTGAATCTAAAAAATTTCAGCAAATACCATGAGGCAGGGAAGAGGGCTGTATTACATACAATAAAGTTCTGTCAAAAGTTCATGAGTGCAAGGTGTATTTATCACCCACTCCAGTGACTGATGCCAGTATAGGCTTATTTTAAGCCTAGGGTCATTACTGACAGACTAAGGAAAAATGAAATTAATAATCAAAGCCAGTTATGGGTTAACAGCACTAGCTGAAATCATAACTTTGGACATTTATCTCTGGGTTGGTAGATATAGGGATTACAATTATTGATGTTGTTCAGTTGTCGATTACTTTCTTTACCATGAACTCCATTGTGGGATAAATAAGGTCAAGCAGACCAAGTATTACGGACTCAAAATGTTAGTAACTAATGAAAGAACAGAGTTATTGATTCGCATTGGGCAGAAGTAATTTTTGTGTTAAAATCTTGGCATCCCCATTCCTTGAAAAGACAGTTTCTCTGTCCGATATGCCGCTGAGAGCACGCCAGGTGCCAGTCACTCAGGAGAATAAATGTTTCTAAAAGAATATTTAATGATTTTATGGATTTAATTATATATATATATAAAAATATATATACCATATAACAGATTTGCTGCATTAGCAGCAGTAACTGATTTCTAGCAATCTCATGTCTAGGTCATCTTTCATGTATATGTACATACAATACCAATTACACTCCATAACACTTGAAATAGAACCAGTAAATGTATGTGTAATTCATCAATTTTTCTAGTGATGCTTGACCCTATATTATTCTTTCCTCCTCCTGTTTCTATTGTGTTCGTTCATCATGTTATAGATCCATTCAAATCATAAACTCTTCAGGGTAAGATCTGTGTCCTTAATTTATTTCTGAAGAACCCTGCATACTATTATACACATAATAAAGAATAACACTTTTCCCCAAACCAGTGTAACCCTCAACACAACCACAACCAAGGTCATTCACTTGGCTGGATCTGTGTCATTGAAGCACAGCGGCCAAGCTAAGAAGAATAAATTGACAAGCAGACTTGAAGACTCCAGCATGGCGGTGAATAATACAAAACTAAAGCTTGTAAGCGATGTAATGTTTTAATCACTTGTGCTCAGACACTAAACAACTCTGCAATATAATTCAACAGTAAAAGTCTCAGACCTATAAAAATATGAAAGAGCTTAATTCCCACTGATTTCAATGGCTATAAGAAGACAAAATATCTTGTGGATGGAGATCTACAACAGAAGACTATAAGCTTAGGACTCTAAATATATTAAAATAATGGGTATTTAGTATAACAATCTGGTACACTTCGGTATAAAAGTCCCAGGTTTATTTTGATTTAATACCTTTGTGAGTCAGAACAGAGCTAACATTGTTCATTTTGATCGGTGACAGATCAAACAGGAAAGAAAAGGTATCTGTGAAGCTTTAATATTTTCACCCACATTAACTCCCCTGGCCTCACACCTGGTACGAGTCCTGCAGCTCATCACCCAAGGACTGCTCACCCCAAAATTTTCCAAAGGAAGGCTGGTGGCAAAGGGTGAAAGGATGAGGCTCAAGAAAGCATACATGAGGGGATGACTTTCCCTGTGGTTTTCTAAGGCCCCCTCTAGGTCATTCTTAACCTTCTATTAAGGAATAAGTCTCCTCCCACTTTGAAAAATCATGCTTAGTAGTCTGGTTAGCCATTTTTAAATCAATTGTCACTTGTTAAACTGGTAATCACAGTGGTAACACCCTTTCACAAAACCTTTTCCCTTGTAACTGTGGTAAAGTCAGGTGACTATGAGATATGATATGGGATAACTCTTCAAAGCTCTGATATGAAGCACTGCAGGAAGAGGCTTCTCCTCCATGGCCTACTCACACCTTCCTTAACCAACTGGGAGCTGGAGCAGAGAGGGGACAATCAGGACAGAAGTGTCTGAGATTTATTTCCTTAAAAACCAATTATTAGAAGCTAGTAATTTTTCTGTCAGCTTTTATCAGGCTTAGACAGAATTGGCAACCCAAAATGAAATGGTATTTTACATCTTGTTACATCATTCTTGTCATATATATCTTGTCACAGCATTCACTGAGTCTCTGCATGGGTTAAATTAACGAACAAGCACATAAGAAAACATAAAAAAAAAAAAATTGTGAACTGAAAAAAGACTGTGTTAAGCCAATTATATTTTGTTTATGATATCAAAATTTATTACCAGCTACTGGCTTTCTTTAGCCCAACGCCCTTGTCTTTGCCAGCCCATGAAAAATAAGAATATTAAAGACAAACAGACAGTTGTACTAACAGGGGACAGACAGTAAGATATTATGTTCATCTTGATGTATGAGGTAGCAAAACTGCAGCAGTATAAATACGCAAAAGCTCCAGGGTGAATATTAAAAAAAATTGACTTTGTCCACAACAAAACCAGAAAAGATATTAATCAGATTTTCAGAATTGTCACAGTGGCAATGAAAAGATCTCTTTTCCCAGATATTTTTCTGGGATGACTTTGTGTGTAGTGTTTTTTGCTATTAGCTGGTGTCTAATGTGATAAACTGGTTATGAACTCTTCATTCATCATCTAAGCTAAGAGAACACCTAGATGACTCGGTAATGAACAATACAGGGTGGTGGGTTTTTTCCTCCTCCCTTCTCTCCTGCTCTCTCTCTATGTCTCATTTTCAGGATTTCCTGTCTGACCTTGTTGGACAAATTTTACAACTCCACTGTGGAAGGTTACAAGACATCAGGGCTTTTAATTCCAAGTGCAGTGTTTCCTCACCCCACCAAAGTTAGCTGGCAGCTCCAAGAAATAAATGACTTTTGCTGGGCTCTTAAATAATATGATTTGCATGCTTGAAATGAGATCGCCAAAGTAATTGTAGAATATTGCTTGCCATTACAGTCATTAAAAACAGGCAGATGTAGGATCACTCTCATGGAAAACTTTCCTGCTGGGTTTTCATGGAGATAAGTGCACAAAATCCACTTCTGAAAAGATGTTGAATAGAATGAATTTGCCATTCACTGACTGTCTGATGATGATTTGCTTGTTAATTGGGAGTTTAGGCTTTAGAGAAACCTTAACAAATGTGATTGCTAAATTCTGGATGTTGCCTCCCTCTTTGTAAGCCATGTTTACAGCTATAAATTTTCTTTCATTGTACGGCATTTCAATAGAGATTTGTCAGTGAGGAAATACAGTGTTACACATTTTTACACAGGGACTTTCGAAGGCATTTTCGACTTCATTGCATAGCAAGAACCTGTTAATTTAGTCCGTAAAGGTGCTTAACTCTATGCTTAATTTTAAACACGTGCTTAAATCTTAATGTCTTCTCAGTGATTTCAGTAAGTGATTAAAAGTAAACTGTGTTTTCCCAGCAAATAGTGTCTTAAAAAGCTATGTCACAAGTAGCTAATTATTTACATTGGTGGGGGGAGACTCAGAGAAACAGAGATGCACCTAAATAACTGAACTCAGTCACAAAATATTTAAGCAAATGTCTGCTCAGTGTTTTATCTGGGAACCAATTACTTGCCTGGCATAATCCCTGCCACAGTCAGCCCTATTAGAGCGGTGTGATACCATCTCATTGGACTCTATGTCAGAAATAGCATAAGCCAGTGGTCACAGAAGCCCAGACTGGGTGCATACACATGGCAGTAAAAACACCCAGACTCTGTGTTTGAACATCTCCTTAAAAGACAGAACAACAATTCAGGAGAAAAAAAAAAAAAAAAAAAAGGAAATGTTTGTTGCTTATGGGCAAAATTACAACCAGAGTGAATCTTGTTGGAGGGTCATCCCTGATGCCACACAAGTCAGGATCTGGACCCGGACGATATTCCTGGTGTTGCCTCTGAGGCAGCCTCAGTGCCTTTACCTCAGAGCACCTCTTCCAGGTGCAGGGGACTGGGAAACAGAAAAAACTTTTGTTCTAAAGGGCTTGGAGCTGTGAAATAACTGTTTAAAGCTGGGAAACTGGTGTTTACTGAAGACCACCTCTGAAAAGAGCATTTCCAAGACAGAAGGAGGAGAAGAAGCCATGGAGCGGCTATGAAATTGTTTTGCTCCCTCTTAAAGCTGCTGCACCTGATGCTGTTTGCCTTCCAAGAGCATCCAGGTAGTGTGGCCGTATCCTGACACCACATGCCAGCCTTTGAGTCCAACAACGGGTGAGTGCCTGCCAGCTCCCTCCCATGGCCTCAGAAAACCTTTCAGCTCCAGAAAAGGGATATAAGGCTTGGGAAATATGCCCACAAGGAACCACACATGCCAGCACAGCAGACGTTGCTGAAAGGAGGAAAAGATCAGTCAAAAATAGAGGGTTAGCAGGGGCAAAACTGCTGGATTTCTTGGCAAATAGATCTTTCAATCCCTCACACTTTGGGAGGGGGCAAAGTAATTTCTGAGCTACAGCACCTTGTGTCCCAGGGTATGGTCTCCACTGCACAGTCCCTCTTCATCACCATCTGCAGCACAAGCCCAGTCCATGGATTTTCTCCTGGGCTTCCAGGCACAATGAATAGTTTTGCCTCACAGTGGCTGCCGGCTCCCTCCTGTTTTGGACATGGAGAAACTGAGTCTCAGGGAGCTGAAATAGCTCACCCAAGGTCGGTAGAAAAGACAGAAGCAGAACCCAGGAGTCCTGCTTGCCCCTTCCCTCTGCTGTAACCACTAAATCCCCCAATCAATAATGAATCCGTTACGGTAGACTCATATTATATCTAATGTCAGGGAGAGAAAAAAAAATGAAGAAGAAGGAGGGAAGAGAAGAAGTTGTAATAAAAGCACATAGGATAGAGATATACATTTCTCTTTAGGGCAATAAATCTTTCCAAAAGGAAGTTGGTTAAAATTCTTTACGTTAAAAAAATGAGGTCCACGGGGACTCCAAATTTCAGTTCGATTTTTAGCTGAGGCATTTTTTTTCTTTATCAAACACTTGGTGCTGTAATGTGATAAGGGCCCCATGCAGACCATAAAACTAATTTATCATCTGTAAGGTGTACAAAGAAAATGGTAACTGCCTGCTTGTCTGCTTGACATATGAGGTCATTTTTGCCGCTAGCTTTCTAATACTGAGCAATTTTATCAGCTATTTATATACATTAATTGTAGGCACCCATATGTTCACCGTTGTATTTAATAATGCATTGCATTGAATATGCATTCCTTAAGTTTTAGCATGCCGTGTGCATCTTTTATTTAACTGTTTGGTTTGCCTATTAAAGCCCGTTATTCAGCTCTGCCATGTAACCCTCTCTCTCTCTCGAGTGGATTTATGTTTCTTTAAATCTGGCTCACCATGTTGAAAGGCAGTGGCGTGAACAAGGCCACCTCTCTCATCCCGAAGGAATAACAGCAAAACAAGCAAAATAACGGCCATGGTCTACTTAATAATACTAAACAAAAAGGATTATTCAATGAGTCTCTTTCCTCAAGGGACAACAGCGTATTCATGCTCTATGGTGTGCACACAGACATGGCTCTCTATCAATATAGGAAGGGAATTAAATGAGGGGTCTGATTCTGATGCCAGCTCAACCAACAGCAGAGCTGCTGCCAATAGAAACGAGAGCAGGAGCTCGGCTGAGCGTGCAAAACACTACAGACACACATCTGCAGTATCCTCCTCTGAAAGATGGCTGTGGGACAAGAAAACCTTTACCCTCTGCCACAGACTCCTGCTCGAGTCTAGAACCACGTCATATGTTTATACATGCTAACGCTGAACTGTCTTATTCCCCAGTGCTTCGCTGCTGACCCCTACCCCTACAACCAAGTGGAAATCAAGGGAAAGAAACACACATTTGTAGACAGCAGCTCTGGGAGGGACTGTGCCTCCTCAAAGACCCCTTTATCCGGTGCAGCTGCTTGCTTTTCCCTTTCAAATTCCCATACAGTTCTGGTATTACTTTGTGTCTGATCCATAGCAGTAGCAAATTATTACAGCCCTTTGCCAACTCAATGGAGCTGGATGGAGCATCCAGAAGGCAAGTTCTGTCCATTTGCTCTCATCAAGCCTGGGAAAATGGTAACTGCCCACACACGTGTGAGAAAAAGGACATTATCCTGAGAAAGCCTAACACAAAGTAGCCCTTTGTAAAATCAGGTGCCTTTTTGTGAGGATCTCAAACCTGTCTCACAGATTCAAAATTTTTCAGCAGCTGGAGATGCCCGTCTGAGTTATCCAAATGGTGTTCCAAACCTCGCATCCTGAATCAGGTAGTGTATATCTCTGGTGCTGCCTTTTCAGGACAGGATGAGAAGTCTTCAACCATGTATCCTACGCACTGTGCTGCCGTCAGATAAAAAGGTGCTGCTGCTAGCCTCAGAGATGTACCCTGATGCTTTCTGGAGATATGAATTTTAATCTCCTGCTCATATTTCCAAGGAGCAAAAGAAGACTATATATTGACAAGCACTAGTTTTCAGGCAGCCACAGATTTCTTATGGCATTCAAAAACATGTCAAGAAATGTATTTGGGGAAGAAAAGTTTCCTCTTCATGATTTATTCTTTGTTACTTTCCTTCAAGTCCTCTTAAACCTGAAAATCCAAAGTTGCTCTTTAAAGACTTTGCAAATTACATCTCAATATAAAACGAATTTCCCAAAGGCTAAACTTCCAGGTTGTGTTTTTGAAAAGAAGATTCTCTAGCAATTGTGGCTGTCTTTGTAAGAGGCTTTTATTGTCTACCACCAGGTAATGGAAAGACTAAGTGGAGTTTGTGGGCAACAGGTCTGAAACAGCAGTGATGCTTTTTGACAGCTGAGTATGTTGGTGATCCTTTCCAGAGACCACAGTAAGAGCTTGCAAGTGCCTCAGAGCTCCACTAGCCTTCAGCCTCATATGTCAAATTCAAACAATCTTCTGGCTTAGGTCTGTGTGTGATTAAATGATGAAGAGGAACATTCTCCTCTAGGCATTCTCTTTAGTGTATTAAAGGACTTTTCATCTAAATATTTTTTGTTTCATTTAGTGTCCATGAAGGGTGCTGACAGATAACCTCTGCCTCCCTGCAGAATAGCTGCCCAGCAATGTCTGGAAAAGCTTCCTGCCTGTACTGCTCAACCATGTGCCCCAGCATGACATAGGGGTATCTTCTCTACAGCTGAACAGATATTCTGGACACTATGCAAGCACAACATTCAACTTCAGATAATATACTGAGCTGTTAAATAGCAGATTTCACCCTGAGATCTGAAAGCATGTTAAGAATAAGCATTACGGTTCACTTACAGAACAAAGCGAGGGATAAAAGGGAAACACTTTGCTCAGTACAACACCGCTGGCCAGCAGCATCTGGCTCAGGCATTGCTCCAGAGCAGATAATTTTAGCCCTTCCTGAATTTTAACTCTTCATCAAATTTACACTGGTCCTAGCAAGGACTTAACTTAATTTTTCCTTCTCCTTTTAACTTTTATTACATGTAACTTCTAACCACATCCATGAAGTAAAGCATGTGAGTCAGGGCTTATTCAATATTCCCTATCATATAGCTCATAAGACCTCACCGACTCAGAGCTCTCCCCACTCCTCACTTCTCCTTGCTCACCCATGCCTGGAAAGGTGCAAGTAGGCACGCAGCCCTCTTCACTCCTCTGCTCCCACATCCACAATCCGCAGGGCTGGAGTTAAGGAGTGAGGCAGTTCTGACTCTCCTGCACGGGCATAAAGCCTGAATTGAAATCTTTACCACAACCTCGCTAAGTCCCAGAAAGCAATCTACAAGATGAGCATAATAAATAACTGTTAAGAGGATTCTGCAGTGTTTCAGGTAGTGAGTAATGAGAAGCCAGCATTGGGTGTTTATAAGTATGATGAATCTTTAACAATGGCTATGATAAAAATTGTTAGGAGAAAAAGGAAAAAAAAAAAAAGACCTGTTTGTCTCTCACAAACTGCCAATACCAATAACAGCAACCAATCTGAACAGAAATGTTCAGGAGATGTTGCATTTCAACACAAGCTTCTGAAAGAAAGAGGTACCCTTAGAGTTTAGTCTTGCAGTTCAATTACAGGAGACCTAGCAATTTTGTGGTGCCAAAAAGAAATCCTCTAAATGCAAAAGCAATCATTTTTATCAATTTTATTCTTTCTATCCTTTCTCCTGACTCCTGTCACATACCATTTTCCATATGATGTGTACATATAACTAACTACAGCTATCTAATTGTATCGACGCTTTGACCTCTGTCCCTGAATGATCAATTAGAGGGCCCAAAAGGACAGGGGACAAGATTAGAGTGAAGGGCAAGGCCTAAAAAGCCCCGCTCTTCAATTTAAGGCAGAAGGGCAGCTTCTTTATTGTTAGGTCTAGTTGTTGCTCCAACCCTATTACCACTCCCCTCCAGTAACGTCTTCTGCAGGAGTATTGATCATGCCTTAAATCCTGCTTCACCTACAGAACTGAGCCGGTGAGCAAAATGTGATGAATTCCTAATGTTTTAAATCCAACTTATAGGATCTGTCTGCACCCTTCAGTTTGATCCTGCCTCTGACTGCTGTCACACTATGGTCAGGGATATTGCTGGGGATTTAATGCTTTGGCCATACTAGACGCCTTCTGTTACGAAAGTGAGGATTTGATCAGTGTCAATCATTCCCCAACCTGTCTCACAGAGTTTTCAGCCAGCATAACTTCTTAAGGACTGTCTTAATGAACTGGCTCTGCTCCTATTGTCACCTGTCACTTCCAGCCCACTGCCAGCTCAGTGCCACTTGGGTCTCCTTCTTTCATGGGTTTTGATACCTTCTCTCTCTCTGTTTCAATCCCAATATAAACTACAGACTTCCTCACTTTCCAATTCCCTCCTGAGACATCTTGTTTCTTAACTCTCTGACCACACGTTGATAAATTAAGAGGTCATCCCCACATCTAGGAGCACCCTGTGCCCTCACCCAGGAAATTCCCCTATGCACAGGCTGCTCTTCTCTGTAAAGTTCTCCAGCATTTTGGTAGAAGTGTCCTGGTTTAGGACTCTTTTTTATTTAGGCTAAAGTTAGCATGGAGAAGGAAGCACATCCAGGTAGCTTTCCATTTCCTTAGTTCAGTGTTAACTATCGTCTAGGAAGATCAGTGACTGAAGAGACGATTTCCCAAGATGAAATCTACCAAGAGAACGATCTCAACAAAATCTAAGCTAACAAGCCTGTCTCTGAAAACAGCTGTACTCTGTAAACAACTGCACACCAAAAGCAACTAAAATACTGCTACAAGAGTGGGCTGCATCCATCTCAAAGGGGATATGAGATTGGTATAAATCAGGGCAACTTCTCAGACCTTCCTTCAGCAGCTACAGCAAGCTACTATATGTATACAACCATAGATAAGGAAGCTATAGTAGGTACAGGAACCTTATATATGTATATAAGGAAGATACAAACCAGTAAAGAAAATGAAATAGAAACTGCAAATATTAGAAGAAATCCAAAGCAGAACTGCTCTTAGGCAGACTCCAAATCCAACTTAAACATCAGCCTTTGTGCCATCTGCTCATCTTCTGATGAGCACTGCTGATTTTTCCCAGCACATGTTTAACTTTGGACTAGGCTCTTCTGTGAGGGACATTGGTGGCCAGTGGTCAGTGAGGGTAAACCATGACTCCTGTGGTATATGGGGAGACATGGGCTGTCTTTGGGAATGAAGAAATAGTCAACAGCAAGATTCAGCTGAGTGGTAGATTTTGTCCTCTTCTTCCTCTACTTCACCCTTGACTTTTAAGAGTATAGAAGAGATTCCCATCTGGTGCAAATGAAACCAGCGGATCTGCGTGCGTGGAGGATCTGAGAGTCCTAGCTATGACTTCCTTTGCAAGGATAGGAATCAAGGGCAACTCCATCACAGAGAGCTGGGTATAACGACAAAAGAGGGCTAAGAACCACCCCCACCATCTTCTGTCCTTCCCTGTGTCAAGGTAATGCATGAAATATATTTCAGTATTACACCTGCTATGTCATCTAGCTAGCAGGTGCAGAAGTAGCATCACTGATCAGCTCCTGGTGCATTTGTGTCTCAGTGTTTCATTTTCAGCATTGCAGGGAAAAATGAAATGTATCAATGCGCATAAACTCCCGTTAATGGGATGTACTTCTCCAATTTACGCTCAGGCCTTGGAAGTGTAAATATTTTCCTACTCCACACTTAGAGTTTTCTATGATTTGCTCAACTGTGTAAATTGCTGGCTCCTCCATGCCAAAAGATGCGCAAGCTAGTTTTAAAGTCAGCTTTTTATGACAGTGTGCTATTTAGAACAGGGATTTGGGAGGCAGGACTCCTGGAGCCCAGACTCGTCCTCATTCTTAGCAATTTTACAGTCACATAACTCAATCCGTTCCAGGTAAATCAGTCTCTGTTTCTAAGGTAAGAGAAAACAAGTCCCGCTGATCCCAGGTGTGTGATGGTGGCTAACACATTTTGTTTGTCTGTGCCTCAGTTTCCTCAGATGTAAAAAAGGATTGGAAGGTCAAATTCTCCTGAGTGTGACAGGGTGGTTTCTATGAGCACTCTTCAGCACTCGTACAGAAAATACTTTCCAGGCAAAAGAACTTTTTAGAGGCAGTATGGTAATGAGCTGTTCTGGTGCCACATTAAATTTTTTTGTTGGTATACAGGGTTTGCCTGGGGGGAAAAAAAAGGAAATAAAAGAAGAAAACTAAGAGCTGTTAATCACCTTTTATCTCCCTTCTCCATGCTGGCATTCAGTGTCAGTAGACATTGGCTCAACTTAGGGGGCTACAGACCAACCTGTGTATTTCAGGAGAGCAGTCACAACCACCTCCCAGAGCAGGAACAGCTTTTGCACTTGGATAGGCGAACATCAGGCACTGTCTGCTGCCTGTAGGGCAAAAGTCTGCTTCCACTGAAATCAGTGGCCAAGCTCCCTTTTGCTCCAACAGTACCGAGAAACCACAGAAAGCAAAATGAAAGAAAGCATATCTGTGTCACACATGAGAGTCAGGAGAGAGGCTGACTGAGCTTTTTCAGGTCTCAGAAGCCATATAAACACACTCCTTCCAGGCCTAATATGGTCACTGAACAGATCCTGGGGTGCACAGGACTTTGTCACACAGTGGAGATGCAGAAGTGTGGAGTGACTCAATCCTCTAATGGGCTGCAGGAGGATAAAACATTAGCTTGCTTAATTTTAGAAAAACAAACAGATAGGAGCACACACACGTGTACGTATCAGTAGGCACATGCAGACATGAAGACAGAGAAAGAGGCTTGTGCTTTCCCATCGCTCGTGGAGGTGGCCGTAGGGTGGTGTGTCTGGAGCGTGTGGCCAGGAGGGAGGGTGAAGAACAGATGTGTTTGTTCTTCTTAACGCATCCCCATTAGGTGAGAACAGAACAAAATCCCCCGTCTTGTCTGGCTTAAACCACTTCATCTGCCTTCTAGTACTTGAGAGAGGATGTACAGCCACAAAGAAGTCAGGGACAGAAGAGTATTGCCCTCCTCTGATAAATGAAAGGCACATGCACAGCATGGTGTCGTGGCTGGGAGACTGCAAGGAGACAAAGGACTGAAGTCAGAAGAGGTGGTAGATAAATAAGGTGCTCCCGGTAGAATCCATTACCGGCTGATTAGGAGAGATATTTGGGTTATCAATATCCAGATAAAGCACAGGCTGTGAGAGGGAACTCAGCCATGAAGGTGGCCTGCTGTTGCCTCACCTCCAGAGCTGGGAGGACCCAGCTCTGATGGCTGTCCCTGGAAGCACCCCTTGCACTGCTCCGTCCCACATGGGGTTGAAGGTCTCCATGCATGCGAGGTCCCTGGACCTCTGATGGAGAGAGGAAGGGACCAGTGGGGTTGGGGAGCATGATAGCAACAGAGCAGTGTGGGGCAGGATGAGGACACAGCTTCCCTGGTATCCCACCATCAGCTGGGTGACTCTGAAGGAGCTCAGCGTGAAAGACCACAGTCTGATGTGTTCTCGCAAAAGCCAAGAGCTGCACTAATTAAAAGAATCCAGGACTGACTTAAAAAAAAATAAAAAAATCCTGTTTGGTCCCTTTGTCTGATTAAAAAACACTGACCTGTCTGGAGTGGTTGATTTAAGGACACAGGAAATAAAATTGAATCAGGATTACTTTATTTCAAGTAGCTTTAACCAGCAGTGCAGCAGCCATCCTCCAGGATACCACTGCCTAGCAGTGCCTGCTCACTCTGCTCCTTTCCACAAGCTTTGGAAAATCAGCCCCAGACATGTGGAAAGCTCAGCACAGGCGTGGGGGAAATTCAGGGGATGACCTTCAAGGTCATCCGTGGAGGTTTGCTCAGATGGGGCCCAGGCACCTGACAGCGCTTTCCAGCAGACTCTGCTGCCCTACAGCAGGTATAGGGAAGACCCTGATGCTCCTGACCCCTGATGGTGGTGAGGACACCCCATCATTGCCCAAAAGTGTGGAGCTGGTGGGTGCAAGAAGCTGGTGAGCCATCTCTGCAATGGGTCACTTTGGCCATGGATTGTTATGGACAACGCAGAGCTGGTCGGTGGTGGCATCCTGGCTCTGAGCTTGCTTGGGAAGAGCACCCACCTCATCAAGGATTACTGAGAACCTATTCAGCTGTCCGATCCTCTAAGGCTGTACTGTCTGTACTCCTGCCTACGAGTTTTGGTTTAGTTTGGCTCTTTCAGGGCCCTTGTGCCCGCTGGAAGTGGTTTCTATCAGCTCCCCTTCCCTGCTCTTTGCATTGCCTGCCCACCTCTCCATGCCTGGCTGCTCGCATCCCTGACTGGCTCGTGGTTCTCTTCACTGTCCAGCTCAGAGAAGCAGTGATGGTTGTTTCCACCCACCTGGTTCTGCCTCTTTTTTCCCCTCTCCAACTACCAGCCTCCATCCTTATGCCCTGTATGGAGTGGAGCAGTCTCAGACTCTGCCTCCCCAAACCAGCCCATCTCCAGAGTGAGGGGGGAGCCTTCCTCCCCGCCGCACGCCCCGTCCCCATGGTGTGAGATGAATCATCCACCGATAAGACCCACAAGCCCCATCCTCCAGCAGCAGCTGCTAAGATGTTTCCTGCCTGTATCACAGGCTGGGAGCCCTGACATCAAGAGCAGCAGCATTTTGGAGAGTCAAACGATATACAAAGAGCAGGGACTGCGTGCAACAAAGACTGCGGCACAGGGAAGGAAAGTTCAATACGTCTTTATTTTGGGGCTCTATGGCTCAGCATTCCCACTGGTCCTTCCTCCTCACTAAAGACTTTTCCACACCCTCTGTGCTCTCGGTTTATGTTCACCTGCTACCCAATTAACTCCCCGTTTAGCTGCGCACCTGCAGCGGCTTTATCCTCAGACCAATGCACTGGAGCCATTAACCCTCTAGATTACATTCTCTCTGAAAAATACCCATCTGAATGGCTGGAGCATTCATCTGTGAATAGGAAATATGCTACAGTAGTTCATGGCTGGTAAATATGTGACGAGGGAAAGAGAGATTATGCTTTATTATCAATTGACTTGTGTCGCCAATGGGCTTTCTGTCATAATTGACTAATGCCACCCAGAGTGATATGTACTTCTGCTGATAGCTGCATTACAAGTTAACACTCCAGCACAGTATATGTTTTCATTCAATCTCTATAGGAGAAACTCATATATGGCAGCTGGCAATGCCCCGAGGGGGGAAATAAGCCGTCTTGGGACTGAGTGGAAGGCACTCAACTACAAACGACAGGAGACGAGGGAAGAATTGGGAAAGTCAAGGCAAGATTAGTCAGAGGAGATTTGGCATGTTGCAGCATCTCCTGCCTGATGCACCGAACTTTTCGGAAGCAGCCAAAGAGCTGGAGCCACCCTGAAGCTGCAGAGATGCTGTTGTTGGGGTTTGGTGGTGGTTTTTTTTTCCTAAAGGAGGAGGAGGAGGAGGTAAGGCCACTAAAACTGTAACAATTTGTTAACCAAAAAAGTGCTGCAGAGGGTGACGCATAGGATGGGAGATAAAGGGCCGGTGTTGGCAATGCAGCAGCAGGTACGGAGAGAGGGAGAAACTTCAGTGTGGCTGGGGGAGGGCGGGGGGGAGAGGAGGCTGGAGATGACACTGGCTCGGAACAAAACCTGCTGATTGCAACCTGCTTGTCGGAGGAGGAAAAATTAACCTTCCTGATCTCTCATAACAGAGAAAAAAATAGTCTGGACCAATGACACTTTTGCATAACTCCTCCAAACATGAGCTTTTCCTTCAAGGGAGTCTCACGGTCTTGTTCTGTTGTTCCCCTCCCAAGGCTGCAGTACTAGAGACCTCACCACCTCGATCCACTGCAATGTCCTTCATATGGTGGTGAGAAAAACGTGAAAACGGGGCTGTGCCCTGTTTCTGCCACAAGACTTTTGTACGTCATCCCTGGGCAAGGTGCTGACTTGTGCCTCAGTTTCCCTCTGTGCAAGGTGGAGATCATTCACAAGGCTGTTTATATACTATCAAAAATCTGCAGAACCTCAAGTGGAAACTTCTGAAGAAATTATTATTATTCAGGACTGGGAAGGTAGACTAGGCAGAAGGGGAAAAGTGAGTTTAAAATGCTTTATACTGGCCTGTTGGAAAGCAGTAAGTTATCGGTTTCAATCTCGATGCTTCCCTCCCCGATCATTCCCCGGCCAGAAGTGGGACAAAGCATGGGGACAGCATCTTTATGCATGTCCCCTGCTGTATGTTCTCAATCTTTAGGACACTCAACTCCACCACGGTAGCACTGGTTACCCCCAGGCTGATGCAGATGCCAGGGCATGGGGCAGGGGTTGTCCTCCCCATCTCACCCCCCGTCCATCCCTCGCCCACCCCATCCCTTCACCTGGACACAAACCCTTCCTCCCCAAGGAGCTGAGCCTGTCGCCCATCCCTCTGGAAAAACTTCTCAGCACCAGACGCTCTCTCCCTCTGCCCACATCCACCCACAAGCACACACACTCTCTTATCTCTCCCATTGCAAGTGCCGTGCCAAAGCCAGCTTAAAAAAAAAGCGGGCCATCTCCGCAACAGATGGAGGACTGATACAAAACCGCGCCGGTCAAATGATCCCCCCCCAACCCTTCCCTTTCCTCTCCCATTCCTCCCCAATAAGTGAGCAACAAAGAGGGGGAGAGGGAGGGGAGAAATGGCCCATTTTCCAGCTTGTGAGATGATTAGCACTGAAAAAGGATTTGCTGCACCAAAATATGCCTGGAGGTTGTGCAAGCCCCAGCTGCCATCTAGTGGAAAGCTGGTCTGGTTTGCCACCAGCAGACACTGCCTCATTTACCTCCGCAGCAGGAGGCGAGGGAAGCGTGTTCGCCTAAATGCGTTAACTTAGCAGTGTTATACGCTGGAAACAAATTAATATATAATTCTTCTGTGTCTTAAGGTCATTACTGCTGAGGCATAAATTAATAGAGCTATTTCAGTTAATTCATTTTGGCGTTTGCTTCTGCATGTCTGAGCACATATGTGATTGGGGCCTTCGTCTCGTTTCCGCTGGTGGAAATGATGAAGTCCTGAAAGAAGCTTTCCCATATTAATGTCATTTTTAACCTAAAAGTCAGGGAGACGTGGGCTCGGCTGCTTTTACCCATTCGCACTCCCGCGAAGCAGGCTGCAAGCGCAGAGTTACTTTCCGAACAAATCCAAGATGAAACCGAAGGACACAGTATTTTTCCTCACAGATGTGTGTGTCCTATGTATAAGCAGGGCATTAGAGCACTCTTCTGAGAATAGCAAAGAAGGCTGTAATGCACATTATCCGATCACGGATGCATTAAGCTGTCCTACAGAAATATAGATGTTTTCCTTTCAGATCAGAGGGAGAACAGACATAATCAGTGGAGAATGAGACAGCAGCTTTAGCATCCTTTTCCACCTCTTTAATTTCCCTGGATTTCTTCTCAGGGACACATCCTGCAGGGTACCATGCACCCCATGCACCCTGCTTGGGGTGGCTGCATCCTCTGCTCTCAGAAGGAGAGGAGGGAGGTCGGCTCCTTGTAGGGCTAAGTCATCACCCAGGGACCCCTCTTCTTCCTACCCCATGGCCAAGAGTATTTCAGATGAACATGTTTTGTTATTTTGGTTTTTTTTCATGAAAATATGCCAGGGGGAGGGTTTTTTCAGTTAAGGGTAGAATTTTTTATCAGACCCACAGGAAAAGAAAATGGGTCTGGCACTGGCTCTACCCAGCACATGGATTAACAGCAGCTCCATAGCCAGAGCACTCTCACATCAATGGGGCACACAACATCAAGCCCCTATATTTTTCACAGAAGAAACTGGAACCCATCTTCTAGAAGCCACGAGATCAGGAAGCTCTTCTTTTTTACTTTATTTTTTAATTTAAAAAACCAAACAAACTGGGGGACAAAAAATCTTGTAGCTACTCGAATTGAACTATTTCCCAGGTTCTTGCACAAATTTTTGCAGAGAGAAAACATTTCTGTGTAGTACAAATGTCATTGAAGTGTCTGCTTGAAAGATTCTTTCACTAACAAAAATGCTTCCTGGAACAAGAGAAAGGACAAAAATTGTGTAGAAAAGTTTCAGGCTGCTTTTTTTTCACGTCTTCTTGAATGGAAAGGGGTGTCAATAATGCATTTCTGTATTTTCTTTCCTGTGCTTTGGAGAGAGGGGGATTGCCATATCGAAGGTCTGTGCAAGAGGTGTTTTGCAGCAACATACTTGCCGCAAAACCACCATGAACTTTACTGCTATTTTTACTGCCAGCTTCATATAGATTTGAATTATTTGGGCAGAGATAAACCATACAGGCAGAAGGCAAAAAAATTAAAGTGTCTCCAGTGCAGCAGATACTGCTGCAAAGGATGAGGGTAGCGGAACGTACCTGTCTTCCTCCTGCCCACCTAACAACAGTATAAACCAGACTAGGTCCCGTGGACTGAGGCCAGGATCTCAAAGCGATGCCTGGGCCAGCCACGGCCACCTCTTCCACCACTGCTCTCCTCTGCCCCGCAGAGACCACCCACTCCCCTCCCCATCGCACAGACCCAAGTAACCCAAAAAGGCTTCCTCCACCCCAGCACACCCCTCTGGATGAGGACACACAGCCGCCGCTGTCAGGGCTGGCCAAGAGCCCCAGCTGGTACAGAGCAGAGCATTGCCACTCCGGTCTGTGGGTTTATGCTGGTTTACATCCCCTGGGAGTCGTCCACGGTGCTTCTGGATGTGTTTCGGGGTGAACTCCCGAACTCAGTCAGTTTTTTCAAGGCAATTTCTGAAAGAAGCAGCAAGAAAACTGAATTCGTAATACCCTGACGAGGAAGAACTGTGCTGTTTGCTGTAGCATTGCAGTTAAGTGCTGAATTTTGCACAATGAAGCTAGAATGGCTCTGCTGAAATCAAGGAAGAAAAGTGCTGTTTGCTACGATTACGTGCCTATGCTTATGTATACGTGTGCTTGTGTGTGTGTATCTATATATACACAAATACATATATACATGTGTGTTTTATTTTTCTTTTGCTCGAGCTGGTGGGGAAGTTTTGTGGGGTTGTTTTTTATTTTTCCTTTTCTCTCATGCACTTAACAGTAGTAAATTCCTGGAGCAGCCGGAGATCAGACTGCTGCTTGTTAAGGAAAAGCAGAATACAGGTCGGACTCCAGGCACCGCTCATGCATCTGGGTCCCGATCCACCCAGTGCAAAGAAACCCCTCTGGTGCGGGTTTGGCTCGGGACGGGTGAGCACCTGGGCTACTGGGCTTTGCAAATTGTGGGGAGTCAGCTCCAGCCACATGATGAAAGTCATCAAAATCAAAGCTTAGAGTTTCATTCTTCAGCTGAGATTCCTTAATCTTGTGCTCTCCATGGGGCAACTACTATTTGGGATCAAGGCTAGTACCTGGAGGACGGAAGAAGTGAAATGAAGATGTTAAAATAAAGGACTCAGAAAGAGATAGAGGGAGAGGATAAAGGACAGTGCTACGTGTCATCATGGCACGCTGTCATTTAAAGGGTCACACGTCTTCATTTCCTCTTTCTCATGTGAGAAGAAGACAGGAACCCAATTCTGCATCACTCCTTTCTTTAATAAAAAATATGTTTTATCCCAGTGGAAAGATGTGTTTCTCCCTGTCAATAAGTGTCAGCAGCTAATCTGAACCTTTCAATAAAACAATGCTATTAAATAATTTAACCTGGGAAGAAACACTGATGGATGTGAAATAATTTATGGATTTTAGATGTGTCAAACTTTAAAGCACTGAAGGGAAGAAATGTGAGAAATGGACCAGTGTGAGATTCCCCAACAGAAATAAAAGGAGTTTGTGGGATTCACTCACTAAAAAGAAAAATCAGTGAGGATGAATAGCTATCTTGAACATAGATCAAGCATGAACTAATACCATATATCACATGAAAATGCATCTTTTATAAAAGTAACATGTATAAGGTCACAAGATATACTTTCTATAGAAACCTCTAAGACGGCTAAAAAAAGCATTAAGATAAGGCAAATAGGTGGCAATTGTTACTTCCTTGATGCCTGCATACAATTGCTAGTCTTGTTACTAGACACTAAATAAACACGTCAAATGGAAAGCAGAGAGACTTCACCAGAACAATGAGTTTAATAGCGAGTTAAAGGTGACATTGCAAGAGAAAGTGACAGAGGATAAAAAAACAACTATTAAGTATATTTAAAAACCAGGAAGGGGGAGGAATATGCTTAAATAGAGCTGGGTATTGTATAGTCTGTTAACCTTATTAAGTAAACATGCTATTTAAACTCCCTTGGAAATACGGGAATTGAAGGAAAACACCAGACTGAATGTATGTAAGCACATGGATCTGATACTCCAGGGCATTTCCTTTTTCTTCTCTCTCTTTTGTTTCTTTTGTTTTTCCCCATTTGCTATTTATTTTTATTTTACTTTCATTTTCATTTGGCAACTTCTGCATTCAGAGCCCAGAGCTTGGAATTTCATACCTATTTAACACCTGGTTAAGCAACACTTAACCATTGGCACCAGCTGACTGCATCTCCATTAAGTAGAATTACTCTCATCATAGACATTGGAAATGGAAAAGACCTACCCGGTCATGTAGACCGTTATACCACAACCAATGCAGGATTGTTCCATTTAGCAAGAAAAGAAGAAGGATGGGCTTGTCAGGGGGCGATGACTCAGAAGAGCTTAGTTCTCCTTCCAGCTCAATGTTAGACTTCCTGAGCGACCTCCAGAAAGCCTCTTAACCTTGTTGCGCCTCTGTTCCCCATCTCAGTGACCGCTTCCTTTCTTCCACCTCTTGTCCATTTACCTTGTAAGTTCTTCAATGCAACGTTTACTTGTACTAAGGTGTGTTTGCAGTCGATGTGAGAAAGGATCCATCTGATTTCAGATGAGTTTGCAAAATACAGCTGGAGAATCTGTAATAGTCTGCACTCCCTTTAAGCCTTTACATCTGAATAATAACTCAGATTTTATTCCTTTCCTGAACAAAGGGAGTAACAAGAAAGCAGGGAGATGGAGACAGATCGAAGACGACCTTTAATTTTAATTATCATCTATTTCTTTCTTAAAACTGATTTAACAATAGAAATTATGAGCTTTAAATCCCAACCTATTTCTCTACTCAAGAGCCCTTTTCTCTTAACGTCTCCCTGCTTTTAAGCTAAAGCTGCCTTTTTTGGGCCAGCACAAGGTACAATCTAGGATCGGAAAATGCATCGGTCACAGAGGAATATAAACCATCAGCCAAAGAAACCTCCACAGAAGTCAGACAGTCAGAAGACTTACTACAGCCCCTGAGTTTATGTGAAATAATTCATATGCTAACACTTTCCACTGGTAGCAGTCACAGGGAAATCCCAAGCTGAACTTAACAAACAAAACAAAACTTTCCGCTCATCCCTTCTCCCTCCAAACAGCCTGTAGCCAGACCCACTCGCCTGTGATCATCAGCAAAGCCAGACAGGCTGGGAATGGTCTGCAACCTGACTGGTGTTACCTCCTCCTGATGCCATGGAGGGCCCGTGCTGGTGTGAGAGTGTGATGCCTCCACGTCACTCTGTCCCAGGGCAATGGAAAAGTAGTGGTAATATTTGACCAACAGAAATATTTGCTCCACTGAAATCACCTGCTGTTTCATAAGGATGTGCAAAGTCACATCACTTCTGCCCCAGCCTCTGTGGTAGGTGGCTGCAGGGTCATTAGATGGGTTGTCGTTAGCTGGGATCCAATAGCATCTGCGTCTGAATATTTTCTTTAAATCGCTCTTGTGGGCTGTGCTACCAAGTGATATCACATCAGAGGGGCTCCCAGGTCCTTTTTCTTGATGTGTGAGTGAGCTCAGACTTCTGAGAAAACCAGCAAAGGCGCTGCTGACTTTGTCTTTTGCAAGAAGAAGATTTTTATATTTATTTTATACAGAGGTGCATAGTTGCTCTAGGAACTGATACCCTTTTTGGGTTGTTTCCTACATGACAGGATTGCTCTGCATGCTGCCTGACCATTGTATGTCTAGACTAGTCTGTAGGTGGAAAGAAAGAAGTTATTTTAAGAATAAACTTCAGTCCTTTGGTGATTTTTCTTCTTCTGTACAGCTAATCAACCAAGTCTGGTCCATCAGTTATTGTTTGATAGAGGGGAAGAGGCTAATGGTAGAGGAAGAGGCAACTTTTTAAAATGTAAATTAATTTTTAAAGGATATTGTTGTTAACACTGCAAGGGCATAAAGGATTAGTTCTCTATGCCTTGGAAATGTTAAAATACAGATGAAAATTTATGGGAATATATATGTGTATATAAATAATGATAAATCTAAAAGCTGCTCATTAACTTCTGTGACTTTATATCAAGCTCAGAAAGAGATCATAAACTAATATGGGATCTTCTAGTAAAGGATAGGATTAACCTACCAAATTCTTTGCCTGTTAACTTAATGTGTCAAGTTGAGGAAACTAGAAACAAAACGGTGCCCTTCACAATGCAGTGTCCTTTATTGACATTTTTCCTTACTTTTCCTCTTCTTTTGACTAAGCTACAGAGCCTTACAGCCTTTTTCCCCATCCAGCATAAAATGATATCAGACCCACTGCATGCAGTGATATATGCTTCTGCCTTCAGTCAAGAGAAAGTACATCACTATTTTATTGGATGCAGGTCTCAAGAGCTCATGAACTCAACTAACACCCCTATAAATTACTGGAAAGCCACACCAAAGTGTAACAACAATAAACTAGAAATGGCCTAAGTGGCTTTGCTCAGCCAGACCTTCAAATACCACTCTATAGGAGATTCCCATGCTGCTTCCTTACTCATTGCAGCTGTTACTACCCTCTATACAACCAGATGTATTAGGTCACATGCAAAAAAAACCCTCATGCTTTCCCTGTCAAGAAAGAGCTTAAAAATACTTACTTAAAAAATAATAACATCTAACAAACTTTCTGTAATGTAACTTTGCTTTAATCACAGTGATTTCTCGTATGCTGAGGATATATGCTAAACGATTTGCTTTGCAAACTGACGTCCCACCCAGGAGTTGGGTGATGTGGTGGTGGATGCAAGGTTCAGAGCCCATGAGGTAAAGTTTACCTTGCTGATGACTTCACTCCAAAGGTGAACGGGCACTTCATTACTGATGTCCATCCCCTTCTGGATTTCTTTAGCAAGATTGTCAGTGTAGATGTTAATTTAATGCTGATCATGTTGTTCAAAGCATTTCTAATGTGAGTACATGTCCAATATCCAGTAGAAATTCAACTGAGTGCATTAACTCGTGTCACATCTTCTACCAAGCAGCCGTTATCTGGTGTTGATTTCCTGTCACACCAGACCTGAGGCAGATTTAAA